>NW_024429202.1:7876389-8241389 GCF_017639785.1 Mesocricetus auratus
AAGCACCGTGGCCCTCCACTTAAAAGCGACTCAGGCCAGGTGATTCATGGAATTTTGGCTGAAGTCTCACAGTGGATCCACTCGAGTCAACTCATCCTACAGGTATTTTCCCCAAGTCTCCAAAATGTCTAAGTTGGATGTACTTAGAAGATGGCAGAATTCTCACTTTGCTTCCCTGACCTGTGAAGTGAGGGCTATTATAGTTGAAAAAGACTAAATGGAAGCCTTCTGAGTTGCTATTTCTAGTGAAGGTGATGGAACAGTAAACATCCCTGGAGATGGCGGCACTAATCTGCAACACCAAGGACTTGAAAGATGCAGGGTTGCTGGTTGAAGCCATCTCCCTTAACTATCTGGCTTCAGGTCAGTCAGCGGTCCTGAGATGGGTCCCCTGACAACAGTATACAGAAGCTAGCCATTGTCAGTGTGGACCTACAGATTCCTTTCTTAAGTTTTGAGTTTCTGGAGACCTGATTTTGTCATTCAGCCTTCTAGGATTTCTGAAGTCTAAGTTCCACTCATCACGAATGATTAAGGTACACAGCTGTCCTGCATAACATTGTGAGCATTTAAAATCAGCTGGGACATAGTCGTTAAGAATCCTGGAGGAATGATCTAGAACTGAGTAAAAAGTCACCCTACCTATGGCCAAGTCCCTTTTCCCAGGGCATGGTCCGGGACTCTAAAAAGGATAGAGGAGGTAGCTTCAGCAGGCCAGGAGGTAGGGCTCTGAAATTGCCATGGTCATTGGCCTCAGTTAACAGGGAGCTCCAAAGTGAATTTCCACCCCGGGTACTCTTCGGTCAAGTTTATACTCAAGCCCTGGAAAGAAGTTTATGAGCCCACTCCTGGAAGATCATGTTGAAATGACATGCCTGAATTAATCAATGTGCCTGCATGAGTTATCCATGAATAACTTCTATTGGATGGACTGGCAAAGAATGGTCTGCCCCTCACATGGCAAGGCTCCCTCAGAAGTACTCCAAGTCGCTTTTGGTGCAGGCCCAGATTGTGAGGAGTCAGCAAGTGTTCAAGCTCTGGAGTTCATGTTCTCAGCAGATGCTGACACCTGAAACTTGAGTGTTGCTTAAGGAAGCGTGGGTATCAAACAGGGCTGTGTCCTCCAAGATTGGTGCTTGTATGCAGTCCCAAGTGACTAAACAGCCTCATTACCCAATGGAATGAAAGAACTTGCAGAATGACTCCATGCAGGACCATCTCAAAGCCAGGAGCACAGCACTCAGTATGGCTGCTGTGAGGTCTGTGCCCATGAGCTTGAAGGGCCCTACAGACCTGAGGATGAGAGAACATACTCATGCTAATCACTGGCAAGCAGTAATTCAGGGCTATGGCACTCTACATCCTCCAGGGCACAGTTTAGACAGAATGAAAGACCTCATTGACAACTTGCCTTCGGAGTCTTACAGGAATTCTTTAGAGACTGCAAACCTGGATACGTTCCCAAGATGGAGGTGGGGTAAAGTTAACCATGTCTTAGACTGTTCCCCTATCCCTGACGGTATTGTATTTGTGCAGCACTCAACTGAGGTCAAGATCATATTGCAGTGGGTCGGTTTTAAACGCAGTGACCCCACTGTAGGAGAGATCTATGTACCTGTAGTGCTGACCATGCCTGTGTAGGTGTGGTCACAGGTTACGTGGAATGTTAGAGGGATAAAGCTAGGGGGGAAGAGACACTTTCTCGTTGGGTTCCAATTGTGGCCCGGAGAGCAGCATGGGGACCTTTGGTTCTCGGTTTTCTTGGCTTCTCCTTCAAGTAATTTGTTCCGCAATAATATCGTAGGGCATCCCTATTTTGTATCAATTAATATTTCATCACCCTACCCTAAACCATTCAGTTTGCACAGAATAGCTGACCAGCAGGGCTCAGCTGAAGATAAGACCTTTGTCTTCATCCCATCCACAAAGCCCAGGGAACATTAAGACAGGGAAGACAGGGACAGTGTCAATGCTGTCGAGTTCCTCCTTCTGGACAGGACCTATCTGCCGCTACGTGATCTCAGCAGCTAAGGTTGCCTGCACATGATCCAGCTAGCTGGTGAAAACTTCCATTGGACTTGGACAGTCTTGTACAGCCCCAAATACAGCTGGTACATTGGCAGTTGATGACTATTTGGGGAGGGGTTGACAGCCACACCCCAGTGGGTGACCACACCCATCTTCTGTCTTCATCACTAGTTGGATGGGCTCAGTGCATTCAAAGAGAAGTCTTCAAGAGGGCATTATTGAGGGTGCCCTGGAACAAGTATGAGTGGAGAGATTAAGGGTTTGTCAAGATACATTGCATACATTTTCAAAATAAAGATATGTATTTGCAACCAAGTGTTTTAATCTGTGGTTATTTACCCTCAAGCCACACCAGAGAAGTTAAAATATATTTTAGTGTCTGCCACATTGCCTTCTGGATTTCCTGTGCTAGTCTTTCTTGAAATTTGGACCTGCTCAAGAGAGGCAGTCCCCAGTCAACTCCTAGCCTCTGTTCGTATCTCCTGTCCCAGGCCAAGTGTGGCTGGGCGATTCTGCCCAGTCCTCCATTTTATGAAGAGCCCAGTTACTCGGAATACTGAAGACACATTCCTGGGCAGCCCCTCCAGCTTTGGTACGTGGAATCAGCAAGCCTATGTGTTACTAGTGTCAGTGTGCTTAGCAGACAGTTCGCTCCTCTAGGCCTCTCCAAATGGGAGTAGAGATGTTCAAATGCACAGAGCATTAGCATGAGCCCCCTTTTAGCTTGCTTTTCCATTCACCAAGCTACTCTTTGTCCTTGGAAAAGATGACGAATAGCCGGTTTATTTCAAGCATTATGTGCAGTGTATTTAAGCCCAGAGTCAACAGGAATGCTGGGCTCACCGAGGACAGTGAACTGAGCACCAGGAGGCAGACAGGGCTTTTGGAAAAATGCTAGGTTGAGCTCCCACCAACACATTTGTGTCCCTCCTTGTACATGACTAAGGCAGGTTTATTTCAGTGGGAAAAGGCAGTGCGGTCCCACACTCTTCCACACAGGCTCCAAGTTCAGACAGATGCTTTTGTGGTGCTAGAATATTCCCCTGCAACATCCCTTTAGCAATCTAGAAAGGCAAAACCGGAAGTGAACGGTGTTGGCCCTTTGTCAGTTTTGACACTGTAGAATCATCTGAAAAAGCATCAGTTAAGACCGTGCCTCCAGAAGATCTGGCTGTGAGGCATTTTCAGTGGTAGGAGAGGCCCAGCTCCCAGGGACAAGGGTGTCACCATCCATTGACTGTCTATAAAGCAGGCTGAGCAAGCCATGAGGAGCAAGCCAAGCAGCAGCAAACCCCCCTTCCCATGGCCTCTGCATCAGCTCCTGCCTCCAGGTTGCTATTCTGGAAGTTTCTGCCCTTTAAGGAATGATTATATGGAACTGAGTGAGTGAACTTTCTTCCAACTTGCTTTTCGCCATGGTGTTCATCACACCCGTAACCTGACTAAGACAACTGTCAGTATTCTAGAACAGGTTGATATGCATCGAATTTTGATTCTAGTGGAAGCTGGGTTTTATTTTTTCCCTTTTTGTTCAGCTGGTTATAGGTTAGAAGTACTTGTCTAGAGGAAACATTGAAAATGAGCTCTCCCATCAGATTGCCTGTAGGAAGTCTGTAGGGCATTTTCTTTGGTTTTTTGAAACAGGGTTTTCCTGTGACTTTGAAGGCTGTCCTGGAACTAGTTGTTGTATATGAGGCTGGTCTCAAACTCAGATCCACCTGCCTCTACCTCCCAAGTGCTGGGCATTTTCTTGATTAGGGATTGATAGAGGGCCCAGCTCACTAGGGATTGGACCTCCCCTGAGCAGGTGGCCTGGTTCACACCTGGCTGAACCAGTAGTGGCATGACTGGCCTACTTTCCCAAGATGAAACTTCACACTGTGGTTCAAGTCTACCCAGCAAGCCAAGCATTCCACGGGCTCATCCTCTCAGGTCAGCCCCATCCACAGCACCTTAACCTCCCTTACAGCTCCCTGCTTGGGCCACTCAGGTTTCACGCGCTTCTTTAACTCATCTTTTGCCCGTTTGGGGCATTTCAAGCACCGATTTTTGGTCCTGCCTGTACCCGTCTTCACCTTGGCCATCACTCATGTTAATGCTGTTCTTAGCCAGTGGCTGCATTTGTCAGAAACCCATTGAGCAGGAAAATGCTGTTAGGGTACAGATCTGAGGTGAACAGAAACACTCTGGGCTAGAAGCTGGCTTCCCCACTTAAGTCACCCAGGAGAAACTGGGCTTGTTTGAGCCTTTACCCTGACACAGGGCCCTTCCTGACCATACACCTTCTTGGTCTATACCGCTCCTGGATCCATTTTGGCCAGCACTCTGTACTGAGCCTGCACCCAGGAGTTGGTGCTTGCATTTCTCCAGAAAACTGGCTCTTAGAACACTCAGGAGCAACTTAAGCCTGTAAGAGGTAGTAGATACAATCTTAGAGTCCATGTTGGTCCCACATATTACTCGGCCCCCCACACCCTTTTCTTCTCCTAAAGAGAGGTATGTGACCATCTCAGAACTGGGAACGCCGCTCTGCCATGAGCCCAGGAGAACAGTCAGGAAACTACTGCTTCTTGAACAATCCTCTTAACATATCGCTGCTGCCCCCATTTGGAACACTCTTCAGAGGAGTGCCTGAAGACATCTGGCTCGTGGACCTCCTTTTTGGCGTCCCTATTAGCCCAGCTGATCCTATTACTTCTAAGGAACTCTTTAGCAGTCTACTCCCAGAAGAAATACTAGGAAGCTTAAGATGTAAGAAGCCAGTCTCCTCTGAAGACCTTGTGCCTGAATCCAGACTATTTGTTCTTCTAAATGGAGAAACTTGGTAAGCTTTCCCATGACTGGATAACAGGAACTCCGGTTATTTGGCTTTTGGGGGATTGGACACTAAGCCACCCTCCCCTCAGAACCACCACTAGTTTAAGCCCATTTGAACTGGTTTTTAGTTTCAACTAGAAAAGCTCAAAGCTACTGTGAGTTTAATAGGTCGCCCACCATTCAGTCTTCGATTGGCTTCTCCAATGTAGAGTAAGATTTTTTTTTTTAGACAAACTGGTGTTTCAAGTGGGGTAGAATAGCTACCTAGGAGTTGAAGGAAATGCCTTCAACTCTTAACCTCAGAGTTATGAAAAAGCCTTGTTCTGAGTGAAAGTCAGAGGCAAGGAAAGGGAGATTCGGGATTCCCAGGAAACTCTAAGTGTGCTAAGAGTCAAGCAGCAGGCAGGCAGGCACCATCAGCCAGATGCGACGCAGCGACAAGACTGCTGTAACCCCCGCCTTAGAAGTCACCAAGATAGGACTTTACCTCTTTAGCTACGCTTTCCCGCGCCTCCCCCAGTTCTTTCCCAGGCCTCTAGAGCTCTAGAGAGCTTCCCAGCACCCCTTACCCCAGTTCCCTTTTTTCTTTTAGTTTACATAATGATCCCACTCCAGCAGAAAGTGACACCTTAGCAGGCGTCCAGAGCAAAGACAGAGCAGGGTTTTATAGCATGTGGAGACTCATGCCCACCCCTGCTCCCAAAGCATTCTGGGCGAGCAGCCCAGCCTCTGGTTTCTCATAGGTTCTCCTCTCCCTCAGTTAGCAGCTAGATCCCACCCCTATCCTTGCAAGTCACCAATAGCAGTAAAGCCAGCTGGATGGCCGGATCTACCACGCCCTCCAACGCCAACACCTGCTTCCCATATGTAGTCAGCCCTTAATTGAAACGCAGGTCAGCCTGTAATCATTAAACCAGGACGCTTTTCCCTGTGCTTCTGTGCACAGCTGGCGTGCCCCAAATCCCAGAATATCAGCGTTTCTCTCCTCATTTTATGCCTCTAGGCCTTGGGGAAGGGTTTCAGAGTATGGAGTTTAAGCAGCTGCAAGAGCTGTGTCAGCTAAGAAAATGTGAGTTACTTTTTTTCTAAGATACTGTTCCTGATAACTTGCTGTGATGATCCCAGGATTTCCTGCTTCTCCTTTGTGGGGTGGGGGTGGGGGTTTCTTTGGCCCCAAATAAACATTATTTCCTGGCAAGGGGACAGAGTTAAAGACAAGTGCCTACTACTTGATTCAGCACGCCTCTTCTCCACCGCCTCGGTGGAATGGTCCCGAGATGCGGGCGTCACATCACCAGTAGTGCTCTCGCATGGACCAGCTTAGGGACTTGGGCTCCCACGTGCTCCAAGGCTGCAAGGACACGACAGAGTGTGGGATGACCTTTTCCAGGAGTGTCAGCTTGGGAGGGTGGGCCACAGTGCCAAGGGACTTGGAAAATGAAGGGTGGCATCCAGTGTTCCATGACTGGTGGCGGGTGAACTTGACTAAAGCCTCCTTCCCTGGGGTCAGATGCTCCCAGGACACAAAAATGTGACCCTTAGGCACCAGGTGCTCGAGGTTGTCTGATAGTAACTTGGCAGCTGGGTCTGTGAGCACTGCTTCCTTTCTGCCAACTCACTCTGAGTGTCCTTCATTTTCCTAACTCCTGAACTCCTGCTGTGCCCCCAGTCAAGAATGCTGCTTATCTCCTCAAATGAAACCAAAGACTCTAAGGCTGAGGTGTGAAAATTTTGAGGAAGACCGCTCAACTCCGTGTGTTCATCACGGGGTGACATGAGACCCTGGAAGGCCACCTTGTCCTTGCTCCGTCAGGAGCTTGTCCCTGACTCTGCTCCATGCCGGCACCACTGGCAACTCCAAATAGCACCTGCTCTGTTTGGCTGCTCTCACTTTTTTTTTTTTTGGTTTTATGAGACAGGGTTTCTCTGTATTGTTTTGGAGGCTGTCGGTCCAGCCTGGTCTCGAACTCACAGAGACCTGCCTGCCTCTGCCTCCCGAGTGCTGGGATTAAAGGTGGCTGCTCTCACTTTTGTCTATGCCATTTTATAAGTTTCTAGAAGGCAAGATCTTTGCATGCTTCTAGAAACTTAGTTTTTAATTTTCCTGCGTGTGTGTGCTTCATGTGCATGTGCGTCTGTGCACTACGTGTGTGCCTGGTGCCTGAGGAGGTCGGCAGAGGGCATTGTGTGGCCTGGAACTAGAGTCACAGATGGCTGTGAGCTGCCAGGTGTTGGGAATCAAACTGGAAGAGACACAGGAAAGCAGTGGCTATTGTGATGGCTGCTGTTGGTTATCAGCTCGACTCCATCTGAAATCAACTGAAATCCAAATGACTGGGCACACCTGCAAGCCAGGTTTTCTTAATGACATCATTTGAAGCGCTGGACCAACTTCTAATTCCAGCCTTCAAGGTGGGGAGATCCATCTGTGGAACGGGCCACACTTTCTGCTGGCAGCCTACAGAGAGGACAAGGACGAAGGAAGCTCGCTCTCTGCCTGCCTGCTCTCACGCTTGCTAGCAAGTCCATTCTTTCACTGGCATCAGGGCCCACTTCTTGGGGATCCTGGCATACGCAGAGGGTCAGATGAGACATCATCCAGCCTTGTGGAGTGATTGGCTACTGCATCCTTGGACCTTCCATTGGTAGACATCTGTTGTTGAACTAGCTGAACCACAGCCTGTAAGTGATTCTAATAAATTCCCTTTCTATACATATATAGATTTCATTCCACAAGTTCTGTTCCTCTAGAGAATATTAATTAATACAGTGCTTTTGAAAATCCTTTGGTCTTTGCTTGTGGTGATAACATTGGACTAAGTCCTGGAATTCGCTGAGCTCCAGAAACAGCACAGCTTCATACAATTGGCTTAAAAGATCGGGAAGAGCAAATTGCTGGAGGGTGGAGTAAAAAGAGACTAGAATCAAGAACTAGTCATGTTTTCCCTTGTCCTGAGCCCTGTCCATCACAGCCATGAGTCAACTGGGCACTTGGGAGGTGTTTCAGTGCAGTAGGAAAACGTGCATTGCCAGTGGGCTTTGATTTCTCCACAGGAAAGTGCGAAGATTACTCACTCATGACCTCTTAACGAGCTAACCCACACAAAGCACGGGAATGATGGTCATGCAGTAATTCTTAACTTGTTCTGTAATTTCCTTGGTTAGGTAATACACAGTCACTAAAATTCAACTGCTAACATTTACTGTCCTGGTTAATTTTGTGTCCACTCAACACAAGCTAAAGTCATTTTGGAAGAGAGAACCTCAACTGAGAATGTCCCCACCAGATTGGCCTGTGCGTTTTCTTGACTGATGACTGATAGGGGAGACCCCAGCTCACTGTGTGGGGTGCTCCTCTCTGAGTAGCTAAAACTGTCCTCTTGGCCTCTCACCAGGCCTGGGATCAGTTCTAGGAGCTAGAGGGAGGTTGTGGTGGCTGCCTTCTCTGAGTAGCTAAGGTCTGAAAGTCAGGAGCTGGGCTGGGTGCTCAGGCTGACAGGCCCTGGGGTAAGCTCCCTGGTTACAGGTGACCCAGGTAGGGATGGCTGTGAGTACGTGCCCATCAAAGACCTAGAAAAATGCTGAGAGGCTGTTCCCCTCCCGTGATATAACAGATTCTGTACCTGGCAATGTCTTAAGTAGCAAAAGTCACTTACCCTAAAAGACGGTTTGGCTGTCACCCCTCTAGGAAGGCCTCCATGGTACCTGTCATGCACACACTGGTGCACCCTCCAGCTGAGCATCCTCTAGAGCCTCTTCTCTCCATGTACCAACTATCAACATTTCCCAGTGAGTAGCTGAATATAACAGTGTTTGGTAAAGGCAGCAATATCTGTATTAATTACTTCAGCACTTCCCATGATCCCTGGCACATAGTAGAGCTCCATAAATAACAGGGGACACAAAATGAATGTTTAATGCTGAGGGAGGATAGTGGGAGGGCGTGGGGTATGACAGGGCATGGGGGTGGCTGCATTACCTGCAGCCTGCTGAGATTCTGGGAGCCTCCAGGAATGGGGAACAGGCACCGATGGCTAAGCTGACTTTAGCAAGGCCCTGGTGCTGTTACGATTGGCATGACTCACACCACTCAGTAGTCCCATTGGCATGATTCACACCACTGGGTGCCCCATTGGCATGGTTTACTTGTAAAATGTTGTGCACTCTTATCTCTCTGGAACCGTAAGCCCAAATAAACTCTTCTTTCTGTAAATTGCCTTGGCCATAGAGTTTTTATCATAGCAATAGAAAAGTAACTAACACAAGGGTGAGAGCTGAGTCTTGCTTCCGACCCCGGGTTCTCTCTGCTTGATGACCCACTGAGATGTGAGCAAGACGCCTCATACTCCTGTTGCCATGCCGTGTCCACCGTGATGGACTGGGTTCCTTAGAACTGTGAGACAAAATAAACCGAGTGATGAGAAAAGTGTTGGGACCAGCCAACCTGCTCCAGTGTGCCTGAAGAGGGGAGTGAGGACTGAGGAAAAAAGACAAAAGTCAGACGATAGTCAGGAGGGCTCTCGGGGAATACTGCAGCATCCCCAAGTTTATTACTCGTAGCCCGTCTGCACCCCAAGCAACAGGGGAGGGCAAAAGACTTACCATGATACAAGGAACAAAAAAGTGTAATTACCTCCTTAATTCGCAAAACATTTAGTAACAATGCCCTAAGTCAGACATCCTGTTATTTGGTCTTGGCCAAACATCCTGTTGTTTAACCTTGAAGATCAATAATAGGTTTGAACTCTCAGACCTAAAGTCAAGATGGAACAGAGACAATACTGTGGGCTCCCACAGAAAAGTTACTGATACAGCCATATAATAGTTCCTAAAAGGGGTAATTACCGATGCCCAGAGGGACAAACAGGTATCCTAAGACCAGACCCAGCTGATCCCAACTCACTAGATGCTCACTCTGCCTAGGTTTTATCCATGGGCCCTTGAGGAGGAGAAGGGGTTGTAATCCCTACCCCATCACACACACACACACCACATGTTTTCTCTGGGGAAGAAAATCAAAAGGCCACAACTAAATGTAGGGAGAGGACCCTGGGAGGGGACTCATCACCTGATGGCTTCTACTCCAGTTTAATTATTTCGTTACTAATTAATGGGGTCATTACTGCATTTCAAAGAGAAAGAACTATGATTAAAGGTTAATGCCATTGTTGCAATGCATTCCACCTGAAATTACATAATAAAAATGTCTGGAGTGTTTAATTGAACCTATAAGTAACAATGTAATTACACTCAATGTATGTGCCTCTGTGTCTATTTGCTCCTCTCTGGGGTGCAGAGAGCCCCACCTGGGCCAGTTAAAGGAGAGCATGGAGATTTTCTAAAAACTTTCTCCAGCCCTCTAATCTCTGTTATGTTCACATCCCCAGGGATAAATGATAGGTGACCTGGCCACTGTACATCTGCACCTTCCCTTCTTCGGTGTAGCATGATTGTGCGTGCGTGTGTGCGTGCGTGCGTGTGTGTGTGTGTGTGTGTGTGTGTGTGTGTGTGGTGCATGCAGGTATGTGGGAGCCAGGGGAACACCTTGGCTGTGGTTCCTCAGATGTTGCCCATCTTGTTTTATTGACAGGCTTTCCTGCTGGCCTGGAGCTTGCTCATTCAGCTAGGCTGGCTGACTGGTCAACAGGGGCCAGGGACCAGCCTGTCTCTACGTCTACAGTGCTGGAACAAGCACACGCAGCAGCACCGGGCTGCTCTCCATGGCTCTGGGGATGGATCTCAGGTCCCCCACGCTTACCTTACCAATGAGCCGTCCCCCCACACCAGTGTGACAGGTTAGAACACTGTCAATACTTGCCACCTTCTGTGCTCTACGGGGACTTCACTAGCTCATGCCGTGCAATGGCGAGGCTTCAGGTGGCTTTATAGATTCCTTCAGCAATCTCTCCCATCCCTAGGAGAGACTTAATTTAAAACCACTAAAATCCCCATTATTTTAGTTAGCATTTGAGGCAGCCCAAGGAGCAAGAAAGTGCCTGTCTCATTGCCACAGCTGATACTGAGGTGAGAATGAATGGGAGTGAGTTAGTCTTTGTTTTAAAAAGGAGGCATTTCAAGAGAAGGAACAGTATTCGTGAAGGATAGGGGGTCATAAAGGAAAAACATTGGTTTGGAGAATCAGGGTCCCTTGGCAAATCTGATGTGACCAGGCATAGGCAGCCGCAACTTCCTCAGCCCCTCCTCCTCCTCCACTCCCAGTTACTTAGTTCTTAAAAGATGCTTTTTCCTTGCCATCATTTTTCTTTATTCTTTCTTGATAATACCCATTCTGATTGCGGTATCGTGGCATATCAAACTAGTTTCAATTTGCATTTCCTTAATGTTAAGGATAGTGAACATTTTTAAACAACAAATATAAAAGATAAAGACTATCACATTGAAGCTGGACAAGGCAAACCAACAGAAGGAAAAGAGCCCCCAGGAGAAGGCCCGAGAATAACACCCCCTCATTCACACACTCGGGAGCCCTTAAAAGTGAAAGCCATGCTGTGACAGAGGAATGGTGCAGACCATGTAGGTCCTGCGCTGGCTGCCTCAGTCGCTTTGAGATTATACGAGATTTGTGCATCTGATCTTAGAGGGCCCTGTCCTGGTGTCCTCCATCCCCTCTGCTTCCCACACTCCTTCTGCCTCCTCTTCTGTGGGCTTCTATGAGCTCTGAGGGGAGAGATTTCATGGAGTCATCACATTTAAACTGGCATGTTCCAAGTCTGTCTGTCTGCCTCTGAAATGTCTGGCTGTGTGTCCTGTATAACATAGTATCATCAATATTGTTACTTATTATTATTATAATCCCGTCAGTATTGGTTTAGCCCTAGGTCTCTGGCCTAGCCAGTCTCTGGTTCTTGATCACCCAATCAGTGTCAGGTATGGGTTTCATCTGTGGAGTGGGACTTAAGTCAAAGCAGACATTGGTTAACTATTCCCACAAGTTTGTGCCACCATTGCACTAGTGTATGTGCAGGCAGGACAGATTGTAGATGAGTTTTGTGGCTGGGTTAGAGTTTGTTTCCTTTGTGGTAGACTGCAGAGAACCTTCCCATACCAAAGACACCAGAACATTGGGGTGAAGGCTCTATGTAGGCACCAGGTCCGCTGACCTCCCCGTGTTCAATGAGTTGGTGCTGTCCTCAGCAATGGGGCCTTGATGTCATGTTGTGGAGACCAACCTGTTGTCTTTGCAGCAGGCTGAGTTGTTTGGGATTTCCAAGAGACCCACTTGACTATCATCTCAATTGGAAGCAACCCAATACCAGTACTGGAAGCTTCACTTGGTGACAAGAGATGACCAGTGGGGACTTGTTTCCCTTGTTATTTGGAGACTTCATTAGGATCCCAATACTCAGGCATTTTAGGAAGTTCCCACTGCACTAGGGGAAGTTTCTCCCCTTCCCAGCTGATGATCCCATTCTTATTCCCTGCTCTATCCACCCATAAAATCATTCTATTTCCCCCTCCAATGGAGATCCATGCTTCACCCCAGTCCCTTCCTCTATACCTAACCTCTTTGGGTCTATGGTGTGTAGCTTAGTTATTATTTCTTTAATGGCTAATATCCACATATAACTGAATACCTACCATATTTATCTTTCTGGATATGGGTTATCTCACTCAGGATGAGTGAAAATTTCATGATGCCAATTTTTAACAGTTGAATAATGCTCCATTGTGTAAATGTACCACATTTTCTTTATCCTTTCTTCTGTTGAGGGACATCTGGGTTGCTTCCAAGTTCTAGATAATATGAATACAGCATCAATGAACACGGTTGAGAATGTGTCATTGTGGTAGGATAAAACATCCTTTAGGTATGTGCCCAAGACTGGGATAGCTGTGTCTTGAGGTAGACAGACTCCCATCTTTCTGAGGAAACACCAAACAGATTTCCACAGTGCCTGTACAAGTTTGCATTCCCACCAGCAATGGAGAAGTGTTCTCCTTTACTCCACATCCTCTCCAACAAGAGCTGTCACTTGTGTTAATGATCTTAACCATTCTGATAGGTGTAAAATGGAATCTCAAAGTAGTTTTGATTTGCACTTCTCTGCTGGCTAAGGATATTGAAGATTTCTTTAAGTGATTCTCAGCCATTTGAGTTTCGTCTATTAATAATTCTCTGCTTAGATTTGTACCACATTTTTAATTGGGTTATTTGTTCTCCTGATACATAGTGTCTTGAGTTCTTTACATATTTTGTATATTAGTCCTCTATTGACTATGGATTAAAAAAAAACTTTTCCCATCTGTAGGCTGCTACTTTGTCCAATGACAGTGTCTCTTGCCTTATAGAAGCCTTTGACTGTTCTGAGGCCCTGTTTATTAATTGTTGATCTTAGTGTCTGTGCTAAGTGTTCTGTTCAGAAAGTATTTTCCTGTGCCAATGAATAGTTCAGGTGAAAAAAACATCTCTCTTTTCTATAGGTTGTATATCTGGTTTTATGCTGAAGTCTTTGATCCATTTGAAGTTGAGTTTAGTGCAGGGTGATAAATATGGATCTATTTGTATTTGTTTATATACAACTGTCCAGTTTGACCAGCACTGTTCATTGAAGATGCTGCCTTTTTTCTTGTGTGTATTTCTGCCTTTTTCAACAAAAAATTATGCTCCCACTGGTGTGTGGATTTATGTCTGGATCTTCAGTTTGATTCCATTCATCAACCTGTCCTTTTCTATGCCAATACAATGATTTTATTACAATAACTCTATAGTACAACTTGAAATTGGAATGGTGAAATCGCCAGTAGTTTTTTTTTTAATTCAGGATTGTATTAGCTAAGCAGTTTTTGTGTTTCTATATGTAGCTGAGAATTGCCCACTCAAGATCTATGAAAAAATCATGTTGGAATCTTGTTGGGGATGGCATTGAATCTGTAGATCACTTTCGGTAGGATGGCTACTATGTTAATCCTACTGATCCATGAATGTGGGACATCTTTCCATCTTCTGATACCTTCACTTTTTTCTTCAAAGTCTTGAAATTTTTATTCATACAAGTCTTCCACTTGCTTGGTTATAGTTACCCAAAGATATTATATTATTTGAAGCTATTGTGAAAGGTGTTGTTTGCCTGATTTCTTTCTCTGTTCATTTGTCATTTGTATATAGGAGGGCTACTGATTTTTGTCAGTTAATTTTGTGTTCCAGTTGCTTTGCTAAAAGTGTTTATCAATGTAGGAATTCCCTAGTAGAATTTTTAGGGTAAGTCATATATATCATATCATCTGGAAATAAAGATAACTTTGACTTCTTCCTTTCCAATTTGTAGCCACTTGATCTCTTCCAGTTGTCTTATTGCTCTAGCTAAGGCTTCAAGTACTATACTGAACAGGTATGGAGAGAATGAACAACCTTGTCTTGTTCCTGATTTTAATGGAGCTGCAGTAAACTGCCTCTATTATGTTGAGGCATATCCCTTGTGTCCCTAATCTTGCCAGGACTTTTATCATGAGGTGGTGTTGGATTTTGTCAAAGGCCTTTTCTGCATCTAATGTGATGATCATGTGGGGGTTTTTATTTCAGTTGGTTATATGGTAGATTATGCTTACTGATTTTCATTATTGAACCATGAATTTATAAGCTTTCTGTTGTTTCTCTTGTTGTTGGTATTCAGTTTTAACCCATGGTGGTCAGATAGGATTCAGGGAGTTATTTCAATTTTCTTGTATTTGTTGAGCCTGGTTTCATGTCTGAGTATGTGATCGATTTTGGAGAAAGTTCCATGAGTCGCAGAAGAAAATGGTATATTTTTTTGTGTTATGGTGAAACATTTTGTAAACATCTATTGAGTTTCATTTGGTTTATAATTTCTGTTAGCTCTAGCATTTCTCTGTTTAAGTTTTTGTGTAGATGACCTGTCTATTGGTGATAGAGGGGTACCGAAGTCTTCCACTATCAGTGTGTGTCAATATGTGATTTAAGCTGTAGTAGTGTTTCTCTTACAAACTTGTGCTCTTGTGTTTGGTGCATAGATGTTAAGAATTGAAATATCCTATTGGTTGATTTTTCCTTTGAGTATGTAATGTGCTTCCCTATCTCTTCTGATTAGTTTTGGCTTGAAGTATTTTTTTTAGATATTAAAACAGTTGAACAAGCTGGCTTCTTGGGTCCATTTACTTGAAATATCTTTATTCACCCCTTCAACCTGAGGTAATGTCTATCTTTGATGTTAAGGCATGTTTCTTGGATGTAGCAGAAGGATGGCTACTGTTTTCCTATCCATTCTGTTAGTCTGTGTCTTTGGAGGGAGGAAATTGAGACCATTAATATAGAGAGATAACAATGACTAATGATTGTTGATTCTTGTTATATTGTTGGTGGTGGCGGTGGCGGCAGCAGTGGCTGTGTGTGTGTGTGTGTGTGTGTGTGTGAGAGAGAGAGAGAGAGAGAGAGAGAGAGAGAGAGAGAGAGAGAGAGTGAGTGTGTGTGTTTCCCTTCTAATTTTTCTGATCTGAGCTGTGCTTTCATGCGTATTCCGTTTTCATGCTTGTAGTTAGACTCCTTAGGTTGGGCTAGAGTTTTCCTTCTAGCACTTTCTGTAGGGTTGGATTTGTAGATACCTATTGCTTAAATTTGACTTTATCATGCTATATCTTATTTTCTACATCTGTGGTGAATGAAATTTTTTCTGGGTGTAGTAATCTGGGCTGGCATCTGTTGTCTGAGTCTGTAGCATGTCTATCCAAGCCCTTTTGATTTTCAGTCTCCATTGAGAAGTCAGGTGTAATTCTAATAGGTCTGCATTTATACATTATTCTGTCTTTCCCCCTTGTAGTTTTTAATGTTCTTTGTCTGTACATTAAGTGTTTTATGATTACATGCCAAGGGGACTTTTTTCTTGCTCAATTGTTTGATATTCTTTATGTCTCTTGTACCTTTACAGGCATCTCCTTCTTTAGGTTAGAGACTTCTATGGTTTTCATAAAAATATTTTCTGGGCCTTTGGACTAGGTTTCTTATCTTTTCTCTAATTCTGTTATTCTTAGATTTGGTCTTTTCATAATGTCACAGATTTCCTGAATGTTTTGTGCCAGAAGTTTTTAGATTCAACATATATTTTGACCAGTGTATCCATTTCTTCTATTGTATCTTTGATGCCTGAGATTTTTTCTTCCATCTCTTGTATTCTGTTGGTGAATATCTCCTGTGTAGTTCCTGTTCAAATTCCTAAATCTTTCATTTCCAGAATTCCCTCTGTTTGGGTTTCCTTTATTGTTTCTACTTCCATTTTCAGGTCCTGAACAGATTTATTCATTTCCTTCCACTATTTCTTTGTGTTTTCCTGGATTTCTGTGGAACCTCCAATTGTGGCGCCAGCGCCACAAGCAACTCCAAGGTATCAGGAAAAGAGAGACCAGACGTACAAACTGTTTGAACTAAGAGAATGCATGTGTTGCCTTTATTGCCAGGAGAGTGTGTATGTGTGTGTCTTCATTGCAAGTGCTAAGAGGTCTCCCTCTTGTAAGAGGGAGGACCTTTATATACAGGTTTACAGCACAGTGGAAAAACCCCAGGTAGAAGAGATCGTTGTTTTCCTCCTGCTAGATGTTGATGTCAGAGGGTCAAGGCCAGGGCAATAAGCCAGGACTAGAAAACAGAAAGCACTTGGACTGGAAAACAAGTTGCCCTTGTAGGCTGACCAGCAACTCACAGAGACCCCATGGGGCTGGGGCCCAACAGATTTCTTTCAGGGGTTTATTCATTTCCTCTTTAAGGACCTGCATCCTCTTCATACAGACTGTGTTAAGGTTTTTTTTCTTGCTTTTCAGCTATGTTGGAATATTCAGGCCTGCTGCGGTAGAATAGCTGGGCTCTAGTGGAGACATGTGGCCTGGGATGTTACTATGTTCCTGTGCTCATGTCTGGGCAGCTGGGATTCAGGTGAACATAGCTCTAGTGCTGATTTCTGGGTTAGTTGTTGTTCGGTGGATGTGTGTGTGTGTGTGCCTGTGTGCATGCATGTGTGTGCGTGCGCGTGCATGTATGTGAGTGCATTTTGTGTGTGCATGTGTGCACATGCATGTGTGTCTGTGTGTGAGCATGCATGTGTGTGCATGCATGTTTGTGCGTGTGTGTGCATGTATGTGCATATGTACACATGAATGTGTGTGTGCACTTGAGGACACGTGCAGGGGGAGGATGACACATGCACACAGATTATACAGCTAGCCATAGATGCTGTGTGTTCATGATCGCAGGGGCCACATCAGGCCAGGAGACAATGTTTCCCTCTGGTCCTTTCCTCCCTCACTCCAACCCTCTCTCCCTCCCTCCAACCCTCTCTCTCTCCCTCTTCCTCCCTCTCCCTTCCTTCCCTTCATTTATTTTAGGGGAGAGCACAATGCAGTCCTCACTACATCAAATTGTGCAGTCAAGTTTCCTGCATTTGCGGAAATCTCAGGGGTCAGCACATCCAGAGTGCAATGGATAAGTCTTACCCTGCCAGGTAAGTGTGTGGGCTCTCACAGTCCTCCTGCCCCCTTCTGTGATGCTCCCTTTGTAAAGGGATTATCGGTGCCTTGTTCAGGTCAGAACACTCCATGAACACTTCTCAGAATGCTGACCAGTTATGAGTTTCTGCATCAACTGTCACGCTCTGAAAAAGCTTTCTGGGGGACAGTGAAATGGCTCAGCAGTTGCTGTTTTCAGAGAGAACCACAGTTTAGTTCCCAGCACCTAGGTCAGGTAGCCTGTAACTCTAGCTCCAGAGGATCTGATGCCCTCTTCTGGCCTGCATGGAAACTACATATACATACACAAGTAAAAAGCAAAATAAACTTTCTAAAAAGTTTCTCTGATCAAAGATGAAACACACACTGAGAAGCAGTTTGATTCCATGTCTGTCACGCAAAAGCAATCTTTTCAAAGATGTCTTTGAGAAGTCAATGCAATCTTTGTGATTATAAATTATTATTTGGTATATATTCCTGCCCACTTTAAACAAGAGTTTCTTCAAAAACGGCTAACCTAGGATGACTGGGTGTGGTTTGTCTTTGTTTTTAGTAGATCTGCTTCTGTGGGTAAATGAATCTGAGAGATTAGACTCATGTATGCCCTTGGCTTCTCTTTACCTCTGTCTATATATACAGTATTCTAGAGTTCCCCATAGAGAACTCTAGTTTTTCCCTATGCAACGAAGAAGCTTTTCTCCCCAAATAGTGGTTTTGTTTGGGGCACTCATCTTTATTCTAAATTTGGTCAGCTGGCCCGACTTCCCGGGCATCAGCAGTACCCCTGAGGTCCTGTGGGAGGCTTAGCCAGCCTCTCTAGCTCACTGGGCAATCACATCCCTTTGTAATGAGCACTTACATGTTTTGGCCCACAATCCCCCAGTTTCACCCTTGAGTTCCTCTACTCCTCTCTGGTGAATGCCATCTGCTCCTGGTGATTTATCTACATTTAGTTTGTCAATTAAGTAGAAAATCACTTGCACATCTACTGCCCTGTTGGTTTCAGAACAGTCTGGAAGAGGGACCACTATAGCATCACATACGAACGCAGAACCTGAGCTTCTTGAAGAAACCTCGGTCTCTATATCAGATTCACTGATTAAAGCAACAATGATAGAGCACCTACTATATATTTTCCAGAATATTCTGTTGTGGAATAATCTTTTGTATGCTGTGAGGATGCTTCACTCTGATTGGTTTAATAAAAAGCTGAATGTCCAATAGCAAGGCAGAGAGATAGAGAACAAGAAAGACAGCAGGAAGAGAGTAATAGCCACGAGCCACATGGCAGCACATGCACTAATAGAAATGGGCTAATTTAGGTTATGAGCAAGGAGGAACAAGCCTAAGCTATAGGCCAAGCTTTCATAATTAATAAGAAGTCTCCACATCATTACTGGGGAGCTGATGGTCCCGTTGAACAATTTGCCTACAATATTCTTAAGAAGGAAGGATTAGGTGGGGAGACAGGAAGGAAAGATGGGAGTGACTGAGGGCAATATGGAGAGTGTAAGGAAGGGAACTGGGGTGAGCGGTGTCTAGGAGAAATGGTGAATGGGAGAGAGGGAAAGTAGGAAGACTACGGCCCTGGTTAGAGTGAAGGGTGAGGAAGAGATGCAAACAGCTGCCCGGAGTCTCAGATGCTCTTTGTTCTTTCTGTGTTGATCTTCCTGGCACTCGTCTTGGAGAGCAGGTACCGGTGACACTGTGTGGGCTTGCTCTGCCCTGAAATCACTATTACCCCAAGACAGACATCTGTGGACCAATCAGATGCTTCTCTCTAAGCCCGTGGTTCTCAGCCTTCCTGATGCTGTGACCCTTTAACACATGTTGTGGTGACCCCAAACCATAAAATTACTTCTTGCTACTTCATAGCTGTGATTTTGCTACTGCTGTGAATCATAGTAAGAATATCAGATATGCAGGACAGCTGATATGTGGCCCCCGTGGGAGTCGCAACCCACAGTTGAGAACCACTGCTCTAGAGTCTGCCTCTCAGAAGGGCGGCAGAAACCACTGGTCCCCTGTGAAAGGAGATCTAGATTGAGCCCGTGGTCTGCAGCAGGGGAGTGGGAAGGAAGGGGCGTGGGGGAAGTGCCGCATAGGGAGAGGCTAGGAATTGAACAGAAGTCTCCCAGGGCTGGAGAGGCGGCTCTGCGGTAAAGCGCTGCCCCTGCAGCCACCAAGCCTGAGGACCTGACTTTAATCCCCAGGACCTGTGTGGTGGTCGCAGAGCACTGACGTCAGAAATCTGACGTCCACATGTGTGCCATGGCTCACACATGCAAGCCCACACACACACACACATGCACGCACGCATGCACGCACACACACACACATGCACACACACGCACACATGCGCACACGCACACACACACACACATGCACGCACGCACGCACGCACAAACACATAAAAAATAAGAAAATGGATTTGTTCTTAAAAATCATCTGTGATGACCCATGCCTGGGATTTTAGTGCTGGGGAGGTGGACACAGGAGGGGATCCCTGGGCCTATGCGAAGGTCTGTTGCTGTTTAAGATATTTGCTGCATACACCCCACAAGGAAAGGAAATTCATCCCAACCCCACGGACAGGCTTGTTCTGTGTCTTTGGGGGTCCCTGCCTAAAGCATGGTATAAATCCCTGCTCTGTTGAAATTCTGGCTCTCTACATACTTGATTTCAGACACAAATGTGAGCCAGAAAAACCCCAGTGCTTCCAGGCAAGTTCCCTGAGCCAGCTCTCCTTGCAGAGACGATGACTCGGATAGCATTGGCTCCCTCCATCAACCTGGCTCATACGATGAAGGCGGCTTAGAGCAGAGAGGCTCGAGTGGGTAGTTGGAAGGTCCAGCAAGCAGGACATAATATGTGTTTACAACCAGAACTGCCCCACTGAACATAGGGCATTGTGGGGAAATGTAAGTGTAAGCCATGCACATTTCGGGACTGTTTGTTACAGCAACATTTATAACTCATGCCTGACTGATACATGGTGGGTGTTCCTGGAGTGAGACAAATCAGGAAAGGTCAAGGGCGAGAAGTCAGCTGTGCAGATGGCCTTGAGTGGAATAGGATAACTCACAGAAGGATGTGAACAGCTAAGAGATGGGCTGGAAATTACAGTGAGAGTAGACAGACCTTGCTTGTGGACCCCGTGGACTCTGAAGCCAAATCCCCTTTGCTTTAGTTTTCTCCTTTATAAGAGCAGTTGATAAAGCAGCGCCTGGTTACAGGGTTGTTAGGGCTGAATGAGCCACCAGACGCATTACCCACTTATGCTCAGCACAGCGCCCTGGCCACAGGGACCCTCAGGATGCAGTGGTCTCCTCCATTCTTTCTAACACTCCCATCCCGCAGAGACAATCCTGAGCTCTTCAGGGGCTCAGCACTCACGGGAGAGCCTCACCACTGACTGCAGCCAGCCAGGGAGAAGGCAGGGTCTGAGAGCCATGGGCATGAGTGGCCGGTGACAGGCGTTTAATTCACATGTAAGCCAAAACAGTTGTTAGTAAATTAAACATTGTTTGTAAATGAGCCTCCAGTTAAGATTCACTAATTACACCACCAACTCGATTGTCATGCAATTTATATACAATTACCCCAGAACAAATATTTAATTACTTTCCCTGTAATATGATGGGAAAACAGAGAGTTAATAAGACAATGGCCACGTTGTCTTGTCTACTGGTGTGACATGGCTTTAATGATCATGAGGAGGAGATCAGGAAAGGAAAGCCCTTCTTGTCTGTGATGGTGGATGTCCTGGTGGCTGGAAGAGACCTGTAGTGGAGGATTTCCCTGAAGGGCATGGTCTAGAATCCTCCTGGAGACGGCTGAGCCTGGGCCTGCACCATGGCTCAACTTCTCCCTCCACCCATCCTTCTCTAAACACACATCCTGCTGTTCTGGAAAATTCTATCTACAACTGGAAAAGTGAAGGCATCTGACTCCCACATGAGCAGAGGCTGAAGGGAGGTGAGAGGTGAGGGCTAACCTTGGCTAATGGGGAAGAAAAGAACACAGTGAGGACCCCACAGGAGGAAGCCTCGAGACTCTGGGAAAAGAGCAAGCAGGAAGGGCTGGGGTTGGGGGGGGGGCTGCCCTGACTGCAGGCAGCTGGTCCTGCTTTGCCAGTTGCCTGGGACGGCTCTAGGTTCTGTCTTTTGGGAGAAGCCATGTCCTTCAGCACCCAGAAAACAGCTCTGTAAGATGAAAGTCTGGAAAAGACTGGGAAGTCCAACTTGTCATTTGAGAGAACAGTACTAGGGTGACGGCTACTGTAGATGATAGAGAGGGGACTCGGAGATAAGAGTCCTGCTCCTCCAGAGGACTGGAATGGGTTTGGTTCCCAGCACCCACATCAGCCAGCACACAGCCTGTAACCAAAGAATCTGGAGCCTCCTCTGGCTTCCAGCACTTGTGTGAATGTGAACTCCCCTCCACTCACAGACACACACACACATGCACGTGCACACCTACCACTCACAGACACACACACACACATGCACACCCTACCACTCGCACATTCACACACATGTGCACACCCTACCACACACAGACACACACACATACATGTGTACACCCTACCACACACAGACACACACATGTGCACACCCTACCACTCACACTTACACACACATGCACACCCTACCACACACAGACACTTACACACATGTGCACACCCTACCACTCACAGACACACACATGTCCACACCCTACCACTCACAGACACACTCACACATGCACACCCTACCACTCACACATTCACACACATGTGCACACCCTACCACACAGACACACACACATACATGTGCACACCCTACCACTCACAAACACACTCACACTCACATGCACACCCTACCACTCACAGACACACACACATGCATCCCCCACCACTCAGACACACTCACACACACACATGCACACCCTACTACTCAGACACACTCACACACACACATGCACACCCTACCACTCACAGACACTTACACACATGTGCACACCCTACCACTCACAGACACTTACACACATGTGCACACCCCACCACTCAGACACATTCACACACACATGCACACCCCACCACTCAGACACACTCTCACACACACGCACACCCTACCACTCATACACACTTGCATACACATAATTAAGAAACAGGAGCTGGAGAGACGGATCAGTGGTTGACTGCACTCACTGCTCTTGCAGAGAACCTGAGTTCTGCTCCCAGCAGCATCTCCACTGCACCTGTAACTGTAGCTGCACAGTCTCTAGTGCCCTCTTATGGCCTCTGCTGGAACTGCATTCATGTGGCTACATGCACCCATGTTCACATAACAGCACACATACACATTTTTATCATATATAAGTATGATATTTTACATGTATTGATCCTGGTGTGACCATGGCCAGAAGCTATCAAATGACAGAGATGTGCTCTGGGTGCTGTGCACTAAGGATTTTTTTTCATATGTTTTTATTTAACTGTTTATAAGTCACTCTCAGTTCCCTCTCCCTCAACCTCCCCCACCCCTGAATCCTCCCAACCTCTCACCCCGACTCCATCTCCCCTCTGCTCCCAAGGGAGGACAAGGGCCTGCATGAGGGATTTCAGAGTCTGTCATATCATCCTGGGAAGGGCCTAGGTTCTTCCCCTTGTGTCCAGGCTGAGAGGGCATCCCTCCATGTGGTATGAGTTCCCAGAGTCCATCTGTATGCCAGGAATAAATACTGCTCTGATTGCCAAGGCCTCCTCTCTGTCACGCAGGTTCGGTGGGAGGGATGTGTGGGAACACCAGACCTTGAGCAGAGACCCACTTCCCCTTCTGCCTGGGAGTAGGCAGCTGTAAGACAATGTTTAGTAAAAACATGTTTACTAAAAACGATACAATAAGTTCCTGGGAAAGGCCTTCCCATGGAAACCGCCCTGACCTCGACCTTGTCCAAAGACTAATCGCACCTTAAAAACCCACACACATCCACCTCTGGGGTCAGAGCAGAACCAGCCAGGGTAGAGGAGAGAGCAGAAGCTTCTCTGGTGGGAGCCATTCTTAGGAAGTTTTCTTGAGCCTTTTTGGGGCCTGCTTAAAGTTTTCTTTACATCATTGAACAAGTCTCTGTGTTGTCAATCCCCGACACCCTCCGCACGTTCTCGGACACAGGCCACGCAGCAGACGTGACAATTGGAGGTCCCACTGAGATCGTGAAAGCGAGGTAAGTGGACGGGGTTAAGAAACTATGGGGAATAGTTCCGGGAAGCTAGAATCATTGCAGTATCAACTAAAAAAGTTACTTAAAGAACATGGGACTGCAGTCAAGTCTAAAACCCTAGAAGGCTTTCTAAAATTGATCGAACGAGCCAGTCCATGGTTCATTACTGGGGGGAAGCTTAAATATTCCAGATTGGGAGGAAGTTCGCCGTGATCTTCATAGACTTTTACGAAAAGAGGGATCTGAGTCCTTGCCCCCTACGACATTCTCCTTATGGAGATTAGTGAGGGGAGCACTTTTGACAGATAAGGTTCGTCACCGCCAGGTAGTTCAGGACACAAAAGAGGCTTTTTTAGAGTTACAAGAGACTGAGACTCAAGCCTCCTTGAGTTCAGGGGCAGAGAGTGACGATGAAGAGACCGTGACTGAAACTAGAGGCTCCATTGTTAGTGAGGATGAGGGGGAGTCTCTTAGTAACAACAAAAAAATGGGTAGAGATCTCCGGGCGCAACCCAAAAAGAAGGACTCCGGTCAGAATCGGTTATATCCTTCTCTATCAGACCTAGAAAATGGAAGTAGCTCAGACTCAGACTCGTCACAGTCTGAAAAGGAACGGTTACTTGCTGAGATCGCGGCCCTTAAAAAAGAACTAAAAAAGATTCGAATTAAGGAAAGACAGGACAGGGAGAGAAACCCTTCCCCATACTCTGAAAAAAGGGACTCCTCCTATGAGATAACCCAGTCCTTCTCGGACCTGGAGGGAAGACCCAGAGGAGGGGTCCAATGCTGCCCGGTGGTGGCCCCAGTAATGGAAGTGCCAGATCCGAACAATTCTGGACAGGTCATTCGGCGTCATAACCCTTTAAATTTTAAGGATATAAAACAACTTAAAGAGGCAACTTTAAATTATGGAGCACAGGCTCCCTTTACACTTTCCTTAATGGAATCTTTTGCGTCTCTTAATTTGACACCTGGCGATTGGCAGCAGCTTTGCAGAGCAGCTCTGTCGGGGGGGAGATTATTTGATTTGGAGAGGTGAGTTTCAGGAAAGATGCAGCCAGACAGCCCAAAGAAATGCACAGGCCGGACAGCCCCAGAGAAATGTGGAGATGCTTACCGGGAGTGGTCAATACGCCACCATTCAGCAACAAATACAATATGACATCGCAGTCTATGCCCAAGTGGCAGCAGTGGCCCAAGGGGCTTGGAAAGCATTGCCTTCCAAGGGAGGAGGGGATCATCTGTCCAAAGTCCTTCAAGGACCTTCCGAAACTTTTCAAGACTTCGTAGACCGTCTCAGTCAGGTAGCAGAAAGAATATTTGGGGGCATTGGGCCTGCGATGCCAGTCATCAAGCAGATGGCATTTGAAAACGCAAATAAGTATTGTAAGGAAGCCCTTCGCCCCATCGCAATAAAAGTCTAAATGACTATATCCGGATCTGTAGGGACATTGATGGGAACTTCATCCAGGGCCAAGTGTTAGCTGCTGCTATTCGGCCCCAAGTGGGGAAAGAAAGACCTACTCTGGGAGGGAGAAAAACATGTTTTAGCTGCGGTAGGGAGGGACACTTCCATAAAGTGCCCTCAAAATACTACTATGGGTCTCAAAAGACCTGGTTTATGCCCCCGTTGTCGAAGGGGATATCATTGGGCCAATAACTGCTACTCTAAAACTGACAGGGAGGGAAATTTCCTTTCTGCTAATAATAATCAGGGAAACGGGAGGAGGGCCCCGCCCCAGGGCCCCAAAACCAATGTGTACGGGGCAATGACCCCTGCTCTGGGCAATGGCAGGACTCATTTTCTCCCCCAGAGCAACCCCTTCATATCTCAGACCTCCTTAGAGCCACCTCGGGGAGTGCAGGATTGGACCTCGCTCCCTCCGCCCGGGCAATCCTAACACCGGAAATGGGGATCCAGGCCCTCCCTACTGGGGTGCATGGGCCATTGCCCCCAGGCACGGTTGGACTACTCTTGGGACGGTCCAGTACTATTCTTCGAGGCATCCAGGTACACCCCGGTGTTATAGACCAGGATAGTGAGGGGAGATTAAAATAATGACATCAGTGGGCAGTGGGGTTGTTGCCATCCCTGCAGGAGAACGGATTGCTCAGTTACTCCTTCTCCCTACAGCTCCTTGTGAGGCTAGAAAAATTAAAGAGAAAAGGGGCAACCAAGGTTTTGGAAGTACCAGCCCGGCAGCATTTTGGGTAGCCACTATGGAGAACCGCCCCAGCTTACATTAAAGATAGAAGGCAAGTCCTTTAGGGGCGTCTTAGATTCTGGGGCAGATTTCTCTGTCCTCTCAGATAAATTCTGGCCCCCGCCTGGCCGAAAGAGGAAGGGACAGTGACCCTCCAGGGAATAGGACAGGCTGTGCCCCAAAAAGCCTCAGAATCTTAAAGTGGCAAGACTCTGAAGGCCACACAGGGCTTTTCCAGCCATATGTTTTGCCTGGCCTCCCTATTAACCTCTGGGGACGGGACCTCATGCAAGAAATGGGAGTGGTCCTCACCACTCAGGCACCCAAGTCCAAAAGCAGGGGCCCCCAGATGATGCAAGGGAGGGGCTGGAGCCCGGGGAGGGAACTAGGTAAACTAGAACAGGGAGAGGTTTGCCCTGTGGCATCCCTCCCTTTGGAGACCAGGGCCCCAGGGGATAGGAAGGGTTTTGGCCATTTTTGATGAGGGTCACTGTTGTGCCGCCAGCCCCCATACCCATCACATGGCTATCAGATGATCCGGTATGGGTGGAACAGTGGCCCTTACTAGCGGAGAAACTAAGGGCGGCTCACTAGCTAGTTCAAGAACAATTGGAGGCAGGTCATTTGGTTCCTTCCATGTACCCTTGGAATACCCCTATATTTGTAATAAAAAAATCTTCAGGAAAATGGAGGTTACTACAAGACTTGAGGGCCGTGAATGCGACCATGCAGCCTATGGGGCTCTGCAGCCTGGCTTGCCCATGCCTGTGGCCATTCCTAGAGACTGGCATTTGATTGTCATTGACTTGAAGGATTGCTTCTTTTCTATTCCCTTGCATTCTCAAGATAGTCCTCGGTTTGCGTTTAGCCTTCCTTCGACTAACTTTAGGGAGCCTGCCCTTCGCTTCCAATGGGTGGTGCTCCCCCAAGGGATGGCTAATAGTCCAACTATATGCCAGATTTATGTAGCTGCCTGTTTAGATCCCCTCAGACGTAAGTTCCCTGATCTTTACATTATCCACTACATGGATGATATTCTTTTGGCCGCGGCCGAAGAAAGACAATGTTACACAGCCTTTTCAGAGCTACAGGAACTTCTGGAGGCCCACGGATTTATTTTGGCTCCTGAAAAGATCCAAAAGAGACCCCCTTATACTTATTTGGGTCATCAAATTCAACAAACTGGCCTCCGGCCACAAAGACTCCAGATGGATTGTTCAAATTTAAAAACACTTCATGATTGGCAGAGATTTTTGGGAGTGGTGCAGTGGTTTTGCCCTTCTCTTTCTATTAAAACAGGGGCTCTTAAAGCGCTTTATGATATTCTTCCTGGGGACCCTGCTCCAACTTCCCCTAGACAGATTACCCCAGAGGTCAGGGAAGCCCTACAATTGTTGTTAAGAAGTATAGAGCAAGCCCACCTTCGGTGTATAGATTATGGGCAGCCCCTTGTTCTGGTTGTACTTTCATCTAGCTTTTCGCCCACTGCCGTGTTTTGGCAGACTGGTCCTATTTATTGGATACATTTGTCAGCCTCCCCTAAGAAGGTAGTGACCCCTTACTATGATCTCATTTTACAATTGTTGTGGAAGGCGCACAAGTTTAGCATTCAAACCTTTGGAAAGAGTCCTGATAAAATTATCCTTCCTTATGGTGAGGAGGTGGAACATCTACAGATCTTCCATGATGGGTGGACCCTGTTTATTACATCTACAGGCGCCCAGTTTGATAACAATTATCCCAATAGCCCCTTGATGTCTTTTTTTAAACAACACCCTGTGATCTTTCCCAAGATTTTAAAGGAGAACCCTCTAGTTGGAGCTCGCTCAGTCTTTACAGACGGCTCCTCCAAGGGTTTCGCGGTGGTGGTTTCTTCTCAGGTGCAGAAGAGGGTACCCATAGGGCAGATGTCAGCACAAGCCACCGAGTTGTTTGCTTGCTTGATGGCTTTCCAAATGTTTGAGGGAGAGCCCTTTAATTTATATACTGATAGTGTTTATGTTGCCAACATTGTTAGACCTTTAGAAACTTCTCCATATGTTCTTCCAACCTCCCAGGTTCGTTCCTTATTAGTTCAGCTCCAACATCTTATTTGGCAGCGCATCCACCCTGCTTATGTGGGATTTATTCGTGCACATACTAACCTTCCAGGACCCCTTGCCCAGGGCAATGAAATTGCTGACTCCTTGACCCGCCCTAGGGTCTTATTTACTCAGGAGCAGCTGGCCCACCAGCTCCATGAGCGGTATCATCTAAATGCCCGCTCCATTAAATTTCACACTGGGTGCCCCTTATCCATAGCTACACAAATTACCTCTCCGTGCCCTGATTGTGCCCCTTATCATAATTCTCCCAATGAGGGGTAAATCCCCGGGGCCTCAGGGCCAACCATCTCTGGCAAATGGATGTCACTCACCTGCCGCAGGCAGGGAAATTAAAATACATGCATGTCTCGGTGGATACGTATTCTAAACTGATTTTTCCCTCTCTCCACTCAGGAGAGAAGATTAAAGATGTTATTTCTCATTGCCTGCAGGCCTTTGCCTACATGGGTGTTCCAGATGCCCTAAAAACGGACAATGGTCCTGCCTATGCCAGCAATCGCTTTGCTGCCTTTTGCAGGGAACATCACATTGTCCATTCTTTTGGTATTCCTCACAACCCCACGGGACAGGCTATTGTGGAGCGCACCCATGCCACTCTCAAACAGTATTTTAAGAAAATAAAAAAGGGGGAGTATGTTACCTCCCCCAATATTCAGTTATCCACCATACTTTACATTTTAAATTTTTTGACCATAGACCATAATAATTTGTCTGCTATGGAGAGACATTGGAACAAACCCTCCCAGTCCTTGGGATGGGTCAGATGGAAGGATTTGATTACAGGAAAATGGCAGGCACCCACTCCCCTACTAGCTAGGGTCCCAGGGGCTGTTTGTGTTTTCCCTCCAGGAAGTGAGAAGCCCATTTGGGTCCCCGAACGGTGCATCAGGCATGTCGACCCCAATACTACTCCGGATACTAGTAATGCTCACCATGATAAAGATGATCCAACCATTGCTGAACACTCAGGTAAGGGAAATATGGGCGTTGGTGAGGATTCCCCCCCCATGTTAATGCCAGTTAGTCATTCCAGCTCCCGGTTCATCAATTTTTATAACACCAATAATACATTGGAAGCGGCTGCTGCCAATGAGATTAAAAAGTCAGAAACTAGACATTCTGAGTTTCCCCCTCCTAAGCCTGATACCAGGGTCAGGAAGTAGGGTAATCCAAGAGATTCCCAGCAGCATACGCCTTTAATCCCAATACACCTTTATGCAAGTCCCAGGACAGCCTCCAAACAATACAGAGAAACCCTGACTCAAAAAAAAAATTGGTAACAGTAAAGAGGTACTGGTATTAAGTAAAAAAAAAAAAAGAAAAAAAAAGAAAAAGACAAAGGTATATGGAATGAAAAATTTTGTTTACATTTAAGTTCTATTTTGTGAGTCATCTCTAAAAACTTTTGGCCAAAAGCCTGGCCTCTCCACCTTGCATCTACAGAATTACAAGGAGTATGTACGGCTGTACCCCATGACTATAGCTCAAATGGAGGAATGATAAAGAACATACAGGACTTTTAACCCTTTTAGTTCAAGGATTGGCTGGAGTTGTTCTTTTACATAGATTTCAATTAAGGGAGCTTCATTGCAACAGACTAATCATGACCTAGGGAAAAAGGATGACTAAAAGATGCATGTATGTTCTGAATGTATGGTGTGGCCACACCGGTATGTATGAAATGTGATTGTGAATGCGTGAGTGTGAACTGCTTATATGATTAAAAGGATACTTAAATCCCTTCAAAAATAGTTAAGAAGCTACCTAGATTGCTTTAAATATAGCCAAAAGGAACATCCAGCCAGTCTGTTAATGTTTTAACAAAAAAAATTTAAGATGCAAATGAGGCCTTGTCAGCTAGTGAGAGCTCTGCAGGTTAGATTGGGAAAGACTGCTCACAGACTTCAAATAATTTTCAAAAGTTATTTGGACACAGTATAGTTTACAATCTTTGAGTGATTTTCAGAAGTTTTTGGGAAATATTTAATGGATATGTCCTTTTTAATGGGCATCTACAAATAATCTAAGTAGTAATCCCAATTTACCTAGATAGTTAACCAAGGAGGGTAGACAAATCCTTCTACTGTTATGGTCCAGCTTCAACAGTTCAAAAAAGAAAAAAATTTTTTAGAAAATAAAAAAGGGGGAATAATGCCCCCAGTCCCCACATGACTCATCAAATAATACACTCCTCATTTAAAAATTTTATAATGTAAATGCCAGTGAGCTTCAGACAGATTCTGGCATGATGGAACTTGAGCAACCATTGCTCAGGTCAAATGGAGACATCCATGCACTAGACAGTGGAGAAGACCCTAATTTGGGGTCGAGGGCATGTTTGTGTTTTCTTGCAGGAAAAGAATAAAGCTTCGGCAGCTGTCAGACCATTTAGTGAGATGCATGGAGCAGAGAAAAACTGGACCTGAGACCATGGGAGCCTACCTAAGCCAGTTTGAGTGAGATCTCCTAAATCAGTGTTCCTGACCCTTGATGTCATCGAATCTACAGCCCAAAAAAAGAAAGAAAACAGTCGGTTCGAGATTTCCAGTTTCTCAACAGACCTGCTGCATCAACCTTCCGGACCCATGAGTTTTCATCATGAAGCCAACAGAGAAAAAAAAAGGACCCATTTAAAATATTTGGACATTGGTATGGACTATGATGAGTGACAAAAGCCTCTTTTCAGTAATTGAACAGGACATGGTCACTTGAAATATCAGACTTGGTGGTTCCTGTTTCTGGAATCGTGCCTAGGCCAATGTATTTTTCTGGAGAAATGCAACTTGTCCTAATGTGACAAAAAGGAGACTTTAACTCAAGTCGCATAATCAGCTGACGTTAAATCAACAAACTACATCACCACAGGAACAAATTGGTGCTCTGTGGATAGTGCAACAAGCCTATTGTTCATATTTTCATAATGCTGCATGTGTAACATCAATGATTGTACCTAATGTATCTGTACAAGTGCACTTTCTAAATGCTTTCCTGAGCAGATCTTGAAACGATTGGAAACTTTATCAAATTGTAAATGTAAATCACATGCGGGTTGCCCTTGTAACAGAATGTAAATCACGTGCAGGTTACCCTTGTAACAGACGAAGGCTGGTAGAATGTTATGGCCCAGATCTGGTGATGGGTATGGTGATGGAGAGGCGCTATGTCGATGGGGGTCCTGGAAATGGTGGCAGTGGCAGTAGGCATTCTGGCTTTATGCCGAGCTCAAACGTGCCTTGTTCCAGAGACAAGAGATCCGTAACCAAGTATTGCTTAGCTTAGCCCATGGCAATCCCGATAGCCATGAAGGTTGGTTACAGATGATTTAAGGTTGGGGTATCTCCGATGACGGGCAACCTGTGGGGAAGACCCCTCCCACCTAAAACAGGGGTTCAAGGTCCCCCAAAGGCGGGAAAGGGAGGGTGACCCTACTTGACCTAAGCCAGGAGTGCCTCATTTGAAAATAAAAAGGGGTGAATTGTGGGAACACCAGACCTTGAGCAGAGACCCACTTCCCCTTCTGCCTGGGAGTAGGCAGCTGTAAGACAATGTTTAGTAAAAACATGTTTACTAAAAACGATACAATAAGTTCCTGGGAAAGGCCTTCCCACGGAAACCGCCCTGACCTCGACCTTGTCCAAAGACTAATCGCACCTTAAAAACCCACACACATCCACCTCTGGGGTCAGAGCAGAACCAGCCAGGGTAGAGGAGAGAGCAGAAGCTTCTCTGGTGGGAGCCTTTCTTAGGAAGTTTTCTTGAGCCTTTTTGGGGCCTGCTTAAAGTTTTCTTTACATCATTGAACAAGTCTCTGTGTTGTCAATCCCCGACACCCTCCGCACGTTCTCGGACACAGGCCACGCAGCAGACGTGACAGGATGTCTGGATCAGTCCCATGCTGGCCCTTCAGTCATCAGTCTGGGGTCCATGTGCTCCCCCTTGTTTAGGCCAGCTGCCTCTGTGGGTTGTCAGCCTGATCTTGATTCCTTTGGTTATCACTCTTCTTTGCAACTGGGTTCCAGGAGTTCAATTCGGTTCACAGCTCTGGGTGTCTGCCTCAGCCTGTATCAGCCATTGAATGAGGGTTCTAGGATGGCATATAAGGCAGTCATCATTCTCACCATCATGGGAGGGCATTTAAGGTAGCCTTAATGCCAGTTGGTGTCATTCTTGTAGATTTGTGAAGATCTCACTAGTGCCAGATCTCTCCTCCAACTTATAACGGCTCCCTCTTTTATGGTATCTCCCATCTGTTTCTCCTCTATTCTGACCCTGGCTCAACCTTCCTGCTCTCCAGTGTTGTCCTCTCTCCCCCCTCTTCTTTCCCTCTCTTTCTCCCATCTCCTTCTGCCCTCCTCTTCTCCCCCTCCCAATCCATGCATGTCTCTCTTAGGATCCTCCCTGCACCCCAGACTCTCTGGCGGTGGGATTGTAGGCTGGCAATGCCCTGCTATGTGCCTAAAATCGATGTATGAGTGAGTACATACCATACTTGCCTTTTTGTGACTGGGTTACCTCACTCAGCATGGTTTTTCTAGTGCCATCCATTTGCCTGCAAATTTCAAGATTCCATTTTTTTCTGCTGAGTAGTACTCCATTGTGTAAATGTACCACATTTTCTCTATCCACTTTTCAGTTGAGGGGCATCTAGATTCTTTCCAGGTTCTGGCTATTACAAATAATGCTATGAATATAGTGGGACAGATATCCTTGTTGTATGAATGGGCATCTTTTGGGTATATGCCTAAGAGTGTAATTGCTGGGTCTTGTGGTAGACTGATTCCCATTTTCCTGAGGAATCTCCATACTGATTCCCAAAGTGGCTGTACAAGTCGGAACTCTCACCAGCAGTGGAGGAGTGTTCCCCTTTCTCTACATCCTCTCCAGCATAAACTGTCCTTGGAGTTTTTGATTTTAGCCATTCTGACAGGAATAAGATGGTATCTCAGAGTTGTTTTGATTTGCATTTCCTGGATGGCTAGGGATGTTGAGCCCTTTCTCAAGCTTCTCTCAGCCATTTTAGATTACTCTACTGAGAATTCTCTATTTAGTTCTTTTTGATTGGATTGGATTCTTTGGTGTTTTGGAGACTTGCTTCTTGAGTTCTTTGTAAATTTTGGAGATCAGCCCTCTGTCAGTTGTGGGTTTAGTGATTGACTGTGTCCTTTGCCTTACAGAAGCTTCTCAGTGCCTGTGCTACTAATGTTCAGGAAGTGGTCTCCTGTACCAGTTTGTTCAAGGATACTTCCCACTTTCTCTTCTAACAGGGTCAGTGTGGCTGGATTTATGTTGAGGTCTTTGATCCATTTGGACTTAAGTTTTGTGCATGGCAATGGACATGGCTCTGCAGTCTTCTACAAGCCAGCCTCCAGTTATGCCAGCACCATTTGTTGAAGATGCTTTCTTCTTCCCATTGTATAATTTTAGCTTCTTTGTCAAAGATCAGGTGTTCATATGTGTATGGGTTAATGTTGGGGTGTTCAATTTGATTCCATTGGTCTATTTTTGTGCCAATACCAAGCTGTTTTCAGGACTATAGCTCTGTAATACAGCTTGAAGTCAGGGATGGTGATGCCTCCAGATGTTGCCTTGCTAAATAGGGTTGTTTTGGCTATCCTGGGTCTTTTGTTTTTCCATATAAAGTTAAGAATTGTTCTTTCAAGGCCTGTGAAGAATTGTGCTGGGATTTTAATGGGGATTGCATTAAATCTGTATATTGCTTTTGGTAAGATTGCCATTTTTACTATGTTGATCCTACCTATCCAAGAGCATGGGAGATCTTTCCATTTTCTGATGTCTTCTTTCATTTCTTTTTTTAAAGACTCAAAGTTCTTGTGATACAGGTCTTTCACTTGTTTGGTTAGCATTACCCCAAGGTAGTATTTTATGTTGTTTGTGGCAATTGTAAAGGGTGATGTTTCTCTGATTTCTTCTCAGCCCTTTTATCATCTGTATATAGTAGGGCTACTGATTTTCTTGAGTTGATCTTGTAGCCTGCCACTTTGCTGAAGGTGTTAATCAGCTGCAAGAGTTCCCTGGTAGCGTTCTTTGGGTCATTTATGTAAACTATCATATCATCTGCAAATAGTGAAAGTTTGACCTCTTCCTTTCCAATTTGTATCCCCTTGATCTCCTTTTGTTGTCTTATTGCTCTAGCTAGAACTTCAAGTACAATATTGAAGAGATATGGAGAGATGGACATCCTTGTCTTGTTCATGATTTTAGAGGAATCGCCTTTCGTTTCTCTCCATTTAGTTTGTTGGTTTGCTGTATACAGCTTTTATTATGCTTAGGTATGTTCCTGTTATCCCTGATCTCTCCAAGACCTTTATCATGAAGGGGTGTTGGATTTTGTCAAAGGCTTTTTCAGCATCTAGTGAGATGATAATGTGGTTTTTCTTTTTCAGATTGTTTATATTGTGGATTACATTGATGGATTTTCATATGTTGAACCATCCCTGCATCCCTAGGATGAAGCCTACTTGATCATGGCATATGATTTTTTGATGTGTTCTTGGGATTTGATTTGCTAGTATTTTATTGAGTATTTTTGCATTAATGTTCATGAGGGAGACTGGTCTGTAATTCCCTATATTGGTTGTGTCTTTGTGTGGTTTGGGTACTAATGTAATTGTAGCCTTGTAAAAAGAATTTGGCAGTGATCCTTCTGCTTCTATTGTGTAGAACAATTTGAAGAGTATTGGTATTAGCTCTTTCTTGAATTTTTGGTAGAATTCCGCACTGAAACCATCTGGCCCTGGACTTTTTTTGGTTGGAAGACTTTTTATGGCTGCTTCTATTTCTTTAGGGGTTATAGATCTGTTTAAATTGTTTATCTCTTCTTGATTTAATTTTGGTAAATAATATCTATCCAGAAAATCATCCATTTCCTTTAGATTTTCCAGTTTAGTGGAGTACAGATTTTCAAAGTATGACCTGATGATTCTTTGGATTTCCCCAGTGTCTGTTATTATGTCCCCTTTTTCATTTCTGACTTTGTTAATTAGCATGTTCTCTCTCTTTTAGTTAGGATTGATAAAGATTTGTCTATCTTGTTGATTTTTCTCAAAGAACCAACTCTTTGTTTCATTGACTCTTTGTATTGTTTTCTGTTTCTACTTTATTGATTTCAGATCTCAATTTGATTATTTCCTGGCATCTACTCCTCCTGGGTGAGTTTGCTTTTTTTGTTCTAGAGCTTTCAGGTGTGCTATTAATTCTCTAGTGTGGTAATTCTCCAGTTTCTTCATGTGGGCACTTAGTGCTATGAATTTTCCTCTTAGAACTGCTTTCAAAGTATCCCAAAGGTTTGGGTATGTTGCACCTTCGTTTTCATTGAATTCTAGGAAGTCTTTTATTTCTTTCTTTACCCAGGGGTGATGCAATTGAGCATTGTTAAATTTCCATGAGTTTGTGAGGTTTCTGCAATTTGTGTTGACATTGAATTCTAATTTTAAACCGTGGTGGTCCAAAAGGATACAGGGGCTTATTCCAATTTTTGTTGTATCTGTTGAGGTTTGCTTTACTGCCAAGTATGTGGTCGATTTTAGAGAAGGTTCCGTGTGGTACTGAGAAGAAGGTATATTCTTTTTTGTTTGGGTGGAATGTTCTATAGACGTCTGTTAAACCCAATTGGGTGATAACTTCTGTTAGTTCCATTGTTTCTTTGTTAAGTTTCTGTCTGGTGGACCTGTCCAGTGGTGAGAGTGGTGAGAGTGGGGTGTTGAAGTCTCCCACTATAAGTGTATGGGGTTTAATGTGTGATTTGAGTTGTAGTAATTTTTTATGAACGTGGGTACCTTTTTATTTGGGGCATATATGTTCAGAATTGAGACTTCTTCCTGATAGATTTTTCCTCTGATGAATATAAAATGACCTTCTTCATCTCTTTTGATTAATTTTAGTTTGAAGTCTATTTTGTTAGATATTAGGATAGCTACACCTGCTTGCTTCTTACATCCATTTGATTGGAAAGTCTTTTCCCAACCCTTAACCTTGAGGTAGCATCTGTCTTTGAAATTGAGGTGTGTTTCTTGTATACATCAGAAGGATAGATTCTGTCTTCATATCCATTCTGTCAGCCTGTGTCTTTTTATAGGTGAGTTAAGACCATTGATATTCAGGAATATTAATGACCATTGATTGTTTATTCTTGTTTGCTTTGTATCCGTTTGTAATGGTGGTTTTGTGTGTGAGTTTTTCTCCTATTTCTCATTTCTGGTAAAGTTAGATTATCTATTGCCCATGTTATTTTGAGTGTAGTTAACTTCCTTGAGTCAGAATTTTCCTTCTAGAACTTTCTGTAGGGCTGGATTTGTGAATACATATTGCATAAATCTGGTTTTGTCATGGAATATCTTGTTTTCTCCATCTATAGTGATTGAGAATAGTCTGGGATGGAATCTGTGGTCTCTTAGTGTTTGTAGAACATCTATCCAAGACCTTCTGGCTTTCATAGTTTCCATGGAGAAGTTGGGTATAATTCTGATAGGTTTTCCTTTATGTTACTTGGCCTTTTTCCTTTGCTGCTTTTAATATTCGTTCTTTATTCTGTATGTTTGGTGTTTTATTATGTGGTGACGGGAATTTATTTTTGGCCAGTCTATTTGATGTTCAGTAAGCTTCATATAGTTTCATAGGTACCTCCTTCTTCAGGTTGGGAAAGTTTTCTTCTATGATTTTGTTGAATATGTTTTCTGCACTGTTGAGCTGGGCTTCTTTGCCTTCTTCTATACCTATTATTCTTAGATTTGGTCTTTTCACGGTGTCCCATATTTCCTGAATATTTTGTGTTAAGGATTTGTTAGATTTAAGACTTTCTTTTATAGATGACTCTATTTCCTCTAGTTTATCTTCAGTGCACGAGATTCTGTCTTCCATCTTTTGTATTCTGTTAGTTATGTTTGCATCTGTAGTTCCTGATTGTATATTCAGCCTTTTGATTTCCAGAATTACCTCAGTTTGTGTTTTCTTATTGTCTTCATTTCGGTTTTCAGGTCTTGAACTGTTTGAATTGTTTCCTTCATCTGTTTTTTCTTGGCTTTCCTTACTTTCTTTAAGAGACTTGTTGATTTCTTGCATTTTTTGGTTTGTCTTTTCTTCTATTTCTTTAAGGGATTTTCTTATATCCTCTTTGAGGGCCTCTATCATTTTCAGGAGGTTGTTTTGAAGGTCATTCTTTTCTGTTTCATCTGTGTTGGTATGTTCTGATCTTGCTGGTGTAGAGTTTCTAGACTCTGGTGGTGTCATACTGGTTCCTCTGTTATTGGCTGTGTTTTTATATTGCCTTCTTCCCATCCTTTCTTTCAGTGGGATCTCGTGGAGTTTCTTCCTTTCCTTAAGCACTGGGCAAAGACCGGAAGGTACTGAAGACTTAAACCCATGGCAAGGACCAGAAGGCACTGAAGACTTGAGGGGTGAACAGACTCAGGGTGATCCCTCTGGGCAGGGCAGGTCCTCTCTAGGTGCAGAAAACACCCAGGGAGATGGATCTGGGGATGTGGGGAGTTTGGACTCAGAGAAGGTGCCCTAAGGATTTATTCTGAGGTGGATGCTGCTAGAATAAGACACAGATTGGAAGTGGGGAGATCCCTTCCACCAAGAAGACCCTCCTCATCAGAGGTGGGCAAGGTCTCCTCTATCCTCAGGACCCTCCCTTCCATACACCCCCAGCAGCATTTGCCTCAAAGGTAGTGTTTTCTGTGACTTGATTATACTTAATGAGAGAAAAGAGAAGTTTCTCAGAATGTGTACCCAGGAGAAGGCAGGAACCAAACGAAGTGTTTTATTGCCACAGGTTCAAAGAGATCTATATTTCAATAGTAAAATTCTGTGAAAGACTTTGAAGCAATGGCAAGTAGTGCCGAGTGCTCATCCAGCACAGCCTGCCAGGTTCCTGACTCTGCTGGGACCTGTGTCTTTGGGCTATTTTACAACTCTGTTAGTCCTAAAGAAAACTGATAGTAATGCAAATGACTTTTCCCTCTCAAAATGCAAATGAATGTGCCATGAAACATGGCCCAGGAGTGACCTAGTGACTGCCTTTGCAGATATTTCTGAATATCCTTCAATCGCCTGATCCGTGTTGCTTTCTAGAGATATGGAAAAAGAGTGTTCACCCTAGGAAGGTACCTAGGCAGACCAGAATAGTGTAATTACACTCTAGGTTGGTGAACCAATAAATTTATTGGGGTAACTTACAAGAGAATAGGGGATTCAGAGCAACTTATCTGTGGAAAGCCCATCCAGTGCGAGTGAAGACCCATGCATGGGACTTCTCAGGAGTGCCCCACATAACCACTGGGACCCCCTCCTCCCCAGGCAACCCATATCCAGAAAGATAAATATGGTAGGTATTCAGTTATATGTGGATATTAGCCATTAAAGAAATAACTAAGCTATACACCATAGACCCAAAGAGGTTAGGTATAGAGGAAGGGACTGGGGTGAAGCATGGATCTCCATTGGAGGGGGAAATAGAATGATTTTATGGGTGGATAGAGCAGGGAATAAGAATGGGATCATCAGCTGGGAAGGGGAGAAACTTCCCCTAGTGCAGTGGGAACTTCCTAAAATGCCTGAGTATTGGGATCCTAATGAAGTCTCCAAATAACAAGGGAAACAAGTCCCCACTGGTCATCTCTTGTCACCAAGTGAAGCTTCCAGTACTGGTATTGAGTTGCTTCCAATTGAGATGATAGTCAAGTGGGTCTCTTGGAAATCCCAAACAACTCAGCCTGCTGCAAAGACAACAGGTTGGTCTCCACAACATGACATCAAGGCCCCAATGCTGAGGACAGCACCAACTCATTGAACACGGGGAGGTCAGCGGACCTGGTGCCTACATAGAGCCTTCACCCCAATGTTCTGGTGTCTTTGGTATGGGAAGGTTCTCTGCAGTCTACCACAAAGGAAACAAACTCTAACCCAGCCACAAAACTCATCTACAATCTGTCCTGCCTGCACATACACTAGTGCAATGGTGGCACAAACTTGTGGGAATAGTTAACCAATGTCTGCTTTGACTTAAGTCCCACTCCACAGATGAAACCCATACCTGACACTGATTGGGTGATCAAGAACCAGAGACTGGCTAGGCCAGAGACCTAGGGCTAAACCAATACTGACGGGATTATAATAATACTATTAACAATACTGATGATACTATGTTATACAGGACACACAGCCAGACATTTCAGAGGCAGACAGACAGACTTGGAACATGCCAGTTTAAATGTGATGACTCCTCAGAGCTCATAGAAGCCCACAGAAGAGGAGGCAGAAGAAGTGTGGGAAGCAGAGGGGATGGAGGACACCAGGACAGGGCCCTCTAAGATCAGATGCACAAATCTCGTATAATCTCAAAGAGACTGAGGCAGCCAGTGCAGGACCTACATGGTCTGCACCATTCCTCTGTCACACAGCATGGCTTTCACTTTTAAGGGCTCCCGAGTGTGTAAATGAGGGGGTGTTATTCTCGGGCCTTCTCCTGGGGGCTCTTTTCCTTCTGTTGGTTTGCCTTGTCCAGCTTCAATGTGATAGTCTATCTTTTATATTTGTTGTTTAAAAATGTTCACTATCCTTAACCATTAAGGAAATGCAAATTGAAACTAGTTTGATATGCCACCATACGGCAATCAGAATGGGTATTATCAAGAAAGAATAAAGAAAAATGATGGCATGGAAAAAGCATCTTTTAACAACTAAGTAACTGGGGGTAGAGGAGAAGGAGGGGCAGAGGAAGTTGCGGCTGCCTATGCCTGGTCACATCAGATTTGCCAAGGGACCCTGATTCTCCAAACCAATGTTATTCCTTTATGACCCCCTATCCTTCACGAATACGGTTCCTTCTCTTGAAATGCCTCCTTTTTAAACAAAGACTAACTCACTCCCATTCATTCTCACCTCAGTATCAGCTGTGGCAATGAGACAGGCACTTTCTTGGTCCTTGGGCTGCTTCAAATGCTAACTAAAATAATGGGGATTTTAGTGGTTTTAAATTAACCTTCTGCATCCTAGGGATGGTGGGAGAGATTGCTGAAGGAATCCTAAAAGCCACCTGCAGCCTCGCCATTGCACGGCATGAGCTAGTGAAGTCCCCGTAGAGCCCAGAAGGTGGCACAGTATTGACAGTGTTCTAAGCTGTCACACTGGTGTGGGGGGACGGCTCATTGGTAAGGTAAGCGAAGGGGACCTGAGATCCATCCCCAGAGCCATGGAGAGCAGCCCGGTGCTGCTGCGTGTGCTTGTTCCGGCACTGTAGACGTAGAGACAGGCTGGTCCCTGGCCCCTGTTGACCAGTCAGCCAGCCTAGCTGAATGAGCAAGCTCCAGGCCAGCAGGAAAGCCTGTCAATAAAACGAGATGGGCGCCGGGCGGTGGTGGTGCACGTCTTTAATCCCAGCACTGGAGAGGCAGAGGCAGGCGGATCTCTGTGAGTTCGAGGCCAGGCTGGACCGACAGCCTCCAAAACATTACAGAGAGAACCACAGCCAAGGTGTTCCCCTGGCTCCCACATAACTGCATGCACCACACACATGAATGGCATTTGCTCCCCTTTCCATCTATAAGGTTTCGTGGTCATTTTCTAGCAATCTGCATAGGTTTTTTCCACCCCAAAACCAGTTCTCTAATTTTCTGTACAAGCTGCTTAGAATTTTTCAGATATTATTTGGAAATACAGATCTTTCACCATCAGAACTGTTTGGCGGTACACGTTCCCCACCTGCTGGTCTATTCTAGTAACTGCAAGTAAAAATCCTCTTTTCAACCCAAGTTAATTGGAGGTAAGTTTTGCAATTTGGTACTTGAAACTGGTGATAAGATTACCTAATTTATACCATGGCAGACAATATAATGATGCAGAATGTTAGGAATCTCATTGCTTATTTCATGGATAACATCCTGGGAGAGAATTATGACATTCTCCAAATGTATTTGTGTCTGAGGCTAACGATTAGCTTCATAATACAATATAGTAGCATGGAAGAGATGCATTAATAACAGGGCAGAAAACAGGGAAATTGTGCAAACGATTGAAAAATTAGAGTCAAAAATTCAAAATCTTCAGGTCAATGGGGAAATGTCTAACAAAGTAGATAACTTGGAACTTAATCATAGCAACATACAAGACAGAGTTGATTCCATGTCCACTGCCCTTAAGGCCAAAATAGAATCCAGTCAGGGAAAACTATCAGGCTGTCAGAAACAACTCGTTCCACGTCTAATGACTCAATTAATAAAACTCATGGACTAGAACATCAGATTGTTAAAGTTACTGAAACAATTCATTCCATGTCTGAGTATAATGACCGGCTAACAGATAGAACACTGTTCCTAGAAGGCAGCTTACATGCCATTCAAATGCTATCTAAGGATGAAAATATTAAATGCTTGGAATCACTTTTAAATGATGAATCTAAGAAATGGACAGACTCTATGAAGTCCTTAGAAAAAATTTTGACCCAGGAAATTCAATCACTCAGAGAAACGATGGTCAATAGGTTACAGGTCTTAGGAGACTTACAATCTGATACATCAGATTCAGAAGTACTAGCAACAGGTCATGACAGAGGTTTACCTACACCTCTCAGACGCTGGGAAGATCTTCCCAAGGTTGCTATGCCGTCTCCTACGGTCTTCCCTGTACCTATGACTGAAAGACCAGCAATTAAAAAGCATCCAAACGGTTTCATTGCTTACCAATGGGAACAGATACAGATGAAAGTTCTCAAGGGAATCAAGCAGGCCTTTGTTTCTTACAGTATTCACTCCTCTTATGTCAGGGAACTTCTGAACTCTTGGGCAAGCACAAATAGAGTGACCCCAAAGGATCGGAGTCAATTGATTTCAGCGGTGCTAGAAAATTCATCTCAAATACAATGGAGAGCTTTATAGGGAACAAGAAAAGGCCCTTGAGCTTCAAGGCCTAAAGAAAGGTTATGAAGCATGAAGCACCCCAAGATAAGATTCTTGGTGAGGGTGCTTATGCTGACCCACAGGCTTAGGCTGAATATGAGGAACACATCTTGTCTTTTTGCCATACAGCAGCTCTGAATGCTTTGAATAAGGTTCAAGAACCAGGAGAGGAAAGAGAACCATATACCAAGGTGGTACAGGGTTCAAGAGAAAGGGTCACTGAATTTTGGAAAGATTGTCCAGAGCAGTAGAATTAGAGGTAACTGACTCGGAGTCTAGGAGAATACTTATAGAATCTTTAGCTTATGAGAATGCAAATCCACAATACAAACAGGTACTTTGTCCATTAAAAATCAGATCAGCACCACTGGACGAATGGGTCTTGTATACAGCAAATATTGAGTATAAAGGTCAAGATACAGAAGCCTGTGTAGGAGAGGCAATTTCTAAAGGGTTGGAGAGGCACTAAGATGTGAAATGCCTTAACTGTGATGATATAGAAACTTGTGTAGGAGAAGCAATCTCCAGAAGTTTAAAAAGACATTCAAATACCAGATGTTTTAATTGTGGTAGAATACAACATCTGAGAAAAAACTGTAGGCAAAGCATTCCTAGGGATAATGCTCCTCATAGGAATGATTCAAACAGAAGGCCTCAGCCTTCTGGATTATGCAGGAGATGTGGCAAAGGCCAACACTGAACCAATGAATGTAGGTTGACCACAGATAGACAAGGTAACCCTTTAAAATCGGAACTCCTTGGGGGGTCTCTCGAAAGCCCCCATGTCAAAAGTGGTCCAGTCATTCCCAGTCACTGTGGAAGACAGTCTCTCTCAGGATAACTAGAAGATTATTGTAAAAAATAATACTGCTCTGGATGATAGATTAGCTACTGAGGATAAACCAATAGTAAGTAGAGGAAACAAAAAACATTTTGGCAAACTTCTATATAGGATCACAGCCCCAAATTGCCAATAAAAATAAATAATAAGGTCACTATTGACCTTGAGGACACGGGCACTGATTTCACCATCATAACCCAAAAGTCCACCTTCCAGATGGCCTCTTCAAGAAGTAAACGTTCAATTCTTAGGGATTGGAACCCTATTTCAAGTAAAACAAAGGATGAGATGGTTGACTGTATAGGGCCAGAAGGACAAAGAGGACGACTGAGGCCATTGTCGCAGACATCGCTATAAATCTCTGGGGTCGTGACCTATTGCAACAATGGAATACCCAGATTAACATTCCTCCTGTATCAGATAGGAATCTAAACAAGTTCTTAGTGGTAGAAAAAATATGGTTAGGCACTGCATAAAACAGATGCCAAACATACAGGCTGTACAGAAACAGGATGCTAGTGCCACACCTACAGAAGAACCAAAAGCCCCACCCTTAAAATGGCTAACAGATGAACCTGTCTGGGTAGGGCAATGACCTATGACCTTTGAGAAGCTACAGGCTTTAGAAAAGCTGGTTCAGGAACAGCTAAATGCTGGACATATTGAAGAATCTACCAGTACGTGGAATTTTTCTGTATTTTTTATTAAAAAGAAGTCTGGTAAATGGAGAATACTTATTGATCTAAGAGTTATCAATAAAGTAATTCAGCCTGTGGGCTCTCTACAGCCTGGGATGCCATTGCCTTCTCTGATACCTAAATGATGGCCAATTATAGTTATTGATCTTAAAGACCGCTTCTTCACTATACCTTTACAAGAAAAAGATAGGGAAATATTTGCCTTCACTGTGCCTACCTATAACAATTTTCAACAGTTAGGAGATTTCAATGAAAGGTTTTGCAACAGGGAATGTTAAATAGCCCACTTTATGCCAGTATTTTGTGCAAAAACCTTTGCAAATAATTCGAAAACAATTTCTGGAATCCATAATTTACCACTACTGCTGGCTGATTTGAAAGACGGAACACTGGAAAAGATGTTTGAGGCAGCAAAGGAAATTTTACCTCACTGGGGATTACAGATTGCCTCCAAAAAATACAAAGAGGAGATTCTATTAATTATTTAGGTTATAAAATAGACTTACAGAAAATTAGACCACAAAAAGTACAGATTAGGAGAGATAGCTACCAGACTCTTAATGATCTTCAAAAACTACTAGGAGAAATTTCTTAACTCCAGACAATTATTGGAGTAGAAGGGCATGATTTAAAACACCTAAAAATGGCCCTAAAAGGAGACAAGGAATTAAACAGTCCATGAATATTATCAGCTGAGGCTGAGAAAGAATTAGAATGGGAAGGAAAGAGAAGCACATGTGGACCGTGTGGATCTGAAACTGGATGGCATTCTGGTTATTTTACCATCTAGAGAATACCCCTCAGGAATTTTGATGCATAGGGAAGATATCATACTAGAATGGATATTTCTGCTACATACACAGAATAAAAAAGTGAAGACATATATAGAAAAGATCTCTGATTTGAATTTAAAAGGTAAATTAAGGCTTCGTCAACAAACTGGAAGGGATCCAACAGAAATTATAAAACCTTTAACAAATGAAGAAGTTTCCTCCTTATGGAAGGATAATGAATATTGGCAAAGGGCTTGCAGTAACTTTTTGGGAACAATTAGTAACAATTATCCCAGAACAGAGAGAATCAAATTCATAAAGAAAATAATTTGAATCCTTCCATGTATTGTAAGAAAAAGCCAATCTCTGGAATTCTTACATTCTACACTGATACAAACAAATCAGGTATGGCAGGGTATAAATCAGGAAATATAAGTAAAGTAGTTCAAACCCTTACAACTCTGTACAAAAGGCAGAGTTATATGCCATTCTCATGGTACTTATGGATTTTACAGAGCCTCTCAATATAGTTACTGACTCTCAATATGCAGAGAGAGTTGCCTTACACGTTAGGACCACTGAATTTACTCCTGATAATATGTAATTAACCTCATTGTTTATACAATTACAGGAAACTATCAGAAGTAGAACTCATATATATATATATATACATATATATATATATATATACATCTCACACATCAGATCCCACATGGGTCTGCCAGGTCCTCTGGCACAAGGTAATGATGAGACTGATGGTTTATTAATAGGAAGTGTGCTAGAAGCTTCAGCATTTCATAAAAACACCATGTTAATAGCAAAGGCCTAAAGGATTTTTCTATCACTTGGCCACAAGCCAAGGAAATAATAAAAAAACTGCCCCACCTGCTCATTCTACAATCAAACTCCATTACTAGCAAGAAGTAACCCCCAGAGGTATTCACAGAAATGAAATTTGGCAAATGGATATGTTTCACTTTCCAGAATTTGGAAGTTTAAAATATGTGCACCACCACATGATAGACATGTTTTCAGGGTTCCAATGGGCTACTGCTCTTAGCTCTGAAAAGGCTGATTCTGTTATAACACACCTCTTAGAGGTGATGGCTGTTATGGGCATAACTGCACAAATAAAAACTGACAATGCTCCAGCATATGTCTCCAGCAAACTGGAACAGTTTTTCAAATATTATAACATGAAACACACAACTGATATACTTTACAATTCCACAGGACAAGTAGTGGTTGAGAGATCTATCCATACCTTAAAAGAAATGCTCCATAAACAGCCAGGGGGAACAAAGACCCCCAAACACAGATTACATAATTCTTTACTAACACTGAACTTTCTTAATGCTAATGAGAAAGGACAAACAGCTGCAGAAAGACACTGGACTACACAAAAAATTTCTGAACTAAATCAGTAAGTGTATCTCAAGGATGTTATGACCTCAGTTTGGAAACCAGGATATGTGTTACATTGGGAAAGAGGTTTTTGCCTTTGTTTCTGCAGGAGAAGAAAAGCTTTGGATTCAATCAAGCCTGATCAAGATTTAATATGAACAGGAGAAACCTCCAAAGGAGAAAAGATAACAGCTCATCCACAAAGTCATATTCTATGATGTGTAAGGAGACCTCACAAAAGGAAAGGGAAGTGTTTTGTTTTGTCTTCACAGGAAAACCCATCTCCAAACAGCGAAAAGATACTGAACGTGTGGATACCTAAAGAAGAGAGGATGGCCACCCAAAGGACCATCAAAAAGAAAAGAATCTATGTTTGGTATCAATGTCTAATTACCTTAACTTTGTCCTTATAATATATATTTCTCTTTACTTCCTAATACTCTTTTGGTGCCAATTCACTAACACCAAAGCTGGCTTTGGAGCTGGATATGGCTCTCCTCCTCTGAATCCAAGCATGTTGTTAAAATAAAATTCAGAGTTTTTGTATTATATTAAGGAGCCAATTGATGTAAGACAGAAGAAGACAAAATCTAGGGACTGTCATCTGTTTATATTTGGTTTTTCTCTGAAGTCTAATTTTCCTCATATTTACTGTCTTTCTTGTTGTTGCCTTTCCCAGTATGCATACATATAAAAGTTAGAAATTCTTTGTTTACATTAAAGTTTGAATTTCCCACAGAGAACAATGAATTTCCTAACAGAAATCTTCAAACACTCTGGAAAGAAAATGGGGCCCCACATCATCGACTCCATCTGATCTTTCTTGATGCATCTGAACTGACAATTACCACCCTGAAACCGGTTTGGGAGTACATCGCTCTACACAACTCCAGAACAATTAACTGATAAGGTGCACCATATACAACCTGGACAGAGTCTCAGTGCAAGTGTTGTAGCTAGTCCACTGAAAACTTTCACTACACTAACATCTTCTTCCTACAGGATCCCACAAGGTTGTCCCATTTCAGCAGGAAGTAATTTGGAGAAAGCTATGCCCCTTTTCCTACTGTTGATATTACAGGATAATTTACACCTCTTAGGGTTAGTTTTCAATTATTTAAGGTTGGGTTTGGAAGGAGGTACTCAGACTTGGGCATTTCTTTCAGACAAGTTTAGGGTTTAGATGGGATATGCTTAGGATAGGATATAGGTAGATTATAATTTCTTTATCATCTTTTTTTTAGATACAGGGTTTCTCTGTGGCTTTGGAACCTGTCCTGGAATTACCTCTGTAGACCAGGCTGGTCTTGATCTCAGAGATCCGCCTGCCTCTGTCTCCCGAGTGCTGGGATTAAAGGCGTGCGCAATCACAGCTTGTTTATCATCTTTTATGTGTATATGCTGTATATATGTTTCAGTTTTGTTTCAACTCTAAATCTTTTCTTTAGACTAAAAGGGTAATTGTAGGGAGAGGTCTTACGTATCAGCGACACTGACCATGCCCATTTGGGGGGAGAGATAAAGGGAAAGAGAGAGGGACGCACTCTCTCTCTTGGGACTGCAATTGTGGTCTGAGATCAGAGAGCACTGACCCCCATTCCTGGCTTCTCATGTAAGTGACTTCTCTCTATCTCTCTCAAATAAAGTATTGTACTACCCCTCCTTTCCCCGTATCCTTGGAGTGGCTCATTTTTCATCATCAATGGGCGACGACAAAGCTCTTCAGATGGACTGGTGTCCCTCACTCTTAGGGTTAGTGGAAGACTTGTTTTCTGGGCCTTCTCATTGGGAAAGTGGGTTTTAAACAGCACACCCACTCCAGCATTGCAATTTCCCTGAGCCTTAAAATCATCCATCAACAGTAAGCCAAGGGATATTGGGCATCTTGAGCTCCCTTTTAGTAGGAAATACTTTGACAAATGGCTTAAGCTCACTGTTGAAAACTTTGATTTTTAAACCATTTCCATATTAAACCTAGACTGTCCACTCAGTGGGCCCAGTTTGAACTCGACCTGGTCCAGTTTTATTGTCTTCTTTCCGTTTCTCTTACTCTTAAATCAATTCCATGAATAAACTCTTGACTTCTACTTGAATGAATTCCCAAACTTATTAAGCCCTTTAGTATAGTGCACCTCATGGGTTACACTTTCTCTCTTCTAGAAGCCTGCTTTGCCTCAAGTCTTCGTTATGGGTCTAGAGTCAACTATTGGTGGGTCCTGAGGGACATCAGTATTGTCTTGGCTGGCATTTTCAGGAAAGTCACTGCTGGTTTAACAGACAATGGATTGATTTCCTCAGTGAAAAGTGAAATGGCAATATTGCAGGGCTTGTTGACATATACTCTGATTGTGGAGAGAAAAAAACTTCAACCTCAGAGTTCAGAGTTCTCAGCTTTAATAGGGTCCTCCCATACATCTCCTTCCAAAAGTTATAGGACCTCATTCCTTACCAGTTAATGTCCTTTTAGCTGCCATCATCCTCCTGTCCTGTGGGTTGACTATTTCTCTGCTCTGGGCTTCTTTTAAAGTACCAGCTCTGCCTGCTAAATTCAGGGAACTGGCTCCTGAGTGGTGACTCAACAGAGGCCACAGCAAATCCAGACCCAACAGGAACCAAGAGCTACATGGTGTGGCGGGGTGAACTGTGAGGCTCAGCAAATGTCCCAACCCAGCACACGTAGTTCTGGTCAATGCAGACTCCAGGGCAGGTTCTGGGATCTTGGTCCCCTTGAGTGGGGTTGACTTCAAAGGCCTAATCCTTGTGGTGGGGGGACTGGCTCAGCATAATGGACTGAGACAAATGGTAAATCTCAGACGACCTGTGAAATTAGGCTGAATCCACACAGGCTGACTTCTTGAGTCTGGTGACAGGAACTTAGATGATCCTGAAGGTCCTGTGTCCGAGGGCTTAGGGTTCAGAGTCACAGATGGACACGTATGAAGGGCATGCTGTCTAAGGATAGAACTGTCCTGTGTTTCTTTCCTCACTGCCCCATGTGTCCATAGAGAGTTATCGGGCTGGAGCTCACCTGCTCCCCTCCTGTTTCTGTCTCCAGACCTGGACTTGAGGCTGGCATGTGGGACTTAGTAACATCTCTTGTTTCCATAATGCCTTGAAGGGGAGGGGCTTTCCCCCCTCTGTTTCTCTACTTTTGTTCAAGTAGTATGATTACTTTTGGTGTTTTCTATGGGGCCAAATTACAAAAATTTCAAAAGTTCTCAACTTTCAATTGTGCATGGGAAGTCTTCCAGTAGCAGGGAACATTAGGGGATATAATGCTATGCCTTTTTGTTGAGGTGAGACTCTTCTGGCCTTCATTGAACATAGTGAAGTTGAGGGTATCTAAAGACTAGGCCAGCCATCTCTGAGAAAGCTCATCTGACTGTGGATTGTGCTAGAAAGATCCCAGGGAAGATGAAGCTAAGTATCCAAGACCCCTAGTTTCCCCAAATGTGCTCTTTCCTGGATTGTTTGCCTACTGCCTGGGGAGGGCCAGGGGGCTCTGGACATGGGGAGATCCCCTGCTTGAAGAGGAATCTCAGACATTTTGGCTGAGCCTTCTGCCATGGTCTTGATTGAAACCCGGGAGTCACAAGTACAAACTAGCAATGCAGAAGCATGGCCATGATGGGGCCACATTCCAGATGAGACTACTGGTTGTAGGTATTAAGTTCAAAAGCTAATAATCTGAGGTGGCAACATAAGAATCTTGATGGAACAAGAGTTACAGATCTCTATGCATCTGGGCAGAGAGTATCCCTCCATGGGAAATGGGCTCGCAAAGTCCATTTGTGCAGAGATAAAATCTCAGGCAGGATACGGAGGAAGGCCTAGGCCAGCCCCCAGATGATGCGTCAGACTTTGAAGATCCTTCATAGAAGGACTTACCATCCCTGGGGAGTGGATGGGGGATGGGATGGGGGAACGGTGGGGGAATGGGGGGATGGGAGGGAAAGGGAACTGGGATTGATAAGTAGAAAAAATGTTTCTAATTAAATTTTAAAAAATAACTGATCTCACAAGTCTGTCCTCGTAGTATAAGTTTCTAAAAGGAGCTCTGCTCACCCATTGGAGCCTCGCTCAACCTGAGGCAGGAAGAGTTCTGTTAGGTTGGGAACTACCTCTGAAGAATGACATTGGACACACTGCCCACCCTTTCCTGGGACCAAACATCTTTCCTTATCACTAAGCTATATGCTCTACCAGGGACTGAAGGGCAGGAAACCAGATTCTTAATATGACAGAGCTCATGCTGTACAAACACTACTTGGGAATAATGGGAGTGTCTAGTTACCATGCTGAAATCCTGGTTCCTAATCTCCGCTTGTGTTCCATTAAGCTTGCCTGTAATAAGTCCTCAAAGAAGTGGAGGTGTATGATTGATGAAATTAGGATTCTCATGTGACCAAGAACCTGAATCCCCCCCAACATTGTGAGGGCCATTTTAACTGTCCAGATTCAGAAAACAGGAAAGTAGTTTCTCCATGTATCACAGGACTCACTGGTCCATGTTAAATGGACACCTGAAGGTTGCCAGTGGAGTTAGTAGAGTGATTACTCTTTTTCTCCAGTGCTTCAGACACTAGACACAAAGTGACCATTCTTCACAACCAAAGCAGCTCACTGTGCATACCTATTGGGAGTCCCCAGAATCATTTGGTCCTGACACCCTAGTTGGAAACAGCCACAGCAGACAGATCAAAGCAAGTCTCAGCAAGTGAAGACTTTCACGTGAGCTTCCCAATGCCAGTAGCAGAACGTCATCTGTGTCCAATAGGCTATGAGTGTCCTCTGCATGCTTTGAGCATTTCTACCCATTAACAGCACCATAAACCGTGTGACAAGAGGGTAGATACAACTAAATGACACAACTGGACAGAAAGAGCAGGGCCAGGTGGCCAGGAAGGAACTTCTGTCTCTCCTCTGGGCACATGAGACTTGATGCACCTCCTTGTGTCCATCTCTGTGGAGCCCTTCAGAATCCTTTTACATGCCACTTGAGACCTTTTTAAGGTCTGATGTACAGGTATGTGTTTAGGCACACATAAATGAGGGCAGGTGCTCTGGGAGGCCAGAGCCTTTAGATCCCCCAGAATTCCAGTGACAGTACATGAGTCATGTGCTGTAGAAACCAGGATCCTAGTGTGGGACCCCTCTACATGAGTACTGTGTGCTCTGAACTTTGAATCCACCTGTCCCCTCCTGTTGTAGGAGCCTTCTCATGTAGGCATGACTGATCACAGCCCTGTGATCAACTGACAATTCCTTTCCCCTCTCCTCTGGGATTACAGGTCCAGGGCTCACATGCAACCTTCTAACCATGCTTGTTGTCCATGAACAGTCGACAACCTGAGGCGCTCAGGTCCTCTCACTACCATCTAAGGCAGCTTATTCCAGAGACTTCCCTGGGTTCTTATGGGCTGTACAAGTAGGGAAGAGCCAAAGGTTTTATATTCACACTTACGAGTATGCAATTATGTGATTGAGGAAACTCAGAACACATATGGTTCCTTCCTGTTGAGCTTTCTTGCTATAGAAGTATCTACCTCATAGACTTCATATGCTTCAGGACAACCCTTTTAACAATTGCAGGGCAGCTTTGTGAAATATCAGTCTCCTAATGAGAGGTGGCCTTCCCTCTCCATAAACCTCAATGTTGATAAGTTTCATAGTCACCTTAAATGGCTCTTGAGAGACTCAGGTCTGTGAAAGATGGGGAAACATCATCACATGTGAAAAGGTATAAAGAGACTAAGAATTCCCTTGAGAAACATAAGTGCTGAAGCCTACTTGGCCTCTTGTGCATATTTTGAACCTCCAGGTGTCCTGATTCTGAATGACCTCCTCTGGGATGCCCTCATCTTGAGGTGGCCTAGCCTGGGCCATGTCCTGTTTGGGCACCACCAGAGGAACATCAGGGACATGTGTGCAAATCGAGGACTTCAAGGGTAGAACTGACTCTTGCTCCATTCCAACTATTCTGGGTTGTATTCTGACTCAACCTATGTTGGTGCTGGTAGCATGTCTGGATGGGTTTGACCAGGAGCCTCTATTAGTCTGGACTCCCCAGTAGTCCTACGTTTCTCACTGATGGTGTGCACGGATGACAGGGGGAGAGAGGCTAAGGAAGTTTTCTCCAGTGTCTCTCGAAGCATAGAACAAGCTGCTGCATCACTGGCCTTGGTGTCTCATGTTTATTTGTACATCAATTTCTTTGACCCAAGGGTTATTCTTACATATCCATTTTCTGAGATCTAAATTCCTTTACATTTCTAAAGTTAATTTTTTAGACAAGGTCTGTCTACATATCCATATGATGTCCTGGAAGAACTCACTTTGTTGGACCTGGTTGTCCAACAACTCAAAGATCTGCCTGCCTGTGCCTCCTGAGTACTGCCATTAAATTCGTGCTCAGTCATGCCCACGTAGGGATCAAAAAGTTTTTGATCATGCTTACATGTATGAATGCACAATGGACAGAACCTTGAGTGAACTTCCTCAGGTCATGTCTGCCTTGTTTTTTCATTTGTTTTGGGACAGGGTTTCTCACTGGGACATGGAACGTGCCAAGTAGGGTAGGCTGGCTGGCTAGTGAGTCCCAGGGATCTGACTGCCTCTACCTTCCCAGTGCTGTTGTTACAAGCATCTGCCACCATTCCTTCAAAAAATTGTACTAAAATCATTTAAATAAAGTTTAACTATCCTTTGTTGTGTCACTTGTAACATATTTGCAAGAGACTCCAGGTGTGAGCTCACACACATGACTTCACGATGAGCTTCTCAACACTGGGGAACTGGGAGAATAGGCAGAATGTAGAGGCCAGCTTGAACTACATGGCAGGAACATTATCTCAAAATAGCTATACATTTGTACATATTGCAAATATTTAACCTGAAATTAAACCAGTGGAAAAAATTCCCTGTATTTCAAACTCTGGTATACAAATAGTCGGTCACCAGTTATAGTCACAACACTCTAGAGACAAAAGCGAGCAGTTCCCTGCACATTCCTGATCAGTCTGAGCTAAATGGAGGGTAGAGCCAATCTCAGAAAAGAGGACTTATTGGGTGTGGTGGCAAGTGCCTTTAATCGAAATGCTATGACAGGATGGCATACGTGTGGGCTTTCTCAGGACAGTACCTCTTATAATAAAGCAATGTGCACAAAGGCTAAACTAAGCTGGCACGTGGACGAACTATTGAACTCAAGTTTGGAGTGGAAAACCCTTCCTATGGAGGAAACAGGCCAAGAATGGGGATTGCTCTGGACAATGGAGACGGCAGGGAAAAACTATGCTGTGTGTCCTAAAAACCCTCAAAGGCATAGGATTTTTTCAATGAACTTCAAATGACCGACTGAGCACACATAGCCAGGTATAGGGATACAGGCAGGCTAGTTCAAAGGAGGTGATGCCCCCAGCAGCTGGACTCTGCCACATGGGGCACCCAAGCCAAGTCACCTTGAGTGTGGCCTTTCTGTAGTTGATAGGTGGCTTCTGGGAGCAGAAGGAGTGAATAGGGCCAGGATGGATTCCACTTATCAGACACCACCCTGGTCTCCTTCCAGATTCTCTCTAGACAAATGAGCTGCCGGGTGGCTCTCCTGCCTGACAGATGGCAATGGTGACGCTGGGCTGTGGAGTGGGGACAAGAACCCTCGGAGGAGTTCCCTGGGACAGCATGCCTGGCTACAGGGGGAGGGCTTGTAGCTCCTTAGCTCTTTCTGCTTAGGCTGGAGCTTTGTTTTCTGGGTCTGAAGCAAGCATTCAGGGTCACTCATGTCACCTCGGAGAAGGTGTGGTTGAAGTGGGCCTTGTCCTGGGGCCTCCTGCTCTCTGTGCCCACAGAGAAAGGCCTGGAACTCACAGCTTCTCTCTGGACCAGCCTTGGTGATAGAAGAGGGGGAGGGATGTTGCCTGAGGCCAATATCTTGGCAATGAGCTGCCACATAGTGCTCTGGGAAGGAAGTTTTGTGGGGATGGAACCCTGGCAGGCTCCTGAGGTCAGGGCACTGGCTACGACTCCTCTGACCTGGGCTTGCACCAGGAAGACAGATGGAGCGGTGGGTCAGGCAGTCGGGTCCCTCGGTGCTATTCCGCCATTCCGTACTCCTTCACCTGTCGCTGTCAGCAGAGCATCCAGCTGCTGCCGTGTGCCAAACCTTTCGGTGCCCTTGGAATGAGAAAGACAACTCTCCTGCAGTCGGGCTTGGGGAGAGTGACCGAGACAGGCTGGAAGGTGTCGGGAGCAGAGGAGTGGGCAGAAGAGGCAGCAGGTGGCAGGGGTGGGGGAACCGAGCTGGCAGAAAGGGCCAAATCCAGTTTGGGGTCCCAATCCTGAGCACTCAGTGGCAATGCCCAGTTTGGACAGCAGAGGGCAGCAAGAGTCCTGCAGCCTGGGAACTGGCCTTCAAATGCTGGCCTGAGCTGGGGATGTAAGGGTGGAGATTTATGGTATAAAGTGAGACAGGGGCCCTAAAGAGGACAGACAAGTGTGCAGATGGCTCTTCCCGTCTGTCTTTGGTAAGCTTGGCCGACCAGGACTCCTGCCATCCAACGCTCACTTATATGGTGGCTGACACCTGGGGCATCTTTTCCCTCTGTCCCAGCCTCGAGAAGGGTTGACTCTCCCTTGTGGAAGGGGGATGGTGGCTTCTCCCATCAGGAATCCAGGGGCAGTTTTATTTTATTTTGTGTGTATGGGCATCTCACTTGCATGTGTATCTGTCCACCACACGCATACCCCGTATCCATGGAGGCCAGAAGAGGGCACTGGATTCCCTGGAACCAGTGTTGGAGTTGGTTGTGAGCTATCGGGTGGATCCTGGGAATCAAACCCAGGTCCTCTAAAAGAGCAACAGTGTGCTTGACTGCTGCACCATCTGTCCAGTCCTCCCTGGCATTCCTTAATGACGTTTAGGCCACCTGCTGTCCCTGGGTAACTTGACTGGAGCCCAATCCTTAGTCACCTTTCTTCCTGGGTGGCAGGAGGATGGAAAGTCAGTCCTCCATAGCCTGGAGCTCCACCTGGGGACATCATAAGACCCTGGGAGGGGACCAGGAGGACCTCCCGCCACTTGCCTAGCGCCCACTGCTGGGGTCTGGTTTGATCCTCTGCCAGCCTCAGAGCACACGTGTTTTGGAGAGCCAGGAAGCCAGGAAGCGAGGTCTGAAGAGACTTGGGAGACCTGGGGCTGGGAATTGCTCCAACCAGCGGCTTTCTACCCTCAAAGGGCAACTGTCACGGGCTGGGCCTAGATTTTCCATGTAGTGGTTGAGACAGTGAAGGTGACAGTGACTGCCTGTCTCCTCAGATACAGGCCATGTGTCTACTGACACGCACGCACGCACACACACAACGGGGGGGGGGAGTGTGTGTCCACGTTGTGTGCGTGCGCGTGTTAGAGCTGAGCTGAGCCAGGAAGGATGAGGACAGCATTGCAGGAGAACAGGAGAAGGCGGGGAGGCTGCCCCTGGCATGCTGCAGCTCAGCCGGCACCCTTCGGCCTGCTTGGCCCTGTCCTCCTTGGGTTCTGTGTTTCCTCAACTTCCCCAGTTTTCCCTGTTACAGGCCTGGGTCACTCAACCCAGCCTCTGTTCCCCATCGACTGGAAGCAAGAGGTGACCACACGCCAGTGTGAGGACCCCATGCCACAGCCATGCTGTGGGCTGAAATGATGGGCATCTGGCTGCAGTGGGGAGAGGGTGGACCCTAGGCTGTCTTCCAGGCTAGCACTTGGACAAGGGATGCTTCAGGCTGGCCTCCCTGCGTGAGCAGAGCAATCAGCCGGGTCTTGCTCATCTCAAGGGCAAGGAGGGACCAGGTCTCTGGATGCTCTGGGCCCGGTAGGGCCGCTAGGGCTAGAGAATAGTACATTCCCGGGCCTCTTGTCAAGGACCAGACACAGTGGACCAGAAACACTTTGTTCGGTCATACTTTGTCCTCATCTCCCCACAATGTTTTCTGGAGATTTGTGATCAAGAAAGCCACCCAGGTTCTCAGGTTCCCAGGGCACAGCTGTAGGCCAAGGCTGTTATACACGATGTTCTGATTCCTTCTCACGAGGGGCAATGACGAGCCCAAGGCATAGCCTACACCTTGCTGTCCCATGCACGGCTGAGTCAGGATGGGAGCAGAGACCTCCATGTTTCCAGAAAGCTCTGGTTTGACCTGGGCAGACAGCTAGCGGCAGGGACCGGCTCTGTGGACACAGGGCGGCCCCCAGAGGGTGGGGATTGAGTTGTGAGGCTGTGGGTGTGGAGTGACCCGGGTGGGCCGTGGTTGGAGGAGGCTGCGGGAAGCTCAAGTAGTGGGAGCCAGCAGCGGGGCTGAGTTGGCAACTGATGAAGCCCAGAACAGCCTCAGAGCATAACTGGTTGGTCCTGCACCAAAACCTTCAAGAGTATTTGTCTTCCTGGCAGGGCCCAGGGCAGGGCTGTGGCTGGTTGGGGGAGAGGCCTCGGTGCGCAGGGGAATAGAAGCCCCAGATCTGCATCCAGAGGCGATTTTCCCAGGCCCCTTCCTCCCACACAGCGGCTCACTCCCTTGGAGCTGGATCAGGTCCTTCCAGCCAAGTCCTTCTGGCTGCACAGCTCAGCCTGGTCTGAGCTGCTGTCTGGAGTAGCACAGGGCAGACTTAGCAGCTGATGTCCCCTCCCACCAAGCACGGCTCCGCCTACCGGTAGTTAGGAGGACCACTGAGGTGGGAGGCCCGATTTCAGCTTGAGCCCCTGGTTGTCTGGTCCATCTCGGAACAGAGCTCAGGGTCACGGCGATTCTACTCAGTGCGAGGGGAAGGAGCCACTCTGTCTGCCTGTCCACTAAGCCCTAACTTGGCATGCACGTCTTCCGTCATCTTCCCCGTGGCATAACGAGCAACAAAACGGCTATGGGAGCCGGGATCACAGCGGCTTCCTCGGCCCAGGCCTCACCGCGCCTGTCTCCTCCCTCCAGGATCCTGGAGCATCCAGATGGAAAGGGGCAACTCGCTGGTGGTGCTGCGCAGCCTGCTCTGGCCAGGCCTCACCTTCTACCACGCCCCCCGCACCAAGAGCTATGGCTACATCTACGTGGGCACGGGCGAGAAGAACATGGACTTGCCCTTCATGCTGTAGGAGGCGCAGTCTGGGCATGCATGTGGACTCTAAACGTTATTTTCATAAAGTTCAACAATCTGGCTTGTTTGTTCTCTCATTCTTTTGTCATTTTGTCCCCCACCTATTGACGTGGCTCTGAAAGGCCGGCCCACTGAGCCAGGAATCCTAACTCTGTACTGAGGCAGCAACCAGGGATGTGTTAATGAAGGAGACCCCAGTGTGGACAGCGGGAACGGGGGCGAAGGCAGGGTCAGGGCCTGCTCAGGTGCCTGGACTCACCCAACAGCTACTGTGGGTTAGGCCCTCAGCTAGAGTGTGGTGCTGTCGGCAGAGGACAGGCACCTGTGTGGAACATGGATCCACTCCAGTCACAGAAAGGGCCCACTCAGAGGCCAGCAGCGCCATACACAAGACAGTCAGCACGGGCCCACACTTCCAAGCAGTGACCACACGGGGAAGCCGAGAGCTGCTTCATCCATTCTATGCGTAAGACTCCTGTCCTTGCCCCCATCTCAGCCCCAGACAGAAGACCACAGGCCGGGAGACCCAGCTCCTGCCTGCCCTGCCTCCCAATGCTGGCTGGGCTGATCCAGGGAACAGAAATAGTCCCAGAGTCCCCATGCAGTGTGTGGAGGGCAGGGTTTCTGGTGGGAGGGGCCAGTGCATCACGTGGAAGGTTCCAGTCAGGATCTTCAGCTGCAGGGCTTCCACTAATGAAGGAGCTTCAAAGGCCTCCTTGAGTAGTTGACATTGTCCTTCAGGAGTGGTGACCCCACGGCCATACCCACCTTATTCCAACGGGGCCCTTTTTTGTAGATGGGCTTGACAGAGCTGGGAGCCCAGCGAGTCAGGTAGCTGCAGAGGAAACACAATGAGGTTGACGTGCTGGGAAGGAGAGGAGGAGGAGGGCACTGACCCCAGGGTTAGGCTGCAGCATCTTTCACAAGTTCTCCTTCTCAAAGGGCAGCGGGTTTTCCTGGAAGACACTGCTGTTTTGTAAACAGATGGATGGGCTCTTGCTTATCCAAGTGTGTGTCCAGGGTCAGGCAGAGTCAGGCAGCCCAGGCCCAGTTCCCTTGATCTTGCTAACTTGTCAGTGTCATGTACACTCAGGGAAAAGGCCGAGCCCAGGGAAGGATAAAGGCGGAGGAAGCCTGTGCTCTGTTCGTCCCCACTTGGCTACTCTACACACCCCAGCCTCCAGGGAACTGCTCAGGGCACCACACTGGTGCAGGACCCCACCCCTCACCCAACTGATGGGAAGCAAGGGGTGAACACATTGGGTTCCTGTAAGTGGGAGCGGGCAGGGAAAGATGGGGGCCACACATGGTCCTCTGGCCTCCTTTGGGGATAGCCTGGGCCCAGATTGTTCCTGGAAAAGTGGCTCGCAGCACCAAGATTGGGGTTTACTCTGCGCATAATGAAACCTGGCTCCTGACCAGAAAACCCATCCTTCATCCACAAAGTTCAGTCACAAAGGCCAGGGCCCTCCTGTGTTCTGGGAGGTTAAGGCTTGCCCTGGCCGAATCCAGAGACCCTCAAGGAAAAGCTTCCTAATTGAAAACTAGTATTCCTGGCATAAATTTAAAAAATTTTTTGGCTGAAATCTTTGGCAGAAAAAAAGCATTGCTGACTCATGCATGTCTTTGCACCAGGCTCCTCTGGACCTTGGTCTTTGGCTGATGGCTTTATATAGAAGGAACACCCCAGGGCCCATCCTGGATTGACCCAGTGTGTGCTGGGCCCAGGAGGCAGGAAGACAAGGCCTTTCCCAATTGGCGGGCGTTCTGCCTGCACAGGGGCTGCTGTCCCCATGGTCATGGTTCTAGGACAACAGCCTATTTTAGCAGGGGCCCCCACCAGCAGCTGGCCCTTGTGCTGGCCTCTTCCAGTCCCAATAGAGAGACTGAAGAGGGGGTCTGGGAGCAGGCCCATGAAACAGGGTGTGCACCAGGACTCAAGGACTTCAGAAGACCCCAGCTGACCAGACTCTCCAGAGCTGTCCTCCTCAGCTGTCCTTCAGCGAGCCTTGGGCCTGATGCCACACAGAGCAGCCACCTGACAGTGGTTTGGGTGGCATCCACTCAGCCCTCTGTGAACACCTCAGCTCTAGTTAGAACTCAGCCTTCTCTAAATCACCCCTTTCTGTATCTTCTGAGCACGGACTGGTCTGCACCCCTGTGCACAGGAAGTGAAAAGGGGAGGCCATCCCTTCTGCCAGGAAGACACCTCTGCACCAGGGTGCTGAGGCCATGGGAGTGAGCAGGGCCTAGGCCCTTGAATGCAGACTAGGGACCTTTGGGTGAGGTCACAGCATCCCTTGAGCAGGGCTCAGTACCTCCTGAGCCAGGCTTCCCCTCCCCCAGGATGGCCTTTGCAACTCAAGAGCCCCACACATCATCAATCCCGTGTCTCACTTAAGGACACCGGACGTGAGGGAGGGAGCCTGGCCTAGCTTCAAAGGCCTGAGGGCAGGATGGATTGTGTCCTCAGGCTTGCTGCTGTCTCTTAAAAGCCAGATGGGGGTGGGCTCAAGCCCCAAATGGACCAGAGCATGCACTGCTCCTTGGGGCTGCTGGCAGAGAGCCCAGCCCAGCACCGCTCAGCATCTAGGAACAGGGGAGGCAAGGGAAAAAGAAGCAAGCCTGTGTTAGCCCAGCTCACACCCTCTGCTCAGCAACCTGGCCTCCCAGCATCCACCTGGCCTCTGGTAGGGATCTCTGCAAGGTTTGTGGGGGCTTGCTAAGCCTCAGTCACCCTGCAGAGTATCTGGTTCTCACTATCAGCAGAGGCGGCTTGATACACTGGGAGGAGGAGCCGGTGGAGGCGAAACTACAAAATCAATTTTACAGACCCAGCTCTTCTCTCGACAAGGGATTTATAGATCCAATTGCCTGTGAGAGCGATGACATTGATGGGGAACCTGCAACAGGATAGCTGCCTAAATGTTAGGTGAGCATCTGTTCTCACTGCAGGGGGCCTAACTACCCCGTTGCTGCTGGAGGGCTGACTCCCATCTCTTCCCCCTAAGACTGCAGGATAGCACAAGATGCCAAGGAAGTTGTGTAAGCTGTTAACTGCATGCCTCCAGGGAGCACTGCTGCTGACTGAGCCTATATGCAGGTTGCCCTGATGCAATGCTGCGTACAGAGGCCTTATCCCAGACAGGCCTCCGTGGCTAAGGCCTGGCCCTGCCCTGTAATGACCGGTGTTGGAGAGAGCTGTGATACTGAAAGTTTCATAGCAATGCAGTGTGATGTCATCAACAAGGATTAACATATCTAATGCCCAACCAGCAGCCTCTAGAACAGACGAGAGGAGAGGCATGGGTGGGGGAGGAGGGGGTAGATAGCATAGCTGTGGTGGGAAAGATGGGGGTATGCACTTGGGCTGCTGTGACAGCCACGAGACAAGCTCCCCGAATGCAGTGAGACCCATGGGTCACTTGGGCTCATGTTTCCTTACCGGTTGAGCGTGGGTTTCTTCTTTGGTGATGACCCTTCTGGAAGCCGTGGCCTGTGGTCTGGGAATAGACCTGAGTGCAAGAACACATAGTCAGTCTGCACAGTTCTGAGAGGGCCAGGGGCACAGAATCGCTGTTCTGCTCACGGCTGCTCTCTCAGCTCTTCCTGCAGTCCCCACCCCTCTCTGCGGTGGGGCCTCTGACCTGCTCGGTGCGCCATCTTCACACACTCCTCGACCTTTCGGTGCTCCTCCAGGCACAAGCCTGTGACAGTCCGGGGCAGCATGCCTCCATGAGGTCGGATGAATTGCCTGAGCAGCAACACATCCTAGCGAGAACGAAACGGGAGCTGGGTCAGCTGGGTTCCTTGTGCGCTGGGAACCAGGACTGTGGGCCTCAGGCGTCCCACAGGATACCTCAGTGGGGTTCCTATTTCCCACTGCTAACAACGGGCTCCCAGCACCTCCCCAGACATCTTCTGACACATCAGGTGAGACCAGAAATGCTCTAGTGAGTGTTTTGCCACCAGTATTTCTTGGGAGTAAGATGTCTGGCAGTTTGCCAGGGAGTTGTAGTGCACACCTTGAATCCCAGCATTTGGGAGGCAGAGGCAAGCAGATCTCTGAGTTCGAGGCCAGCCTGGTCTACAGAGCGAGTGCCAGGTCAGCCAGGGATACACAGAGAAATCCTGTCTCAAAACCAAAAACACCCCAGGCAGTGGTGGCCCTCAGCTTTAGTTAATGCCAGCTTTGGGGAGGCCGAGGCAAATGGATCTTTGTGGGTTCACCTGGTATACAGAGCAAGTTGTGGAATGGCAAAGAGCTGTTATACAGAGAAATCCTGTCTCAAAACAAACAAAACCAAAATAAACCCAAACAATTAAATAAACAGATAACATGTCTTTGGTCACCGATCACTTTCCTCGGCTGGGATGGGTCATGTAAAGTATTTCCACGAGAGGCAACGCCTGTCCCATCCCAGCCCCAGACTCCAGAAGGCACAGGTAGAGCGCATACAGACAGCGCTCGCCTGCTGCTCCTGCTCAGCTGCCTGGCAGGCACCAAGCGGAGAGAAAGGGAGGCGGTCTGAAGTCCAGTCCGTCTTCCCTGATCCAGATGGGATGGGTCCTTGGGCTTCCTGGTCACACACCTAGCAAGCTGATAAGAAACCCTCTCTCCCGCCATGCTTGACTCAATGGATTAAGTAAACTCGTCCCTACTAGGGCCCAATGCCAGCCTTTGTCCCGTTACTAAATTGCTGCCTTGGCTGCCTTGCTGTGTAACTGCAAATCTGTTTTAGTCACTGGACAGCTCCCGGGGACCCTGAGGCCCAACTCTTCAGAAGCAGGTAGCAGAGTTGGACTGACGCACAGCTAACTTGCTGGCTGGCATCCTCTGCAACCTTCACTGCAGGCGCCAGGCCAGGCGACAGCAGCACAGCGTGGGTCAACAGTGCTCCAAGTAGAAAGGGAAAAAAGGAAAAACAGCTTCAGCCTTTACCTTGGAGAGGATTACATTTCTTTCCTGGAAACGGCTGGGCAGGTGTGGGCTCTGCCTCCCTATCTGCAGCTGGGATTACAAGCAGCCAGTATATTCACTGACATCCATGAGACCAGAGCTCTGAACTCAGCCTTCTGTACTGTAGGCCCTTATTTTCAGATGAAACAGGACAGGGTGAGAGTCATGCCCCGCCCCCACACTTGGGGGTGGACTGAAGCCAAGGTCCCCAGCCCAGGAGATTAGTTGGGTCACTCTGTTCAGATCTTCCTGCATTCATCATCTGACCAGGATCTCTGCCCTTAGCCATCCTGTGCCTTAGAGGGGATCTAGGACAACACACAGGTCAAACTGGCCCAGAGCTGGAATCACCTGGAACCCCCAAAAGAGTGCCCATGCCACAGTGAGAACTCTGAAGAACAAGTGTGGGTACCCAGGACTGACTAGGCCCTGTCTTCTCTGCAGGGTAGGAGTTAGCACAACATGGGCTCTGCCTGGCTTCCCAGCCTGATACTTAGTGTGGGAAGGTTATTAACTTCTTCATGTCCAGGGTTCCCTCACTGCAAAGCAAGGATGAAGTCCCCACTTCATGGAGTCAATTAGAAGCCTAAGGGCAGGAAAGATGGCTCAGTCAATACAGAAATTGCTATGCCTGACTACCTGAGATTGATCCCTAGGATTCACATGAAGGAAGGAGAAAACTGACCTCCATGAGTGTGCTGTGGTATCTGTTCCTTCACACATACACACATTCCTCAAAAGAAAAAAAAAGTGATGCCTGGCAGTGGTGGCCCACACCTTTACTCCCAGCACTTGGGAGGCAGGAGGATCTCTGAGCTCAAGGTCAACCTGGACTGCAGAGCTACTCCCAGGATAGTCAGGGCTACACAGAAAACCCTGTCTCGGAAAACGATCCAAACAAAGTAAGTTAATATGCCCGTGACTGCTCAGGTCATGGCCTATTGGAGCAGGCCCCTACTCATGCTGCCTGTGCTGGGTATGTTCATGATCACCTCCTTGCCCAGAAGGGTGGTCTGGAGCTGCACTGTGGAGACTAAGATGTGTCTGTAGGCCTCATGACCTTGGGGAGAGAGCCAGATCCTAACCTGATTTCCTTCCTGTGAGAACTACCTCGGCCCTGCTGAAGCAGTCCATGAACTCCATGTTTCCAGCTCCGCAGCCTGTGAGAGCTTTACAAATGCCCAAGTCGCTCTGAGGCTGAGTTGTAGGAGCAACAATTTACCTTTAAAACATGTACGTGTATAAGAGGTTGCCAGCATGTATACATGTACACTGCATGCTTACTCAGTATCCTTGGGGGACATGAGGGCACTGGATACTCTGGAACTGGAGTTGTGGGTGGTTTTGAGGGGCCGTTTGTGTGCTGGGAGCAGAACTAATGTCCACTGCAAGAGCAGCAAACAAATGCTCTTTACCGCAGAGCTTTCTCCCCAGCCCCGTACATCTTTACATTTCTATTTTTGAGATTGTCTCATGCATGTAGGTATTTTGGGGGCACACATGTACAAATACCATGTACATGCACTGCCTGTGGAGGCCAGAAGAGGGCGTGGATCCCCTGGGAGCTGAACCCCTGTCCTCTGGGAGAGCAGCCAGTGCTCTTAACCACTGGGCTTTCTCTCCAGCCTGCAGCCCGGGATCCTCAAAGTCTCTTAGAGTCTACCACACAGTCAGATTTCAGGTCCATTGTCTCTGGTGGCCATGTGAAACGCAGCTGTCACTACCTGAGGACAAGGCTCCAGGTAAGAGGACTCTGGCCCCAGTGGATGCAGGGTGATGGTCTTCACGGTCACACTCACCTCATAGTTATATTTGTGCTTCAGGTTCCAACGGCAGATGGGGCACTGGCCTGAGGGGTTAGGGGGGTTTGGAGTTGCCTGGGGAGTTTCTGTGATTCGGCCTTCAATCTACAAGGGAAAAAGAAAACCAGTGTGAGAGCCTGGGCCAGGCATACAGGACTTTAACTCTGAGCACACACCAAAAGAATACCAGTCAAGCTTACTTCCGGGGGTCTCATGGCAGCAGCTGACAGGTCTGCCTGCGTGGTGATTTTCTATAGCTGCTCTCTGCTGGGCCTTGGCCACAGGGACGTGGCTTGGTGGCCAGGTAAGTGATGCACACCTGTAAGCCCAGCAGTGGGTGGCAGAGGCAGGAAAAGTGGAAGTTCAAGGCTAGCCTGGGCTGCACAGTAAAGTTCTAAGTCGGCAGGGGTTACATGGTAAGACTCTTGCCTCAAAAAAACAAAGCAATGATGATATCAGACAGACATATAAAGTGGTAAGTAGAGTAATAGTTCTTAACCTTCCTAATGCTGTGACCTTTAACACAGTTCTCCATGTGGTGGTGACCCCTAGCCACAACATTATTTTTGATGTTACTTCATAACCAATCTTGCTCCTGTTATGAATTGTAATGTAAGTACCTTTGGGAGTTGTGACCCACAGTTTGAGAACTGCTGAACTAGAGGGAAGGGTTTGCCACATCAACTGAATGCTACCTTCCCTTCCTCAACAAAGCACAATAAAACACCTGAACCCTAGGGCTTCCTCCTGCACCTGGGAAAGGTGACACAGGCGCATGGCTGAAAGCTCCAATGGGCGGGAGATGCTCAGCAGCTAAGAGCACCCGCTGCTCTTGCAGAGGACTGGCCTTTGCTTTCCCAGAACCCCAGTTCCGGGGGAATCTGATGCCCTCTCCCGGCCTCCAAGGGCACCTGTATGCACATGTACACAAGCAGACAACCAGACACACACATGCAAAAAGTGCCAGATGGTAGAGATTCCCTGTTCAAAGAAAGCGCCCACCCACTCTCTACGCCATCTGCAGAGAGCACTGCTTCCCGCTTTATGGGACAGAGCCGGACCTGTGCTAGCAGGTTCCAGTAACAGGGTTTTTCCCGTCGGGCCATGTCTGAGGCCATTTCTGACTAGACATTTCTGACTGGACAGCTGGAGGAAAGGGTATGATGGGCATCTAGCAAGGATGCACAGGGGAACCCTCACAACAAAGAACGCCAGTCACTGGGAACAGCCAGACAAGTGGGTGTCTGTGCATGGTTGCTCCTCCCTTCCTCCGCAAACAAACAGAAAACATGGGCCTCCTAGAAAACAAACCAGGGTCCCACTAGGTAGGCTTAGCTGGCTTCGATCTTGTTAGACCAAGTGGGCCTCATATTTGCAGTGAATCTCTTGCCTTTGTTATGGGATTACAGCTCTCTTTACCTCTATCATCTTGGATAACACCTTTCAAACACCCTGCAGAGGCCACGTGTGGCATGACCTTCATGTCATGACTATACCCTGTGACCCAGCCTTGGAATGGCTACGTGTACTAAAGCGATGATCTGGGAGTCCGCTCCAATTGCAGGGGGAGCTTTGCAGGCCACGCTGAGGCTGAGCCTAAGAACATGGCTGGGGTGGATTTGAGAGGCACAAGAACAAAACTAATCCTGTCCCCTGGGCTGAGGAAGCCTGGAAGTTCTGCTCAGCTATGTCAGGCACCACCCTCCACCCCCACTTCTACCATGGCAACTCCAAGCACGTCAGAAGGAAGCTGTGGGCAGGGAAAATCTGCAGGTGCATGGGAGGCCTAGTGGGCCCCAGGAGAGAGCCACTGCTCATTGGCTACTGTTATTAGGCTGCTTCTGCACTAAGAATGGTTCACATGTACCAGTTCATCTAACTCCCACAACTTAGCGCTGCTGCGGTCAGATCTGATTTTGGAGACCACGCACCCACAGTCAGTCACAGCAGCACCTGACAGGGCCGCAGTGTCTCCATGTTCCTCTACAAACAGCAGACCCATGCTCACATGAAAGCCCTCTCTGCACTTCAAAGTCAGATGTGGACAGCACCATTGACTGGGAAGCCAGCCTTCGATTCTGAATGTCTACCACGTTTGCTTCTCTTAGAGATGCTGTTATTGGTGGTGAACTACTAGCTGGTTCTGAAGTCTGCCAGTCTTCAAGGGGAAGTGGACATAGTCAACAGAAGAATAAGGGACATTCTGCTAAGCCAGGAAGAAGGCGGGGCCCATTAGCACGTCAGCAGAGATGCAGTGGGTAGGGGGCACTCTCTTAGCACTGAGCACTCTGTCTGTACCCAGAAAAGCAGAAGCAAGATGCCACTTCGAAAGTCTCCTGTCAGGCTGGGTGTGGTGGCACACACCTTTATTCCTAGCACTCTGGAGGCAGACGTAGGCAGATCTCTTGAGTTTGAGGGCAGCCTCGTCTACAGAGTGAGTTCCGCACAGCCAGGGCTGCAGAGAAACACTGTCTTGAAAAACAAAAGCATCAAGTTTATAGGATGAATGCTTTTTGTCATTTGAGACAGGGTCTCATGGAGCCCAGGCTTGTGTTGAACTCACTATTGAGCTGAGGAGAGCCTGGAACTCCCAATTCTTCAAGTACTGAGATTACAGACATGCACAATCATGCCCAGACTGTCTTAGGTTTTAATGAGAGACCTAGATGCCCAAAGGGGATGCAGTCCCCTAAAAAGTAAGCCTTAGGTGGAGGCCAACCAGTAGAAAGGACAAGGAGGAATTCTAGGAGAATGACTGGATTTCTCCTGGGTAGAAGACAGCCTGGGGGAGGCCTATATGGTCTGGCTGCCAGAGAGGTTAAGCCCCTGGGTGACATGGAAGTTCCTGAGCCTTCTGGGAGCTCTGAGAGGTGGCTGAGAATGTCTTGGAGGCAGAGGAGGCCATGTGAAAACAAGGCTGTCTTTTAAGGATTATGGGATAATCTAGGCCCCATGACTGACTCCCCAGGGGAGGTGACGGCCCAGTGAGGGAGGGGCAGGGTGGAAGAGTCCTTCACTCCAGCTTTCTCACCGAGACAACCAGGGTGCCAGCCAGGAAGTTAGGGCCTAGGGACTGCCAGCTCTTAAGGGTACATACACTTTCTAGACAGAAAGCAAGGACCAGAAGTCCAGGCCCTGGCTCAGGGCCAACTAACTCTGCTTCTAAAGGCCTGCAACCCTGCCTTAGTTTCCCCTTTGGGAAACTGATCTGTCACCTGCCAGAGAAAGTATTAGAAAAGGCCTCTGGGACTGTGTCATACAAAAGGTCACTTCAATCAAGTAACAGATACCTCAGTGCAGGCATAGCGACGGCTCTTGATTAACCACATTACGGCACACAGCCCGGAAAATAGACTTCAAAACTGATGGTCTCAGAGGGAGCAGATCCTGGAGCCAGGAGTCCAGATTGGACCTCCCTCCCTCCCTCCCTCCCTCCCTCCCTGAGAGGAGCAGCCAGGCGGCTCCGAGCGTTAAGGAGGCCGTTAGTGGCCAGCGCAGCGCAGTGATACTTACCACAGTTGTCTTCCCTTCTTGGATCTCCACCACTACAGAGATAAAGGGGGAAAATTAGGTCAGCCATTTAATAAGGAACAGGGAGTTTCAAATAACGGCTCAAATTCTACACAGGCAAAGGAGAGGAGCCTGCAGCCTGTACTCTCCCACGGTCCCTGCCTGGGACAGAAAGTGGGCAAGGTTCACCCCCAAGTGCCAAGACTCTATGCCCTTGAGGCTGGCTGTGGGCAAGCCTGGGGTGCTCAGGGTGCAGCATCTCCCTGCGATTAAGGGTCTCCATGCTGGTTTTTGCCCTTTGAAGCTGAGATTCACCCTGATTCTGTCTAGAATTGGCAAACTGAATAGCTGCGGCAGGAAAACTGGTGTAAGTTTGAAACAGTCTTACTTTGTAGCCCAGGCCTCAAAGACTTTAAGCAAAGAGGGGCAAGATCCTATCCTATGTAGCAAAAATAGCTGAGAGCTTTTGGAACAGCAGGCCTGAAGTGACCAGAAGGGCCTCTTACACATGTCCCTTTACAATCTGAATCAGACCAAAGTGGCTTTGATGTTGAAGGGTTTGCAACCTAAAACACAGGACTATCTGTGTTCCAGTGGTGGCTTTTCACGGAGACAAATCCAACCCAAAACGTATCCTGAGAATCCTGTGCCAAGACTGCATGAAACTGGCTACATCCTTTTCATGTCTCCCTGAAGGGTCATGTTCTATTGTCACACCAGAGAAAGGGGTGGAAGAGGTAGCAATCAGGAGCCCGAAGACAGCATCAGCAGGGCTTCAGGGAACACTGCTCTTCTACACTGAAGGCAACGCATGGTCTCTGATGCCTGTGGTGGGCAGGAGAGAAGTGGAGGCAAGAGCATCAGCTGCACACATCTGTCAGGGGACACACATTTCCCATCTCACCTAGGACATGGAATGACAAAGCCAACGGCAATCGGAGCTGCCAGCTTACACACAGCAACTGCTCTTGGAGAGTCTCCCATTTCCTGGCGTGTTTAGAAAGAGCCACAGCTGCCAGCATGGAACTGGTACACAGCAAATGCTCAATAAATGCTATGTTTAAGGGGTGACATAACCACCACTGTCTCCTTCGACGGCTAGCTGCTACAGTAGGGAGCTTGAGCCCATACAGCCTGCAAACCATCTCTTCAGATACTAAAACTCTGCTTACCAAGTAGTTTGGCTACCACAGGTTAGTTTGGCTTAGCTCTGGCTAACACAAGAAGGAATATAGATTAGAAAAGTGCCTAAGGTCCTTGACTTTGAGAATTCAGCAGGAGCTAAAGATCTCTCTCTAGGAGAAACATCTACCTGCAATTACACAATTGACCATGGGCTGCAGGAGGCTCACACCCACTCTAGAGTGTATGTCAGAGACCCGGCTGTGCCTCAGGTGGAAGGTGGTATACATGTTTCTTCTTTTTGCCTGCTCTATTTTCTAAAATAAACATGCATTGCTTCTGCAAAACCATAATATAAATAAGAGAAGAGCCTAAGAAAAAAAGGCAACGCTGACCCAACCGAGCCCATGTCAGCATCTGTGACCAGTGAGCTCTATGACCGACACCTAATTGAACACAGGCTGCCTGGAATCATTCCTCGTTTGTTTTCTGGGCAAACCATTCCTAAAGAATCATTACTCCAAACAACCAAACTGAGAGCCTTCCATGACCAACTCCAGACACATAAGTGAAACAATGGCCAGAGCAGCCCAGAGGCTTTCTCTGGAGAACACTGTAGGTTCCTTGTGTACAAGAAACTGCGTCACCTCACACACGGTTCTACTTGTCCCGAGCAGAGACCAAGCCATGAACGGGATGTGGGTGAGACTCAACCTGGTTATCAGCCTAGAAGCCAGCACAGCTGCAGAGGGAAGGTCACCACGATGTGCACTGCAGAAAGGCCCACACAGGGGTCCAGGGAGAGCAGGAGAGCACATCTCCAGCCCAGGAGACCCCAGCTACCCTAGAAACTTGGTTACGCCGGGCGTTGGTGGCGCACACCTTTAATCCCAGCACTCGGGAGGCAGAGGCAGGTGGATCTCTGTGAGTTCGAGGCCAGCCTGGTCTACAAAGCGAGTTCTAGGACAGCCTCCAAGACAATACAGAGGAACCCTGTCTCGAAAAACCAAAAAAAAAAAAAAAAAAAAAAAAACTTGGTTACTATGCAAAACAAATTAGGGGAGGGCCAGAGGGTGACCAAATGGGAGCAACAACGGATAGGGAGGCATATACTGAGAAGTCTCAGGAAACAAAAGCGGGGACACATTCTGGGACCATGGAGGCAGCACTAGGACAATGAAGGGCAAGGAGCACAAACATGTGGTTTCCTTCTTGGTCCAGGCTCTTGGGCCCTAACCCTGAGGTAAACAAGTCTAACAAAACACACATCACTCTCGGCAAAGACCCAAACCCTGAAGTCATCCCACTGGCCCCTGGAAAAGAGATCAAAGCCCATGGCAAGCTCCACTGTTAAAAAGCTCTCCCACAGCAGCCTCTAGTGAGTGTCTTTCTAGAAGCTAGTGGGTAAAACAATAGGCAGATGCTTATCTATGAGAGACAATCTGTCAAACCAGAGGAATGACCCAAGGAACTCCCAGGAGACAGATTGATCAGGGAGGCGAGTTAGAGCAGGGAAGAAGACTGGCTGGGGCCTGGAGAGCCCTCAGCAGATTTTAAGCCCCTGGAAAGAGGAGATAGGAATCAAAAACAGTATTGATTTTCAGTGTGCATAGAAAAACATGGCAAAGCCAAACAAAACCTGAGATCCATTCGTCCCTGGCCCCGTCTCCATTCAAGAGAAGTGGAGGTGGGTAAGAAAAGCTGGACTAAGGTTCAGGAACCAACAGAAAACTTACTTAGGGATAAAATAAAACCACCCCTGCATTCTGAGATATGTCTGCATGAAGTAAGCCACCAGACTGAAATTGCTTTCTAAAGAGAACTAAAGCTGCACCCTCTCAGGATGGACACACGCACACACATGGCATGATCTGTGTCGTGTGCACGAAGATCAGGAACGAGGTAGCAGCCTCGCTCTACCTCCTGGGCAGAGGAACAGCAGCAGAGTAAGGCAGTCTCTGCCCTTGAGGAGGGCAGTAAAACAAGTACAGGAACTTCCCGTAATGAAGCCCGTGTCTCATAAAGAAGTCCTGTGAGTCCTCCAGTAACTACTCCCAGGATGGAGTCCAAGATAACGGAGTTCTAGCAGCCTGGAGGCAGCAGCAGTGAGTCTGCGCAGGATGCAGAAGCCCTTGACAGGCACACACCCACGGGCAGACAGTGAAGACTCGGCTGTGCGGCAGGAGGCCGTGAGGGAAGATGGATGGGGCAAGGGTGCAGGCCCTGCAGCAGTGGTTGCCAGAGAAGCCCAGGCCTCCAGGGTCTGTGGCATCTGACATCTAGGCAGAGTGTGAGGGGGCTGAAGGCAGCCCTCGGCCAACAGTAGCAGCAGAGCCCTGTGCTTCCCGTCCCTTCCTCTTCTCAGGCAACAGCTCCTTCAGTTCACCCCTCAGCTCCCGGTTTCAGGGTCTCTAATTGCTTCCCGGTTCTCCAATCGCCTTCCTGTTCTCCAATCCCTCAATTCCTGAAGAATGTCCCTCTGTCCTGGGCTTCAGAGTCTCGCTGCTGCTTACCAATTTTCCCCAGGAGCAGGGCACTTAAATCTGACAGACCCCCAACTTGCTCCTCCTCAAGGTTCTTTGCGGCAGAATTGCTAACCATCTCAGACAGCCCCTTAGCTTACCGAAAGAGACAAGTTCCCTTTGGCCTTTCCTCGTTTCAGTACATTCTCCCTTAAGGTCATGCCTGCTAACTCATGTGCTCAAGGCTTCTAGTCATGGGTGCCACTTCCTAAACAAGGGTATTAGGGCAGAAAGTCTTTAACACAACACCTGCTAAATCTGACATTGTCACTGATGGAATCACCAGATGATCTTTGGCAAGTCAACTGCCAAGAGTCTTTCAGAAGAGGAGGGAACCAAAGAGAGGCCCTGCCATGGAGCACCTGGCTTGTGTGACACTTCCTCTGCTTTTAACTCTCCTACTTATAGCTGATGTTAGGTTAGCTATGGAGTCTTTAGAACTGGAGTCCCCCATTCTTCAAAATAAAGACAGATAAAAATCTACCTTTAAGGAAGATGGAGCAGATGTTTTAAGGAAAACCTAGTAAATTACTGGAGAAAGGCACTTAGTAAATCACAATTTCCTCATTTGTCCCCTTCAGGCTTGCTTTTTTTAAAACCCACTCGCTCTCACTTTGGGTTTTTATGTAATACGCACGTACGCACGGCCGTTCTCAAGAGACAGGGCTTTGTAGCTCTGGCTGGTACTCTCAAAGTAGACCATGCTAACCAGAGATCCACCTGCCTCTGCCCATTTCCCAAATGCCAGGGTTAACGGTGTGCACCATGCTTGGCCCTCCTGTCAAACCTTCGGTCAAGCTGTCTCCACACCAGCACTACTGACATTTTAAGCCAGTTGGTTCTCTGTGTGGAGTTGTCATGTGTGTTGTTAGTCATATAATAGTATCCCTATGCACTCTCCAGATGCTGGTAGTACCAGTTGTGACAACCAAAAAGGTTTCTAGACATTGCCAGATGTTCTGGGGGTGGGAGAAAGGGAATGGATGACCGCCTGACTGAGAAACAATACATTAGTCTGAAAGCTTATAGCAACAACACTGTGCTCCGTCCTCATGAAGTCTCTTTTCTTGATTTCAAGCCTCATGAATTCTTGCTACAGTTATGTAGTTTTATCTTTGAAAAGCAAGATGCTTGCATATTTTCTGCAAGAAAATCAGCTTGTTTGCCACACCTTTAAATGTTACGTGTAAAATGATATTTGAGTGACAAGTATACTAACAAGACCAATGAAAATCAGATGTCTATGATACACCAAAAGGCAGAATATCACAAGGTTCATTTAAGGTTTTAGAGATGGGTGATTCAAAAGAATATAAAACACGACAAGGCTTTCACATAAAAGCACATCAATTCAATTTAATATTTAGCCTTGAAACCAGGCTGTCTAAACAGTGTTTAATAGACAGGAGAGTGACCAAGTACTTGTAGACAAGACAACTCTAAACACTGATTGTATAACTCATCATTCCACAAACTTTCCAGTTAAAAAATTTCTTGCTGGCTGTGGCGGTACATGACTATAATACCGGTACTTGGGAGGCAGAGGCAGGGAGACTGCCAGATGTTTGAGGCCAGCTTGGTCTACCTAGAAAGTTAAAGGCAACCCAAGGCTAATTAGCAAAACTTTGTTTAAAACAACAAGTTTCTTAAGTGAAATCTCAATATTTCTGTTTTAAACCAACTAATTATACAAGAAATTATACATATCAAAAAAAGAAAAAAAGGAACTGCACATCATACAAACTACTAATCATACAAGAAACCCCTTTGATCTTTATCTTTTCAACGATAAAAATACATAACTGTAGTTAAAAACAAACAAATAAAAACACAGTAAAGAACTGTGTCCAAGGGCTGGAGAGATGGCTCAGAGGTTAAGAGCACTGGCTGCTCTTCCAGAGGTCCTGAGTTCAGTTCCCAGCAACCACATGGTGGCTAACAACCATCTGTAATGAGATCTGGTGCCCTCTTCTGGCCTGCAGGGACACATGGAGACAGAACATAGCATGCATTAAAAAAAAAAAAAAAGAACTGTGTCTAACGCCTGTGTGGTGGCTCACGCTTCCAAGCTCACACTCGGGAGGCAGAGGCAGGTAGATCTCCAGGAGTTGAAGGGCAGCCTGATCTACACAACAAGTTCCAGGTTAGCCAAGGAAATACAGTGAGATCCTGCCTCAAAAGTCAAAAACAGTTGTTTGTTTGTTCTTTCTTTTTTTATTATTGGTTTTTCAAGGCAGGGTTTCTCTATGTAGTCCTGGCTGTCCTGGAACTCTTTCTGTTGATCAGGCTGGCCTTGAACTCTCCTCCAGAGTGCTGGGATTAAAGGTGTCACCAGGCCCCTATCTGTCACTCTTAATGAAATTACTATCTGAAACTAAGGAGACCTTTTCCAAGTTGTTTATAATGGTTTATGCTTGCTAATTATATCACTGGGGAGGCTGCAGTCTTAGATTTGATTAAGTGGCTCTTTTTTCTTGTCCTGGTCTCTCCAACAATAATGGCTACTCTTTCCAACTGGTTACTTGTCAACTTTGATACTCACTGGTTGGCCAACACTGTGCTAGAATCTTTAAACAAGCCCCTTGTCCCACCATTTCTTTACCAAATCACTCATCCACTAATGCTTCCCACGGAACAAAAAGGAAGACTACATCACGAAAGACCTTTTCACTCTGCCAGATCCATCCCTTGCCGAGCCCGTTCAAGAAGAACATGCTTCATAAAATTTCCAAGTACCTTTGCTATTTCCGGTAGTGAGTCTCCCTGAACTTCATCGTGCAAATGGATAACTTCCGTTTATTGGGGCCAGTGTACAGACATCTCATTAGAACCCAAGCTTCTCCCTTTACAACCCTTCCACACCCATCAGTAACCTCTCAGCTGATGCTAGCATCCGGTTATTTTTCCTGATTTAATATTAATGAAACGCAGAACACTTAGCACTAGCGGCTGTCTTAGTTGTTCAATTGCCTTTGCACCTCGGCTGCCATCTCTCAGATCAGAGGCCCAGACACACACACGGCACACACTCGCACAGACACACACGGCACACACACACACGGCACACACGCAGACTCACACACGGCGCACACACACGCACACACACACGGCACACACTCTCACACACGCACACATTCACACACACGGCACTATCTGACCACACTCGCACAAGAGAAACTGAAAACGGAGGGTTGAGGCATGCTTTCATCAAGGAGGCGGCGACCTGGGAAACACGGGAGAATTAGCATTCAGCCCTTCACAGCTTTTCTGAACTCTCCTGTCTTTTCTTCTGACCCCCAAACGGCCAGGCCTTTCTCTCAGTCCTCCTTGGCTTTCGGGAGACGTAAGAGCCGGGAGGTGAAGCCACAGGGCCTGACAGGGTTTTGGGCGTTCGGTGCGGACCGCACCTCGGCTCGCGCCGGGGGAGGGCGCCCCGGGGCTGCGGGCGTCCGTGACCGCGTTCCGGTCCCGCCACTCACCTTCTCTCAAGCCGCGGGCTGGAAGCCACGACCATCCGGTCGCGGCGGGGCCTGACAGGAACCCTTGCAGCTGGCGCCCGCAGCCTGACACCAGAGCCCTGAAGGACGCCATCCTGGGAACTCGCCTGACCTCGCCTGCACTTCCGCTTCCGGAGCGGGGCGTGCGCAGCCGCCCAGCAGCGAGCGGGTTTCTCGTGGTTACTTGCGTCGCTTGTGTTTCTGTCCCCAGTCGGGATCTGGTCTAAAGAGACGAGCCTGTGTTTTGCCCTAAGTGTCTAGGAGATCCTCCGGCAGCTGCTGCCTGTTCGCCTCCCTTGGTAATCACACAGCACACCACTTCTGGAGTTTCCCTTCCCGCTTGCCAGCCGCCGTTTTCAGCTTCTGTGGTTGAGGCTGGGTCAGTCAGGACAGATTGAAATGAATGGACTCCGGCTCCTGCAGCGTCAGACCGGAACAGAATTGACCTACCCTCCTCCTGCCCATCTTTGTTGCTCACATACACTTCCTGTCCCGCACTCGATACCCTCCGTCCTCTGCCTAGTCTTTGGCTGCCTGATAAACGATTTACTAGAGCTTACTTCAAACTTCATTCACTGAGGAGATGACCGTGACCTCCCCTATGCTGGGTCTCTGCAGCATTGGGCTTAGTGCTCCACACAGTTGATGTCTCCCGCACCGAACTGTAAACCCCATTAAGACAGAAACATTGTTGTCAGGTGTGGTGTTGCAGCCTTTAACCCCAGCACTAGGGAGACTGAAGTAGGTGGATTTCAGTGAGTTCAGGGCCACTCTGGTCTACACTGGGAGTTCCAGGTCCCTCCCCCACTCTTTATCCAATATAAGCCTAAAAGGAGTTGGTGTCCCTCGTTATCTACACTGGTTCTCTGGAGAGAAGTCTAGGTCTCCTGAATGATGCAGTGAGCTCTGGTGACGGGAGAGGAAGGCTGTTGTTTAGTTGGTAGTGGTACCTGCTGGGCTGGGTGGGTGCAAACAAAGCTGCTTGAGGAGCTCTGCAGCATCACTGCAGACAGGAAGAACAGGAGAGAAACCATTGAGCAAAGGCAGATACAGGGAGAAACCTGGAAGATCAGTTAAGGTGGGATTGATTGACAGACACATGGATGAGAAGCAGGTTTCTGTGGGGTGCGCCTCTAGTGTTCCAGCCAAGATCAGGATAGCACTGACTCGCTCTAGCTTCCACTTTTCTCCGGCACTGATGAGCCACACGTCCTGTTTTTACCACATTCCTCCTTCTCTGATTCACGTCCAACTTCTGGGGACTGAGCCGAGGCCAGGGTAGTAACAGAGCCCCTCATGACACGTGTGGGCATAGTGAACTAAAGCTTCTAGGTGCCAGCACTCCAAGGTTATGTTTCCTAACTTACTGGAATCAACATAAATTTGGGGTGCTGCAGAGACAGATCAGTGGTTAAGAGCCCTGGTTACCCCTTTACAGGACCAGGGTTAGGCTATCAGCACCCACGTGGCGGCTTACAAGCTCCTGTGACTCCAGTTCCAGGGGATCTGATGATCTCTTCTTGTCTCCTCGGGCACCAGGCATAAATGCGGTGCACATTCATGCGTGCAGCCATATACATAAAATAAGAACAACCCCTTTCTGTTCTGCTCAGGTAGGAGACCAGATGTGTCATTCTTAATTCCTGTTGTAGCTTAAAGGGAAACTTCTCCCCATGTCTAGAGCCCTTGATACCCTCCCAGCGGAGGAGGAGAGTGTCCTCAAATTCATCGCAGCAGGGATTGGCTTAGGAGGCTCCAGCTTTGACTTGGGATGGAACAGTACACCCACAAAAGGAAAAATGGCAGAATTTGTATCGTAAATCTGAATAGGACCTGGGAAAAGCTGATGCTGGCACCTCCGGTCGTTGTAGCTTATGCCAGCATCATGTTCTCCGGGAACACTGGCCAGCGAGCTGCGCTGCCATTTGCTGCTGAGCCTGGAGCCGCTGCTGGCTGCTTCACTCCAGGGACCTTTACTAACTGGATCCAAGCAGCCTCAGGGAGGTGGCTGATCCGAGACTGACCACCAGTCCCTGACAGCAGAGTCTCCTGTCAACCTGTTTACTGTCACTGTCTAACATGGGTTCTCCTCCACATCATGAGGGCGTTGTGATTGTGAGATTAGTAAAAGGCAGCTGTAGAGAGACAGAAGGGAGAACGGCTTGCTCTGACCATAGGTGGACCATGTTCATTCCTGGTGAGGGAGCATCTTGTCATCCATGTGCAGAGAGGAAGATGGACTGCAGCCCCTTATAGGGTCAGGAACCACTTCCGCAGTCCTAAAGGGAACCGTTCAGCAGGAAGCTGTCACTCCTGATGCTGAGAGGATTAAAAAAATGCAGGGCAGGGGCATGGCAGCTGATTTGTTAGAGGGGCTCATGCGTCCATTGAAGAGGGGGTCTCCTAGTCATGTAGGAGGGGGAGAGTCTTAAGTTGATCGGCTTTAAGGGTGAATCGGGTGATTGTCCTCTTATATTGCTGGAGAGATTTGGAAGATGATTGCTAGAGGGCTGTAAGCAGCTGATTTGGTTACAGAGTAAGACTGAGCGATTTCCCAGGAAAGTTGAGGGGTGGGGAGGGACAGGGGTGAGAGGAAATGGGCATAGAGGTGATCCAGGGTGACGGTGACTATTCCCATTGCCGGGCGTGCTGGACCATGAGCCAGCAGAAGTAGCAGGAGGCCACAGAGCATCAAAGGAGGGAACCAGAGAAAATAGAGGACTAACGTAAAGGATTGTGTCTAGCTCAGGGTGAAAGGGATGACGTCCCCTTTAGTCTGTTTCTCCGCATCGTCTAAAAGGTCTTTTTGCAGACATACCGGGAACACCTGTGGAGTTGTTGTGGGGCGAGAGCATTGGGAGAGCTGGCGTGGGACATTTTATTTGTGCAGACAGGGAAGTTCTGTAAGTAAACATTTAAAAGACGGTGTAAAAATGTAAGTATGAGGGTGATAAGGAGGAAGGAGGTCAGTACGGCAGCAGTCACGGATGGAGCTGGTCCTGAAGGAGGTGAAGCTCATCTGCACTGGCGAGACAGAGGTGAATTGACGCAAAGGAGGCTTCAGTCCAGATGTTTCAGTTCTGAGTCCCCCAACAGTGTTCAGAGTGGCAAGAAGAGGGATGAGTTAGATGGCCCATGGCTCCTTGGTCCCCTTTCAGAGGTCACCCGAATGCTTTTCGGGGCTTGGGGCCGTCGCCCTCTCGGGAATTGTTTTGAGGTTGACAGAAGGGTGATGAGGACAGCAGCAGTTGGTGTGCCTCAGAGGAGGTTCCATCCAAGGGACCACGAGGAACCTAACAGTTGGCAAAGATCCAGAATGCACATCAGGAGGTAAAAACTGCACAACTTAGCGGGGACATTAAGGGACAAAGAGGAAACTTTCACATCGACAGCAACATGTAACTGGACGACTGGCAGGACCATGTTCTGTAGAAGGACAAGGCGACTGTAATTAGATGTCTGTTAGGTCAGACTCCTAAATAAGGAACAAGCTCCCAGAAGCTTTGTAAAGAAGTCAGTTAAAGTTAGCACCTAAGGAACAGATCTGACAGAGCGTGTCTAAGTGGTAGTCCTTGCTTTTACATATCATAAACTTTGTATGTTTGTTTCAACTATTAATATCACAAACAGAGTATCTCAAGTAAAAACTAAATCTTTGGTTAGGAACAATTTACTAAGGTAAAATGCTTAAATATGATGACTATTTCCTCAAGTGACCATATCTAGTATTTGAAAGCATAGCAATATATATTTTTGCTAAAATCAAGTTATAATGCCTATATTCCAAGATTATATGTAAATTTACTTTATATTGTCAGGCTGTGTAAAGAGACAATTCTCTTCTAAGTTGTATTCCCCAGAAAAAAACTATTTTCAATTTAAAAAGTATACTCCCAAAGACAGTGACTCTCTTGATATCTCCTCAGTAGGCTTGTCTCTAGAACACTCTTAAGATATCCTGAGTCAGTGACTGCCTTGATTTCTCCTCAGTAGGCATGTGTGGTGATAAATTATTTATGATTTATTCACGTTCAGGCAATTAGTCTCCAGCCATGTTAAGGTCAGGATGGCTTCAGTCTGAGTCGAGGTTAGAGCTACTGGCTTGGCTGCTTTGCTTCTCTGATCTCTCAGCTTGAACCCCAATATCAGTTGCTGGGTTTTTATTATTCATGTTACAAATTGGTGCCCAACATAAAGGTATGAATGAATTCACACAAAAGCCACTTGAATTCACTGGCCCAGGCCCAGGTCTGACTGCAGGCATGGGTCCCACTGGAGTCCCTGCCTGGCCAACTCGGCTTTCTTTTCTTTTCTCCCCAAGCCCTTGAGTGAGTTTGGTATTTTCCTTTGCAGCAAAAGCTGCAGGCATTTGGGCTCCAAACCCCACAGGAGTTACCTCTTTGGTGCGTTCCCCTGTGCAGGCAGCTGGCTGTTTTGCTTCTTTTCTCCCAGTGGGTTGTGGGCTTTCCCTAGACCCCCCCTTGAGCCCCCTGTCAGGCTGCTGTCAAACTGGGAAACTGCCTTTAACCCTGCTTAGGCTTTTACTGTTATAAACTGCAGCAGTCAGCTTCACCCTTCACCGTCATCTGAATGTCATCTATCAGCAGCAGATTTGGTAAGACTACCGGGAATTTTCTTTCTTTTATTTAATTTTGTGTTTGTTTTTTTTTTTTTTTTTTGAGACAGGGTTTCTCTGTGTAGCCTTGGAGCTTGTCCTGGAACTCACTCTGTAGACCACTCTGTCTTTAAACTCACAGAGATCTGCCCACCTCTGCCTCCCGAGTGCTGGGATTAAAGGCGTGCCACCACTACTAGACTCTTGGGAATTCTTACCGGAAGGAATAAGTTAAAAAAGAGAGGGGTTTTTTCCCACATTAAAAATGGGAAACACAGGACTGGAAAGATGGTTCAGCTGTTAAAAGTTAGGCTCACAACCAAAAATGGGAAACACAATTACAATGGAGAATGTTAGGTCTCTATATGACTGTGAAATCAATGATGGAACAATGAATTTAACTGGGATTGACACACTGTTAATTGTAATTTTGATAATTCTTGGTTTATCTCTAAAAAAGTTGGTTGGTGTGAGTGTCAAGATTAAGGCCTTAGAAAAACATGTTTAACCAAATCATAGAGATAATTCATACCCAGACGGAGGAATTTAATGGGGAACCAAATTCAACATTGCATTTTAGGGTTCAAAGGAATCCAAGGTCTTAAAACAACCAACCTTGCTGGGCAGTGGTGGCACACACCTTTAATCCCAACACTTGGGAGGTAGAGACAGGTGGATCTCTGTGAGTTTGAGGCCAACCTGGTCTACAGAGCCAGTGCCAGGACAGGCTTCAAATATACACAATGAAACCCTGTCTCAAAAAACAAACAAACAAACAAACAAAAATCTCCCAAAACCAAAAAGCAACCTTAATATATTTAGTAACATTACAGGAAGTGTCAAATGACCGATGTTCTATAAGAGCTAATTGGAAGCCTGTGACAATGTTAGATTTAGGGAAATTCAAGGAAGCAGTAGTCTCATATGCATGCATTCACCTGTGGGAACACCAGACCTTGAGCAGAGACCCACTTCCCCTTCTGCCTGGGAGTAGGCAGCTGTAAGACAATGTTTAGTAAAAACATGTTTACTAAAAACGATACAATGTCCGGGGCAATAAGTTCCTGGAAAAGGCCTTCCCACGGAAACCGCCCTGACCTCGACCTTGTCCAAAGACTAACCGCACCTTCAAAAACCCACACACATCCACCTCTGGTGTCAGAGCAGAACCAGCCAGGGGAGAGGAGAGAGCAGAAGCTTCTCTGGAGGGAGCCTTTCTTAGGAAGTTTTCTTGAACCTTTTTGGAGCCTGTTTAAAGTTCTCTTTATATCGTTGAACGAGTCTCTGTGTTGTCAATCCCCGACACCCTCCGCGCGTTCTCGGACACAGGCCACGCAGCAGACGTGACATTCACCATTTGTGAAACAGCTGATAAACACATGGTCAGTTTGTAATAGAATTATCCCTATAGACTAGAAAGACTTGATTAGAGCTGTTTTAGAGCCTGGATCACAATTACAATGGGCTTCCTGATTCAGAGAAAGGGCTAAGAATATTGAACAACAGGCTAAGCTAGAGGTATATCTATCTCCCATGATCAAATCGTGGAGAAGGAGATTATGCTACTTTAGAAAGGCAATACCTATATGATGACCACCTTTTGGGTTTATGCCATGCAGCAACTTTGAATGCTTGGGACAGATTTGGAGAAGTAGGAAAGAAAATTGAGTAATTTACAAAAGTTATACAGGGCCCAAAGGAAGCCTTCATGTATTTCTTACAAAGACTGACCTCAGCAGTAAATAGAATGATATCAGATTCAGATGCTAGAAAAAAATAGTTGAAACTCTGGCTTCTGGAAATGCTAACTCTCAATGCAAAAGGATAATTAGGCCTTTAAAAGTAAAGTCAGCACCTTTGGAGATTGGATCCAAGATACAATTAACATTGAAGCTCAAGCCCATGATGATAGGAGATGTGATTTCTAGAGATTTAAGGAAAAATAGAAATGTCAAATGTTGTAATTGTGGCAAACAGGTTTGCTTGAAAAGGTATTGCACATAGGGCATTCCTAAAAACAATGCTTTTTCTAACCGCAGTCCAAACAGAATGCCCCTCCATTCTGGGTTATACAGAAGCTGGGGCAAAGGCAGGCATTGGCGTAGTGAATGCAGATCAAAAAGAGGCACTGGGGGGCCTCTCCCACTCCACTGTGCCAAATCCAGCTCTGTGGTTTCCTGTCATCATGGAAACTCCTTCCCACAGCAGTTAAAGACCTAATGCCTGCTGTAAGAAAACACGCTGCTCTGGATGACCGAAGAGCTTTGGAAGAGAAAACAAAAATTTCTGGAGAAACCATAAATCAAATTGATAAAGATTAGATTAGGAACCTCCCAAAGTTAGGGTTAGGGAAGGATTTTGTTTTTGTCTTTTCAGGAACATAAAAACAAACATCTCGAGGAATTTAAGACCTTTGGACAAATAAGTATCCAAAGAAGAAGGGAGAATGACCCAGGAAAAAATTACGAAGAAAAGAAATAAACTGATATAATGAGATCTCTGAGAAATAATCTGATGTAATGAGATCTCTGAAGTCTTCAAAAAGAAGATTGGATTCAAGCCAGGCAGAGGTCACACACGCCTTTAATCCCACCACTCTCTAGGCAAATGCAGGCGGATCTCAGTAATTTTGAGTCTAGCCTGGTCTACAAAGTGAGTAGGAGTGCTAACATGTGGGGACACCAGACCTTGAGCAGAGACCCACTTCCCCTTCTGCCTGGGAGTAGGCAGCTGTAAGACAATGTTTTACTAAAAACATGTTTACTAAAAACAATACAATGCCCGGGGCAATAAGTTTCTGGAAAAGGCCTGCCCACAGAAACTGCCCTGACCTCGACCTTGTCAAAAGACTAACAGCACCTTCAGACCCACCCACATCCACCTCTGGTGTCAGAGGAGAACCAGCCAGGGGAGAGGAGAGAGCAGAAGCTTTTCTGGAGGGAGCCTTTCTTAGGAAGTTTTCTTGAACCTTTTTGGGGCCTGCTTAAAGTTTTCTTTATATCGTTGAGCGAGTCTCTGTGTCGTCAATCCCCGACACCCTCCGCACGCTCTCGGACACAGGCTGCGCAGCAGACGTGACACTAACATGGAGAAACTCTGTCTCAAATAACAAAACAACAAAACAAAACAAACAAAAAAGAAGATGGAACCCGACAGATGGCTATTCCACCAGCACTGTGATAACACCATTAAGATGAACAACACCAACTGAAGATCGACTTTGGACTACACAGTGCTCAGAACAATTTCGAGGAGGTCAGCTGAGATGATCCAGACTCACAGACACTGCTCAGAATGATTTTGAAGAGGCTAAATGAGATGATCCAGACTACTCTAGCTAGGACTTCAGACAAGCCCTGCACTTTCCCACTATGCAGAGACTGGACAAAAATGATACAGCTTGACAGTTAATCAAAATTTTACTTTTTAGGATTCCCTAAAGATGCCCTCACCCCAGACAGTAGGAAATAACTTTAAGAACACGATACACACTTTCCCAAGAGGTGGGGTGGGTGGTTTTTGGTCACTTATTGGGTTATAGATTTTTGTAATTGCTTAGGGGAATTGGTTACAAAATATTGTTGGTTACAGTAAGAAATAAAGTTGAACAAAAGGGATTATATTCTAAGTTTTTGTTAAGGAAAGGAATACAGATATGATAGGATAAAAGGGTAGATTGTTGAATCTACTCTGAAAGGAAAAAAAGGAGGATATACATTTGATAAGATAAAAGGTAGAATATTGAATCTGCTTTGAAAAAACAACTACTAGTTTTAAATATTTTATATTGGATTGGACTTCTGTATATTGTATACAAATGTTTATATTGATACAGATTTGAGGTTAATTTTGTTAAAACACACTGTACATATATTTCTAATCTTGTTCAAGGTATTGTACCTATACAGTTCATTTAGCAATATAATGCAAATTTTTAGTCCTTGAAGGTTATTATTACCAACTCTATAAGATAATAAGGAAATGTAGGCTAGAAATTAGTCACCTATTACAATGAAACCTACCTAGTCACATAAGGTGTGCTTTCAAGGTCAAACAGAGACAGGTCATCTTCAGACATTTCAAAGAGCTACAAAATATGGCATTTAAGCTGTTTTAATGACACAGGTTTTTTTTATGACAATGAGACATGTCTGCTCCTGGCAGCACCACTCTACTCCAGAGAAGATGATGGGCATCGAAGAAACTCCACATAGAGTTGACTTTCTTTGTGGCAAAGGTAAGCCACTGGGCAATAAAATGCCCTTGCCTGGACTGCTGATAGTATGCTGTCCAAATTGGACAAGCAGGGCACAAGAGAGAGTGGCTGCAAGACCTTGCCAAGACACGGCTGGACAGTCCTTCAAAATCCTTGCTTTACAGAAAAGTCTGTCAGATATGCTAGACCTAACTGGAGGATGAAGATGGGTGTCTAATGTTGCAGAAGATTGTCCAGGTAGCCAGCTGTTTTTTCCATTTCTCACATTTTTTGGAGGTCGCTTGCTCACACTTCCTGTTTACTCAGTTAATATTATTTCCTCCTCAGGTCTCTGAGGAAGTTGAAGACTAGATAGCATAGTTATAGTTTTCATTGTTTACCAGAATCAGAAAAGAAACTCACTAAAGATATGTAAAATATAAAAGGCTGAAAGACATTAAAAGATAATTTGATAATGCATATTAGAATAGAAAGTAAATTAGGTACAAGACTTTAGACACCATGATAGAATAGATAATGGAGTATTTTCTCTGTATTTGTTAATGCAAATAGACTAGACATTATTGCCTGTATATGTTATATATACTTATTGTACTTATTATATATATAGTTTTCCTTATGTTAGTTGTAGTCTTTTTGTATTAAACAAAAATGGGAATTGTGATGATATATTACTTATGATTTGTTATAGCTTGGCTGAGGGTTCAGAATGCAAAGTCAGCTATAAGCCATAGAGCCAGGCAGTGGTGATACATACATTTAGTTCCAGCAGCCGTACTAGCAAGCCAGAGAGCCAGGCAGTGGTGATACACACCTTTCATCCCAGGATACAGGCTGATAGATCCCTGCCATCAAGGCCACAGTCTGAAAGAGAAACAGCTCACACAAAGGTGATCTCAGCACTTGGGGTCACACGCCTTTAATCCCAGCACATGAGATATACAAGATAGGAGCAGATATTCAGTCTGGGGCATTTTGGTCTCTGGCCACATTTGGGTAATTAGTCTCCAGGCATGTTGAGATCAGGATTGCTTCAGCCTGGGTAGAGGTAAGAGCTACTGGCTTGACTGCTTTGTTTCTCTGATCTTTCACTTTGAACCCAGTATCAGTCACTGGGTTTTCATGTTATGGGCATGTCTCTAGGTCAGGATTGCTTCAGCCTGGGTAGAGGTAAAAGCTACTGGCTTGACTGCTTTGCTTCTCTGATCTTTCACTTTGACCCCAGTATCAGTCACTGGGTTTTCATGTTACGGGCATGTCTCTAGAACACTCTAGAACATATTAAGTAACTACCTGAGTTAGTCACTGCCATGTCAAAAGTAAATGACTCACTTCACAAAGTTTTCTAAAATTAACCCAATTAATAGAACCTTTTAAATTTCTCCACATTTTCATTCCATACATTCAATCAACAGATGAACTATGAAAGCAGTGGGTCATGCCAAATCTGTGATAAATAATTTATATATATCATGGGCTGAATTAACTAATCTTAACCCTAAAACTGAAAAGGCTTAAGTCAACTCTTTACTTCTTTTGTCTATGAACAAATCTTTAGGCCACCATACAATGACAGCAGTAAGCATATCTCTCTCTCTCTCTTTTTTTTTTTTTTTTTGGTTTTTCGAGACAGGGTTTCTCTGTATTGTTTTGGAGGCTGTCCTGGAACTCGCTCTATAGACCAGGCTGGCCTCGAACTCACAGAGATCCACCTGCCTCTGTCTCACGAGGGCTGGGATTAAAGGCGTGTGCCACCACCGCCCGGCTCAGTAAGCATATTTCTGATCATCATTCTACTTTAAAATAAATTGGTTGTTTAGATGCACACTTTTTTTTGGTAAACCAGAAAAAGGTAGAACTGGAATTAGAGATGTCTGTGAGTTACCATGTGGATGCTGGGAACCAAACTCTGGTCCTCCGTAAGAGCAGGAAGAGCTTTTAACCACAGAGCCATCTGTTCAGTCTCATGCTCTTTTTTTTTCTTATAAGCTTGTTGCTATCTATGTATTCTGGATACTTGTTGTTGACTACACGTATTGCAAATGTCATATGTGTTCATGTGTTGACTTCTTACTGCATGAAGTATGAATTTTTTTAACAAACATTAATTTAACTTTCAAAAATCCATCAGTTTTTATTCTACTATGGTTGACATATGTAGGTGTCTGGTCTGTGGACCTGTAACAGTGGTCACACCCCTTTGAGTGTGGCTTCAAGTGCACGGAAGCAGAAAAAGAGGAGCTTGAGGTGTGACTTTCCTTTGCAGGCTCTTTTTTAGGTGGGTCAGCGGATCTGGTAGGGAGAGCAGGGAAATTCTCCAGCAGTTCTTTTTGTTTTTCTGTGTAATTGTTCCCTAATAAACACACATTTATCATTTATCTTGGGCCTAGTGATATAATTATATCCTTGCCTTCAGTTGGTGCCCAACACAAGACGTCATTTGGTAAGCATGAGTTTTCTGGCCCAGCAGGTCCCATGGCCCTTGAGCCCCAAATGAACACTCAGAGACTTATATTAATTAGGAAACTATTGTCCAGTGACTAGGGCTTCTTATTGGCTAGCTTTGTCTCAATTGCTAACCCATTTCTATTAATTTAAGTATTTCCATGTGGTCTTATCAGTAAAGGACTGGGGACCTGTCACTCTTCTGGCATCTGCTCTCTGCCTGCATCTCCCAGAATCCTCCTTGTCTGCTAATCCCACCTATTTTCCTGCCTGAATGGCTAAACAGTGCTTTATTCATCAACAAATAATGTAAACATATACAGAAAGACAACCCCATCAGACATATTTTAATTTTGTATTACTTTCCCCCAATTTAAGGTCATGAAAATATTCTCCTATGTTTTCTTTTCTTTCTTTTTAAATTATTATTATTATTATTATTATCATTGAGGCAGGGTTTCTCTTGTAGCCCTGGCAGTCCTGGGACTTTCTTTGTAGACCAGGCTTAACCTCATAGAGATCCACCTACCTCTGCCTACCACATGCTGGGACGAAAAGGCGTGCGCCACCATTGCCTGGCTCTCCTATGCTTTCTTGCTAAGACTTTATAATTAAATCTTCAGTTTGCTTGGGACTGTTTTGCCATGTATCTGAGATTCATTTCCTGATCCACTAGCATGGTTTAATGGGCAAAAGTGCTTGTCACCTGTCCTAGTTTGCTCTCTGCTGCTGTAACGAACACCACGACCAAAAGTAACTGGAGGAGGAAAGGGTCCATTTGGTTTATAGGTTACAGGGGAAGTCAGGGCAGGAACTGAAGCAGATACCATGAGGGCGTACTACTTACTGTCTTGTTGGCTGTTCAGGTTGACAACCAAGATTGGCAATTGCAGTACTTTGCAAGCCTAATGACCTGAGTTCAATCCCTGGAGGCCATGTGAAGGTAGAGGAAAGAAGCAACTTTTAAAAGGTGTCCCTTGACCTCCACACTTATTGGGACACGTGCTTGTGTGCACGGACACCTCCCATTGCTTGTGTACATGCACACAGACATCATCATCATGAATAAAATGAAAAAAATTAGAATATTCATTTTCTACCATAGTAGTGTCTTACTGACCTAATACCATTTTTAAAAATACCATAGGTGGAGGCTCCTCCTTCCCTGTGCTTCAGCTGTTCTAGATTTAGGATTTCTATTTGGTTACACTGATCTCAATTTTGTCATTTACTTACCTATTTATCGTGGCAGAGTTTCACTCTAGTCTGAGCTGGCATGGACCTTGCTATGTAGATGAGGCTGGATTCAAACTCATGAATATCCTAGCTCTGCTTCCCAGCTGCTAGGAGTATAAATCTGTGCCACCTGCCTGGCTCTTCGATGCCATTTTTAATGGCTATGTACTATTTCATTGTCTGGAAAACTCCATAACTCACTGGACGCTTTTGGCTTACTTTCAACTCAGTACTTTTCCCCTTTTTTTACTTCCCTGGTTTTGTTTTGTTTTGTTTTGAGACAGGATCTTAATTTCATTAACTAGCCCATGCTAGTCTCAAATCTGTAGTAGTTCTACTGTCTCCTGGGATTAGAAGACACCATGTCTGGTCTAATTCAGACTTATCTTCTAAGCTGTCTCTTCCCACACTAAATATAACATTTCCTACCCCACCAGTTACTCGTCTATACTCCTTTCTTATTTGGGTGTGTGGGGATGGTTTGTGTATTGTAGGGTTGTGCTGTAGAATCAAGGACAGTAAGGGCTTTTTTCTGCAGACTGTAAATTGGTAGCTCCAATCCAAGAACAGGTCATTTCATGAGTCAGAGCTTCTAGGGCTGTGGGCAAAGGCACCTTTATGTACAGGGAAATGGTTTCCTTGTCTTCCTTTCTTCTCATTTTGCCTCTTCCTTCCTTCCTTCCTTTCTTTCTTTCTTTCTTCCCTTATTATGTAGGCCTGGCTAGCCAATTGTGTGCCACAGCATCTGGGTGACAGTTTTCAACTGTTGTAGCAATCTCAGGACTCACAGCAGCAACACTATCCACACAGTGAGAGGAATGAGGTTGGTGGATCTCCTTCCAGGGAAGACTGTCCTCTAAAGTCTGTCCCATCCCCATTTATAGGGAAGACTGGCCTCTAAAGTCTGTCCCATCCCCATTTACAGGGAAGACTGGCCTCTAAAGTCTGTCCCATTCCCCATGGGGACATTTTTTTTTCTTCCACACATCGTCCTCTACTAAGCCTCTTAATTCTGGAGATAATCTAAAGATTTAAAATTCTTTTAAATTCTGTGTATGCGTGTATGTCCATGTGTGGGTACGTGTACATGAGCACAGGTACCTGCAGAGGCCAGAGAGGGCATCGGATCCCCCAGGAGCTGGAGTTACAGGTAGTTATGAACCACCTGGTGTGCATATTGGTGACCAAGCTGAGGTCCCTTGAAAGAGCAGAATGCTGTCTTAACTGTCTCTCTCACTCTCTGGAGGTAATCTAAATCCTCAGTAAACCTTCTCAAGGAAGATGTTTGGGGACGCACCCATGGCAGGCAAACCCGGATGAGTTCATTTGCCAATGCAAACTTCAGTTTATGACAGAACTAATCTGGACTAGAGATTGCTGCCCAACAACAGAGTACAGGCTCGGGCCCAAGTAAAGATAAGGGCTAGGTAGTCAGGGGTTTGTCAGCTGTGGCTTCAGGGAAGCAAATTCTGATCCCAGCTATGGGTGGATGGGCCAGTCTGGCCTTCCTCCCACCTCATCCAAGAAGAGTCAGAGCCAATGGTCACATAATTAATTGTGACCCTGGAAACAGAAAGCAGGGAAAGGGCAGGAGGACAGAAGCTGAAACGGTACTGATAGCCTGTTGGGAGCAGGCTGTGAGGGAGTGCAGGGCAAGGACTGGCCATCAGTGACAGTCATGTTTGCTTTCTCCTAATTAATGTGGTTTCCTTACAACCCCCCTGCTGATTCCCAGCTGGTCGACTGACTCTACCATAACAACACGTGGCCTGCCCTGCCCAGGCCAGGAACTGAGACTCGGTGCCTCCCACGGAGGGTCTGGTTTCATCTGCAGCCGGGCTGCCCTTCCGCTCACTGGTTTTGTGCATGGGAGGGACAGGGACAGCACCTCAAGCTGTGGAGACAGCTGGGCTGGGGGAACAGCCAGGACCTGGCTGCCACGGGCTTGCCTGGCCGCATATTCCCACGGCCTTCCATAGAGCGCAGTGGCCTCCTGATGGAGTGAGACCATGGGGACCTCAGTCAGAGAGCTCTTACTGGCTGGGACTCACACAGCAGCAATGACGTGAAGGGACATCTGTGAAGGGGGGAGACTCATGAGCCTCTCTTTGTGCAGACAGAATACACAGGTGTGTTTGGCCCAGGCCCTGCAGGGATCTGGAAACAGCTAGGTTGCGTCTAGAGCCTTGTTAGATTACCAGCTCCCTCTGGTTGTTTGTATTGCTTCCTTCTGTGGGAGCCTCTTCTGTCCTCGACGAGTCATTATTCTCCCACTCTCACGCCTGTTCAGTGGGCACCCATCAAGCGGGCAGTCTGCCTTCTGTAAACAAATAAATGCCTATATACCCCGGGCGCATTCTTCAAGGCTGAAAGGTTTTGTTGTACAGATATTTTGAAAACTCTAATGCCCTGGAGTTGACGCTTTTTTTTTCTGATTTTCCTTTCAGTTAAAAAATATATTGCTGTTTTAATTAGCTTATTCAATTTTTTTTGAGACAAGATCTCTCTATGTAGCCCTGGCTGTCCTGGAACCGTCTATGTAGGCTGGCCTCAAATTCACAGAGATCCGCCTGCCTCCCAAGTGCTGGGAATAAAAGCGTGCGCCACTAGGCTGGCTCCCAATTAATTACCTTTTTGAGACTTGGTCTCAGTAGCCCAGGTCAGCCTCCAACTGGCTCAGCAGCTGAGTAGAACCTTGTTCCTTCTGCCCTCATTTCACAAGCACTGGAGCTGTGGGTCTGTGCCACCACAGCTGCGTTCAAGCTTTAAGCATCAAAACGTTTCTTTTGAGACAAGGTCTACCTGTACCTCAGACTGGTCTCAATCTCACAGTCATCCATCCTGTCTTAGCCCCCTGAGGGCTGAGAGTATAGGTGTATGCTTGGGGTTTTTTGTTTTATTTTGTTTTACAAAATCATGAAATCAGAAAAGGTATACAGTTGAAATATATTGTCTTCTTGTTTGTTTGTTTTTCAAGGCAGGGTTTCTCTGTGTAACAGCTTTGGATGTCTTGGAGCTCACTTTGTAGAGACATCCTCCTGCCTCTGCCTCCAGAGTGCTGGTGTTTAAGGCGTGGTGTGATGGATCCTTTAAAAGGCAAAACTGATTCAATCCTGTGCTGGATCATTAGGCTTTGCTGCCCCGGCAAAGAAGGAAAGCACACACAGGAAATGGAGTCAGTGAGTGGAGGCATCAGAGGTTGGGTAGTTTTCTTGATGCTGTGACAATCAATTATCAAAAGCAACTTAAATTGGGGAAGGTGGATCTCTGAGAGCTCGATGCCAGTCTGGTCTACACAGTGAGTATCAGGCTGCTAGGGCTACACCCCTCCCCCTGAAAGCAACTTAAAGAAGGGAGGATTTTGGCTCATACTTTGAGAGCACAGTCCATCCTAGTGGGAAGGCATGGGAGTATTGGTGACTGTAGGAGAAGACATCAAATGGTCACATTGTGTCCACAGTCAGGAAGTGGGGGTGGGGAAGAGAGGGAGAGAGAGAGGTCTGTGCTCTGTGCTTAGCTCATTTCAGTTCAGAGCCCCACCCCAAGGGAAGGTGCCGCCCACCTTCATTGTGGGGTCTTCTCAGGTAAAATTTCCCATACAGAACTGCCTGACCAAGCAAAGGAGGTCTGTAGTGTCCTTAGGGCACTTTCTCAAGCAGGACCAGAATTGGAGTCAAGTGAGGTTCATCCTGTGGTTGGGGACAGTGAGGACGCTCATCTCAGTTCCCTTGAAGTCTAAACAAGTCTGTGCTGGGTCCTTCTGCAGATGGCGGGATGCTCTTTCCGCAAAGGGCACCTCCCTGTCACGCTGGTGACTCATCAAATTCTGCTCTCTTGCTGCCCAAATGTAATTCATTTAAAAAGATTTGTGTGTGTGTGTGTGTGTGTGTGTGTGTGTGTGTGTGTGTGTGTGTGTGTGGTGTCTGAGGAGTCCAGAAGAGGGCTTTGGAGCCTCTGGGGCTCCAGTTCCAGGTGGTTGTGAGCCGCCTGGCATGGGTGCTGGGCACTGAACTTGACTCCTCTGGGAGAGCAGCAAGAGCTCTCATATGCTGGGCCTTCTCTCCAGCCCCTGAGGCTCCTTTCCCCTGACCCATGTAGTTCTTTAAAGCCTTATTTCATTTATCTTTGATTTGTGTTATCTTATGTGTGTGAATATTTTGCTTGCATGCATGTGCATGCCTGGTCAGAAGAGTGGACTGGATGTCCTGAAACTGGAGTTATAGACGATGGTCAGACAGCTTGTGGGTGCTTGAATGGAACCTGGCTCCTCTAGAAGAGCAACAAGTAAGTGCTCTAAACCACTGAGCCACCTCCCCCCATCCCCCATGCAGTTCTTGTATAAGGAAAAGGTTCTAGCCTTTAGGCCTCTTTAGAATTACAGCCTGGCACAGTATGGCTCACTAGGAGGATGCTATCCTTTGCTTGCACAAGGAGAAATACACAAAGCCAAAGAAAAGAGCTGAAAAGCAGCCTCTGTCTGAACCAACCAACACCCAGAGCCAGATACGCGTGTCCTCTGGGCATGTTGCTAGCCTGCAAAGAGCCCGACTGGTTCTAGTCAGACTCCTCTACAGCCTCATGTCTTTGTACCCGAGATGATGGGATAGCAGATCCCACTTGCAGGAGTTCCGTAGCTGTGCTCAGCTTCCAGAGCTGCAGGGGTGACTTTATAGTGGACGAGCACGCGGAGCCAGCAGACCTGAGGCTCTAGTTGTCCTGACCAGCTGGACCAGTCTAGGCAAGTCCATTCACCTTGCTGCTCCTCAGTCTCTGCTCCTGCAGGAAATGCTGTCTGGGGAGTTGCCTGGAGGATGGATGTGAGCGAGCCTTCCAGTGAGAGCCAGCCATGACAGAGGCTCTGTGAGAGGCCTGGTCTGGACCTCCCATAATTCCCCAGCTTGCCTGTGGTGAAGTTACTGAGAGATGTCAGGGAGGAGATTCAGGAGCTGAGGCACTCATCCTAGGAGCCTGCTAGTGAATGCTGCTGTTGGGAATGGTTTTCCTCAGCATCTCTGAAGGTCTGACGGGACACAAAAGTCAGAGTGGTGGGAAGAGGGAGAAGGAGACTGTCGAGGAGGCCTGGGGCGTTGTGCTGCTGAGGCAAGATAAGTTCTCCATGCTTCTCCATGATAATTCTGCCTCCGACCCTGGGACCACCATGGACCCCAGTGACTTCATCTAGGGAGGAAAATGCTGGGTACTGGTTGTCCAATTTCATGATTCTGTCTCCAAGGAACCAAAGTATGATGGAATTCTTTTAAACTTTCATCACTGTGTTGGGATGTGTCTAGCGAGGACAGACCAGGCTCTGCGGAGCCCCGTCCTCCTCACCCTGCTCCTGAAGTTGCTGCAGAAGCCATTGTAACCCTGGGGAAATGGGTCTTGGTGGGGAGGAGCAGGGGTAGGGGTAGGGGCACAGGAGTGTGCAGCTGCTGAAAGTCCACAGCCAGGACAGGGCCAGTCACACTGCTGCTCCACAGCTGTCCTTCCTGTCTGTGGGAATGGACTAGGCTTTGGATCTGACAGTTTCATAGTAATTTAATAAAAGTCAAGGCGTTAATATTTTATTTTATTTTATTGGGTTTCTCTGTATTGTTTTGGAGGTTGTCCTTGAACTCTCTCTGTAGACCAGGCAGGCCTTGAACTCAGAGATCTGCCTGCCTCTGCCTCCTGAGTGCTGGGATTAAAGACGTGTGCTACCAACGCCTGGCTCAAGGCATTAATATATTAAAATGTATTTATATGTATATGTGTGAAGCTGCATGAGTATATGTGCACCATGTATGTGCAGCGCCCTTGGGGGCCAGGAGAGGGTGCTACAGGCAGTCACCAGCCGCCATGTGGGTGCTGGGAACGGAACCCAAGTCAGCAAGTGCTCTGATTGATGAGCCATCGCTCTAGTTTTCAAGGGCATCAATAATAAAAATAAAACTAGGTTTTGTCTGGGATGTGGGGTGTGTGTGTGTGTGTGTGTGTACCTGAGAGGGAGAGAAGAGAGTAGGCTAAGAAAACTGCCATGTTTGGAAGGATCCCACTGAAAAGTTTCTACACCCAGATTAGCCTCTCTGCCGATGCATCAATCCAAATCATGCCAAATCAAACCGAATTAGAAAAAGCCCACATTTATGGATGCAGCCCCAGGTGACCTTCCAGCCCCCAGAGAGGAGGTGGGAAAGGGAGGGCAGTTTAAATACCCTGTGGGAGTGGTCTAGGGCATCTCTGGGGGAGGGGTCATCATTTGGCGGATTTTTCTGAGATGCAGCAGGGTTTGGAGGGAGCTGGGTGCCAGGGGCAGGGTTGAAGCCTCCACCTTAACCGCCACCTTTCCCCTCTGCTCATAGTTTTTTCTTTGAGTCTGGGAAGATTTGGGGGTTTTGTTTTGTTTTTTGAGACAGGGTTTCTCTGTGTAGCTCTGGCTGTACTGGAACTGGCTCCGTAGACCAGGCTGGCCTGGAACTCAGATCCACCTGCCTCTGCCCCCTAAGTGTTGTGATTGACGGTGTGTGCCACCACCAGCAGCAGCTTGACTCTAGGAAGACTTTGTGAAGCACTCATTACTAAGAGCTGATTGACAGGGACATGGGAATCCAGGGAGGAAGAGAACCCCACCTCTCTGCACACTCCTCTTGGGGCATTTGAAGGCAGCTGGCCAGGATGAAGGAGAGGGTGATGACTTTTTCTCTTTTCAGCCCAACAGGCCTTTAAAAGACCTGTGCTCTGCTACTGTCCTCTGAGAAACTGTATGGAGGTTTGTGTAGATCTGGACAGGAGGAGCCTTAGGAGGGACGAATGCACTGCTTCCAGGCCGTGTGGGATCCTGGATCTCTGAGGAGATTTGGGGCACAGGGACATGTTAAATGCCTCACTGCTGGCCCCATCACTGAAGGTCTGCCTCAGGCTTCCAACTCTCTGAGAGCTGAGGGCCCTGGCAGAAGCACCCTCTCACAGCAGCCTGGGAAACAGGACAGGCGCCTCTTTCTGAGATGACACCACTCTCAGCTCCACAGGGGAAACGCGAGTCTCCTGAAAGGACGCAGAAAGAGAGCTGGAGATATCACTCAGATGTAGCGTGCTTGCCTAACGTGTGAAAGCCTGGCCTCAAACCCTAGAGCCACGTCAACATCAGCAGGAAATCAGCAACACTGGGCATGGTGACACGTGTGTGATCCCAGCACTAGGGACTCAGAGGCAGGAAACTGAAGTTCAAGGCCAACCTCTGCAGTTTAGTTAAGAGGCTAGCATTGGGTACATGAGGCCCTGTCAAAACACTAACGATCTGGTAAGATCTCCATAGACTCCTGGTCAATAAGTGACCGACTTCTGGTAACAGGGATCAACTTACTCTCAGGTTGGGAGGTGGGTGCTGGCTTCTGGGTCCCCTGCAGAGTAGCTTCTGGGGCCAGGACACTCCTGGGTGTCTCACCTGTGGTCACTTGCTGAGATGGAGGAGGACCATCTCTGCTCCACAGTCCCAGGGAGCTCACAAGGCAAAGGAGGGCTGCAGATGGAAATCAGACAGGGAGGTAAGGGTTGGGGATAGAGGGAGCTGGAAAAGGAACAAAGTTCTGGAAACAACTTGTTTCGCCTCTCTCTCCAGCTCCTGGTCAACCTGGCTCGCTGGACAGTCATTTAGAATAACGAGTCATAATTTGATTATGACTTTCTTCCAGCCTCTTGTGGTGAAAAAGCTTTCCCTCCCTTCGAAGAAGGAAGGAGCGGAGTGGGGTGACCCAGGCTTCTGGTGCACACTTTCCCTGGGCGTGGTCAGGGGTCCCCTCCACAGTTGTCACTCTCGTCCTGGGTGCTCTGGAAGCACGTAGTCAGACAGCTTCAGCCTGGCTTTCTACTAACATTTACATTCTCCCGTGTCTCCTGCTCGTCCGTTCCCCTCCCTGTGCTGTCCTTACTCCCTGTGGAAGCCTCAGACCCTGTAAATATTTAAACCCATCTATGATTTCCTGTTTATTTTCAGTGTAAATCCTGAGTTCATTCATTCTGCATCTGTCTGCCTGGACCTGCCTAGTACTCACCCTTCTCTGGGAACATGTCCTCACTCAGGGGCAGCTTTGAGACTAATTTTTTAAAAGAAAGTCCCAATGTTTCATTGGTGTGATAAAATATACATACATAAATGCATACACACATACATACATACATATTTTTTCACCTGAAACTTTTTGTTCAATTTTCTTTTTTTCCTTCCTTCCTTCAAGACAGGGCTCTGGCTGTCTCAGAACTCACTATGTAGACCAGGCTGGCCTCGAACTCAGAGATCCACCTGCCTCTGCCTCCTGAGTGCTGGGGTTAAAGACTGTGCCACCATGCCTGGCTGATTTGGTTTTCTTGAGACAGCATCCCATGTAGCCCAGACTGGCTTTGAATTTGACATATAACTAAGGATGACCTTGATATTTTTTAACCTCTCCATGTCTTGTAAACTCTGACCTATTTTGAAGTGTGTGGTCTCAGAAGCATTAACTATGTTCGTGTTTTTTCAGCAGCCACCGTTACCACCCCTCTTCAGAGCACTTCATCCTGTGGACCTGGAACCACTGGACTTCCTGCTTCTGTGACTTTGACTGTTCTAGATACCTCATAGGAATGGGTCAGATGACACTTGTCCTCTCATGACTGGCTAATTTCACACGGTGTAAGTCCTCAAGGCTCAGCTGCTTTGTAATTTGTACCGCAGCCAAGCTGGTTGTGGTGATGAGGTCTATAATCCCAGCATGTGGAGAGCCAAGACTGGAGTACTGCTATGAGTTCAAGGCCAGCCTGGGCTACATAGCAGGACCCTCCCTGTCTCGAAAGTCAAACCAGACCAAACCAAAAAAAAATTCTTCTTCTTCTTCTTCTTCTTCTTCTTCTTCTTCTTCTTCTTCTTCTTCTTCTTCTTCTTCTTCTTCTTCTTCTCCTCCTCCTCCTTCCTCTTCCTCCTCTTCCTCTTTCTCTTCTATGAAGCAGAGTTGGCATTTAATAAAAATAGTAAAAGTCACTGAGGAAAAGAGTAAAGCACACCCAAGTGTGCTTGTGTATATGCGTTGTGTGTGTATGTGTGTGCATATGTGCTTGAGTGTGTGCTCGTGCTTCAGGCTCCCCGAGCTTCCTCTTAGGAATGAATAATATTATAAGACTCCAGTGCATTCATGTGCTGAGTTTGCTAGTCCATTCATACACTGATGGACACTTGGATTGCTTTGACCTTTATTGTATTTATTTATTTATGGTTTTTAGAGACAGAGTTTCTCTGTGTAGCCCTGGTTGTCCTGTAACTTGCTCTGTAGACCAGGCTGATCTTGAACTCAGGGATCTGCCTGCTTTCGTCTCAGAGCACTGGTACCTAAGGTACCAAGGCCTTCCTGGATTGCTTTGGCTTTTTAGATGGGAAAAATGTCACTATGAACTGGTACACAAACCAGCTTTCACTTTTAAAATAAAAGGCTACACCATAATTTGGATCTTAAATGTCCAGGGAGGTGCTACTGGGTGGTGGTGTATCCTCTAAGAGGATAGGAAGTCCTAGTGGGAATTTTTTAGGCTATTTCAGAACCTGGGAATGACACTCACACCAGAATCAGGGGACAGAGACAGGAGGATCCTGAGAGCTGAAATGGTGAACTTCAGGTTCACTTAGAGGCCCTATCTCAAGGGAATAAGATGAAGAATGACAGAGCAGGACAACCAGTGACCTCCTGAGTCTCTATGGGCATTCGCAGGCATGTACATACATATATACACATGCATACACACATATACATACATGGGTACACACATACATGGGTAAACACACACCCACACGCACACATGGGCACGCGCATACACACGCAAGAGTGAAAGACTGTATGAATATCTAAATAGAATATAAAGTATGAAGAAGCTCCCTGACTGATTCTGTGTGTGGCCAGCGTTAAGAAACACTGGGTTAGGAGACTGAAGAAGAGGATGGAAAAGGATGGAGGTTGGATTGGTCTCTTTGTGGTCCCCTCCATTTCCCCTCCAAGGGTGACAGCTTGGCCACTGGGTGCCCTGGATTCAATGAGCCCAAACCTCTGAAATGTCACCACCACTCACTCCAGGGCTTCTGGTTGGGCCTAGTGTAAATGGTCAGACCTCTGGATGAACACAAGTCGCTGACGGCCTCAGGCTGTTGGATTTCAGTGGCCTCCCTAAGGGAAGCCATGCTCCATACCTGTCTTAATGCTTCTGCCTGTGGCTAGAGCACATTCGGTGGTGTCCTGCTCCCTGGAAGCAGGGCTGATGTCTATACAGGGAGAATTTCCAGCTAGGAAGCTGTCCTAAGGCATCCAGCCTGCCGGCTGCTACAGCAGGGACACTGAGACACAGGGGCCCTGACAGCCTGTTCCGGGCGCTCCCTCTGATCCCGTTGTGACAGAACTGTAGGATCCCCAGGGGACTGACAGTGCAGGGTAGGTGCCATGGCAAACGGAGGGTGGCTGGTGGGCACAGCAGGTGCAGGTCTGCCCCTGGGCACTGGAGTTGCTGGGTCCAGTGACTGTCTTGCTCTGTGTGACTTTGAGCAATCGTGTCTCTCTGAGCCTTGGCGTCTCCAGCTGTATTAATAAAGAGCTTGACCTGGAGCACTGACTCCGAAACACAGCTGCAAACTGGAATTATCGGGGGCGGCACGGGGAAGGCTTTTAAAACTTCTGCTGTCCATATTTGAAGACAGAGTACCAGACCTTAGAAGACCCCTAAGGGATTCTGATTTATTGCTGTGTTAGAGAACTGCTGTTACAACTCTTTCCTAGCCATGGTCACACAGCACAACGTGAGAGTTTAGGATGCTGCCTATCAGCAGAGGGCACCCGGGAGGAGCTCTAACTGCCCACCTGTGTAGTGAGAGACCTAACCAGCCTCACCTGTGGTGCTGACCACACCCATTTGGGCGTGGTCACAGGTACATAGGTAAGTGAGCCTGTGGGATTTGGTCTGGGGTCCAGCACAGGTTTGCTCTCTCTTGGTTCCGGGTGGGTCACACAGAGCAGCTGGGCCTGGATCCTTGGAGCTGGGACTTGTGGGTTATCGGTTTCTCACGTAACTGACTTCTCCCCGAATAAAATTAACCTATGTTTATCCTAGTCCTGTGGATCTTAATCTGTACATCTGCATACCTGTCTCTCCAAGAGCTGGAGCTCGGGTCTCAGACCAGTAAGACAGCTTGTGGGGCCTTCCACCTGGAGGGGATTGTCTCTCCATTTTCTGACTGAGGGTCACAGTGATGATTTATATGTGGGTTGGTGTGTGTGTGTGTGTGTGTATGCATGTTTATGTGTGTGCATGTGTGTATGTGTGTGGGGGGGTACACACACGTGCACGCATGTGCACATATGTTTGGGGGCCAACAGTATACCTCAGGTAATTTAAGACGCTGTCTGCCTTGTCTTTGACTTTTTGGTGTTTGTTTGAGACAGAGTCTCATTATGTAGCCCTGGCTGTCCTGAAATTTCTTCTGTAGATCAAGGTGGCCTCGAACTCAGAGAGATCTGTCTGCCTCTGCCTTCTGAGTGCTGGAATTAAAGTCTTGTGCCACCACCACCTGGTGAAGACCATTGTCTTAACCTCAAAAGATCTCCAGGATGGAAGTACATGAGGTCATTCCCTACTTTCCAGTCACCAGCACTGACTAAGCTGTGGCCTTGACTTCACGTGTGCAGTGGCCAGGCCAGCCTCTCTGACGGATATGTGAGCCGTATGTAGTTGGGAACCTATGTCGTTGGATTCAGATTAAGTAGAAAGCCTGGTTCTACTACATGCTAGTTAGGTAGTATCAGGTAACTTTCTTAGTCATTCTGGGCCTCAGCTTCCCCATCTGTCCAGCAGGGGTGTGGTGAGGTTGCTAAGGCATGGCAAGCTCTTGGAGCCCAGACACGCAGTAGGTGTGAGCAGATACCATTGCTCCTTTTATGGAAGCCATGGTCACCCCAGGCTTGTCCCCACACTCACACTTGCCTCTCCACTAGCTCAATCTGGCACACACATGCCAGGGCGCTCCGGGTGCTCTCCGCTGTGCCAGGCATGGAGGGAACAGATGAGAGTAAGTTGGAGACGGCTTCAGGCATGTGAATCCCCTGGGGGGACAGCAGGAACCAATAAGATGAGGTTCCGCTCTGACACAGAAAAATAAAGTGTCACTGTATCAGCTCCTTTTCTAACTGCTGTGACAAAATTCTTGGCCAAAAGCCACTTGTGGAGGAAGAATTTATTTTGGCTCTCAGTTTGGGGACAGAGTCCATCAGAACAGGGAAGGCATGACAGCTGGCGTGGGAGACAGCTGGTCACACTGTGCCCGTCTTCAAGGAGCAATGAATGCTGATGCCCGGACTCTGCTCTTCTTTTCCTCTTTACCTTTTTGTTTATTGAGACAGGGTTTCTCTGTGCAGCTCTGGCTGTCCTGAACCCACTCTGTAGACCAGGCTGGCCTTGAACTCACAGAGATCCACCTGCCTCTGCCTCCCGAGTGCTGGGATTAAAGGCGTGCGTCACCACTCCCTGGCCCCTTTTCTCTTTTATTTAGTCTGGGGTTAGGGTTAGGGATAGAGTTAGGGGTAGGGGTGGGGGTGGGGGTAGGGGTAGGGGTAGGGGTAGGTGTAGGGGGTAGGGTGGGGATTCCACAGAGACAGATGAGAAGGTCAGTTCACAGATGGTTGGGAACCACCCGATGTGGACGCTGGGATCTGCACAGTTTCTTAGCAAGAGCAGGATGAGCTTTTGACCTCCAAACACTCAAGCTCCAGAGAAGCTGCTGCCACTCTTGAATAGCGACCTCAGAGAGGAAAATCTCCTGTGGCTGTCCCAGCGATGCCCTTTAGATGAAAGTGCCATAGCAGGGTGAGTGAGTCACAGCAGCGAGAGAGGAAGTTTTGTATGATAGAACTGAGTGTGGAGCCCAAAGCACAGCCCTGTAATCCCAGACTCAAGAGGCAGAGCAAGGGGATCGTGAATTTTATCTCTATAGATTCTAGAGTCTGGAGGGTCACAGTCTGCATTAAAGAATGAGGCATTCTCCTTAAAAAACAAAAACAAAAAAACATTGGATGTGAGGAAACTAACATTTCTGAAACAGGCAGAGAAAGGTCTGGATGGGTCCCTTGAAAGACAGTGAATATGTCAGGTGTGTGGTGGTGCACAATTTTAATTCCAGAACTTTGAGTTCGAGGCCAGCGTGATTTACAAAGCCAGTATAAGGACAACCAGGACTACAAAGAGAAACCCTGTCTGGAATGCCCTCAACCCCCCCCAAAAGACATTGAGTAAAGAACAATAAGGAAGTTTCCAGGCAGAATTAAATTTCATCTTGATGTATCAGAAATAGTTAACGCTATTAGCTAATGCATTCCCATACCTAACCATTGTAAGTATGTGAGGATATACGCAGTGAAAGGTTCCTTTCCTTACCTGTCCCAGGTGCTAAGGTGACCTCTGGTTTCATATGTGTCCTCCCCACCCCCACCGCTCCAGTCCTTAGGGTGACCTGTCAGTCACTGTGTTTTTTCAGGCTTGGCTTGGCTCCGAATCGCTCCTGAGCATCTCGTGAGTGGCAAGGCTTTTCCCATGGTTTTTCTACAGCTGCACAGCATTCCACGGGCTGTGTTTACTCAGATTCCTGCTGTCTCACCTTGATGTTGGAGCTGCTTCCTGCTCTGGGCTGTGGTCTCCCACCGCACACTGGGCCTTGGAGAGAGTCTGCAGGACAGATGTGGGTGGGAGAGCAGATCGCCGCAGGGGAGAGGAGAGGAGAGGCTGGAGAACCCCCGACCTCACCCTTGAAGATGCTGGGAAGGCTCTGATTTCCAACAGCGTGTAGGTGGTCAAGTAGTTCCAAGTCCAAAGGCTAACCCGAATTTGATATGCCCAGGTTATTCAAATAGTGGTAACATATTGTACACACTTAGACCTGTGGATCAACATAACAGCACAGACAGAATCCCAGGGTCACAGAATGTGACACTAATCCTTTCTGGTTTTCTTCTTAAGTTTTTTCTTTTTATTGTATTTTAATTGTGTGTGTGTGTGTGTGTGTGTGTGTGTGTGTGTACGTACTCTCATGTCACATGTAAGTAGGGATCAGAGGCCAGCTTGTGTGAGTCAGTTCTCACCTTCCATCACGTGGGTCCTGGAGCCCGGACTCAGGTTGTCAACCTTGGCAGCAGACACTTTTGCCTGTTGAGCCCATGCTTTCCTGTTTTGATCAAGAGAGAGAACGTATCGTGTGCTCAAGTTCACACAGCGAGTGAGTAAAGGGACTTGAACCCCAGGAGTGTCCAGAGCCTGGGCTCTTAGCCTTCCCCACTCTGCATCCACATGCCTTGGAGGAGGCCAGGACCACACGGAACACACTCATAGCCTTAGTGGCAGAGCCCGTCGAGCATCCTGAACCACTTCAGGTCCTCCTTCTAGAACACTGTCTCAGTTTCCCCATGAGCTCTGAGAGAGCAGGAGGAAGCAGGGCTACAGCTTATGGGGCAAATGGTGCTGGGTGTCCTGAGGTCTGAAGGGAGGTAAGCTAAGCGTCAGTACAGGTGGTCTGCAGGTGCCTGACTCAAGAATGGGGGTTTTGTTGTTTGCTTGTTCGTTTTCTTTCTTTTGAGACAGGCTAGCCTCAGACTCTCTAGGGAGTTGAAGTTAAACTTCTGGTTCTTCTGGCTCCCACCAGGTGTTGGGATCGCAGGTGTATGTCGTCATGTTCGTTTGTGCAGCACTCGGGACTGAGCTCACAGTTCCGTGCATGCCAGGCAAGCACTCCACTAACTAAACTACATCCTCAGCCCCTCTCCCTGGCCATAGTTCCCTTTAGGATTCATAGTGTCAAGGAGGCAACTGTCGCGTCTGCCGGGCTGTCTGTGTCTGAGAACGTGCGGAGGGTGTCGGGGATTGACAACACAGAGACTCGTTCAACAATATGAAGAAAACTTTAAGCAGGCTCCAAAAAGGTTCAAGAAAACTCCCTAAGAAAGGTCCCCACCAGAGAAGCTTCTGCTCTCTCCTCTACCCTGGCTGGTTCTGCTCTGCCCCAGAGGTGGATGTGTGTGAGTTTTGAAGGTGCGGTTAGTCTTTGGACAAGGTCGAGGTCAGGGCGGTTTCCGTGGGAAGGCCTTTTCCAGGAACTTATTGTATCGTTTTTAGTAAACATGTTTTTACTAAACATTGTCTTACAGCTGCCTACTCCCAGGCAGAAGGGGAAGTGGGTCTCTGCTCAAGGTCTGGTGTTCCCACAGGCAACTACAACGCTTACTCCAAGATAGCAAAGAGACCATGAGGAGGACTTCACACACACACACACACACACACACACACACACACACACACACACACACACGCACGCACGCACGCACGCACGCACGCACGTGCACAAGTCTATCAGATTGGATGTGATTTAGGGACCATAGCTGATAGCTCCAAGGCTTTCTTTATCATTTTTTTCAGATTGAACTGAGACACTTCTGACCACCAACCTCCTAGGGTTTTGGAGTACCCCACATTGCCTGCCTCCATCCTAATCCAAGCCTCAGCTGAAAGCCTGAGTTCCATGCAGGGTTAGACTGAGAGGATCCAACATAAATGGTATGGGATGAGGCAGGCAGTCCCTTCTCTAGGACACTGCCATGGGGTCTCATGTCATGTCTGCTGCGCGGCCTGTGTCCGAGAAGGTGTGGAGGGTGTCGGGGATTGACAACACAGAGACTTGTTCAACGATGTAAAGAAAACTTTAAGCAGGCCCCAAAAAGGTTCAAGAAAACTTCTTAAGAAAGGCTCCCACCAGAGAAGTTTCTGCTCTCTCCTCTACCCTGGCTGGTTCTGCTCTGACATCAAAAACTGATCTGGGCGTGTCAGAAGAGGTGGTTAGTCTTTGGACAAGGTCGAGGTCAGGGCGGCTTCCATGGGCAGGCCTTTTCCAGGAACTTATTGCCCTGGGCATTGTATTGTTTTTAGTAAACATGTCTTTAGTAAACATTGTCTTACAGCTGCCTACTCCCAGGCCGAAGGGGAAGTGGGTCTCTGCTCAAGGTCTGGTGTTCCCACAGTCTCATGCTCTGTGTCCTCTCTCACACCCCTCGTGTTGGATGCTCTCAGGGACACGAATACATCCACAGCCTCCATGTCAGCTGGCACTTAGTGGACACTCATAAACATCCATGCAGTCAGTGAGTGAGCTACTGGCTCCCAGAATCAAGCTCCTACCTTCTCTGATCTTGAGCAGGTTCTCGTCCAGGTCTCTCCCCCTAACTCCCAAAGGAGGTCCTGGCTTATCCAGCCTATCTTTCCCCATCTGATACTCTTCTCCCCCTCCTTCTTCTCTTTCTCCTTTCCCTTCTCCTCTTCTTCCTCCTCTTCTTCTCCCCTCTTTCCCTCCCTCTCCCCTCCTCTTCTTCCTTCTCCTTTTTTAAGACAGGGTCTCATTACATAGTCCTGACTGTTTTGGAACTCACTATGTAGACCAGTCTGGCTTCAAACTCAGGGATAAGGTTGACTTGGTTTCTCAAGAGCTGGGATTAGCCAGGCAGTGGTGTCGCACGCCTTTAATCCCAGCCCTCGGGAGGCAGAGACAGGCTCCAAAGCCACAGACAAACCCTGTCTTGAAAACTAAAAAACATAATGATAAATAAATTATAAAGGGAGAGGAGGAGGAAGAGAGGAAGGATGGAGGGAGTGAGGGAAGGTCCTAGGAGACCGTGTGGAGGTGTTTTCAGATGTTGTATGATTGGGGAACTGGGATGTGCTATGTTTAGTGATCACTGCTGACTCCCCCAGGTCCCCTCACATCTCTCCCATCACACCCTTTCTGTGGTGGCTGGGAATGCTGGGTTCTGAAGACATCCTGAATGTTGAGCCAAGAAGCCTTGCTGTGATTGAAGATCTATGTCAAAACAGTTTGAGGATTTCTGGTATGAACTACTGGAAGGATTGCTAGGACTTGAAGGAGAGCCCACAGACAAAGCAGAATTTTCGTTGTTTTGTTTTCTTGTTTTTTTTTTTTTTTTTGCTTTTTCGAGACAGGGTTTCTCTGTATTGTTTTGGAGCCTGTCCTGGAACTTGCTAGGTAGACCAGGCTTGGTCTCAAACTCACAGAGATCCACCCACCTCTGCCTCCCGAGTGCTGGGATTAAAGGCGTGCGCCACCACCACCTGGCTCGTTGTTTTGTTTTTAAAAAGTTAGATGTGTTTATGTATGTCACATCTGCTGTGCGGCCTGAGTCCGAGAACATGCGGAGGGTGTCGGGGATTGACAACACAGAGACTCGTTCAATGATATAAAGAAAACTTTAAACAGGCTCCAAAAAGGTTCAAGAAAACCTCCTAAGAAAAGCTCCCACCAGAGAAGCTTCTGCTCTCTCCTCTACCCTGGCTGGTTCTGCTCTGACACCAGAGGTGGATGTGTGTGGGTTTTTGAAGGTGCGGTTAGTCTCTGGACAAGGTCGAGGTCAGGGCGGTTTCCGTGGGAAGGCCTTTCCCAGGAACTTATTGTATCATTTTTAGTAAACATGTTTTTACTAAACATTGTCTTACAGCTGCCTACTCCCAGGCAGAAGGGGAAGTGGGTCTCTGCTCAAGGTCTGGTGTTCCCACAATTCACCCCTTTTTATTTTCAAATGAGGCACTCCTGGCTTAGGTCAAGTAGGGTCACCCTCCCTTTCCTGTCTTTGGGGGACCTTGAACCCCTGTTTTAGGTAGGAGGGGTCTTCCCCACAGGTTGCCCGTCATCGGAGATACCCCAACCTTAAATCATCTGTAACCAACCTTCATGGCTATCGGGATTGCCATGGGATAAGCTAAGCAATACTTGGTTACAGATCTCTTGCCTCTGGAACAAGGCACGTTTGAGCTCGGCATAAAGCCAGAATGCCTACCGCCACTGCCACCATTTCCAGGACCCCCATTGACATAGCGCCTCTCCATTACCATACCCATCACCAGATCTGGGCCATAACATTCTACCAGCCTTCGTCTGTTACAAGGGTAACCCGCATGTGATTTACATTTACAATTTGATAAAGTTTCCAATCGTTTCAAGATCTGCTCAGGAAAGCATTTAGAAAGTGCACTTGCACAGATACATTGGGCACAATCATTGATGTTACACATGTAGCATTATGAAAAATATGAACAATAGTTGTCGCATTAGGACAAGTTGCATTTCTCCAGAAAAATACAATGGCCTAGTCGTGATTCTAGAAACAGGAACCATCAAGTCTGATATTTCAAGTGACCATGTCCTGTTCAAATACTGAAAAGAGGCTTTTGCCACTCATCATAGTCCATACCAATGTCCAAATGCTTTAAATGGGTCCTTTTTTCTCTGTTGGCGTCACGATGAAAACTCATGGGTCCGGAAGGTTGATGCAGTAGGTCTGTTGAGAAACTGGAAATCTCGAACCGACTGTTTTCTTTCTTTCTTGGGCTCTAGATTCGATGACATCAAGGGTCAGGAACACTGATTTAGGAGATCTCACTCAAACTGGCTTAGGTAGGCTCCCATGGTCTCAGGTCCAGTTTTTCTCTGCTCCATGCATCTCACTAAATGGTCTGACAGCTGCCGAAGCTTTATTCTTTTCCTGCAAGAAAACACAAACATGCCCTCGACCCCAAATTAGGGTCTTCTCCACTGTCTAGTGCATGGATGTCTCCATTTGACCTGAGCAATGGTTGCTCAAGTTCCATCATGCCAGAATCTGTCTGAAGCTCACTGGCATTCACATTATAAAATTTTTAAATGAGGAGTGTATTATTTGATGAGTCATGTGGGGACTGGGTACATTATATGTATATGAGTTTTTTGCCTGCATGCGTGTATGCACACTATGTGTATTCCTGGTGCCTTTGGATGCCAGATGAGGGTGTCAGATCACCTGGAGCTGGAGTTACAGTTGTGAGCTGACTTGTGGGTGCTGGGAATTGAACCTGAGTCCTCTTCAAGAGCAGCTAGTGCTTTTTAACTGCTGAACCACCTCTCCAGCTCCAAAGCCAGTTTTCCAAAGGGAAATCAGAGGTTTCATCTGAGGCACGCTGAGCTGGAGATACCTGGTGGCCATTCAGACAGAGCTGCTGACTGACCTGTGAGTGGGTGTCTGTCTGACACAATGCTGAGCGGATGGGTCTTTTCCAAGGGCGGGTGGTGCTGTAGCCGATGACTGGGATTGTGCATGGAGGAGTGTCCATTTCTGCTTTTATGACACAGTCTCATGTAACTCAGGCTAACCTCAAGCTTGCCGTTCTGGAATTGCAGGAGTGTGCCACCATGCTGCACTGGGGATAGGACCCAAGGCTTTGTGCTCACTAGTCAAGTACTTTACCCCGGAGCCCGCACCAAGAGGATCGCTGTCTGGGAGGGCGCTGAATGAAATAGCAGTGACAGCACCCAGCGCAGTGCCTTGAACAAAATCGGCACTTGGTAAAGAGTAGTTAAAAAGACCAACAAGTAAGCTGCATTGGCTCCTGCAGATGGGTCACCAAGTGAATTCAGGGCTTGGAGTAGGGAGGGGAAGGGAGCCTGCGACTGGAGCCTGGGAGGAAGGTGACAAGAAGGGGGACAGCTTGTGAAAGTGTGTGTAGAGCCACCCAATGGCAGTATCAGTCAGCCCCTTGGGCTAGAGTTGAATGTTTGTCTTCTGAGTGTCCCAGGCAAGAGCTGGAAACTGGTTGGCAATAGTTCCCAAGTATTAGCCAGCAACACCCCCACACACACTTTTAGTAGAGCCTCATTATAGTCCCAGCTAGCCTAGAGCTCTATGTACACCAAGATGGCCTCACACTCAGAGACAAGCCTGTCTCTGCCTCCTACGTGGTGAGATTAAAGGTGTGCACCTGCATGCCTGGCAAGTCCTTTTTTTTTCAAGACAGGGTTTCTTTGTGTAACAGCCCTGGCTGTCCTGGAACTTACTTTGTAGACCAGGCTGCCCTTGAACTCACAGATATCCACCTGCCTCTGCCTCCCAAGTGCTGGGATTAAACATGTGTGCCAGCACCACAGCCCAGTCCCAGTCCTTCATTTTTTAAGACCAGGTTTTAGGAGAGCATGCAGATCTTGGATGCTGCCAGACCAGGTGGGCACCCATGGATTGGTGTGTAGCAAGCTTTTGTTGAATGTGGGCATCAGCTTTCCCCTCTGCAGTTATAAACTGGTAGCTTTACCTCATTTTCCAGAATTAGGGAGAAGATTCTGCGTCATAGCCTATAAGAAAACAGTGATGTCTTGACACGCACGGTAACTGAGTTCGGTCTTCCGGAGATGAGTGTTAGGAAGAGGTGGCAGGTATGTGAGGTTAGAAAGCAAGGGGGCAGAGCTAGGCATAGGGGCAGGGTGGCTGGAGGTATGTGGCTTGGAGAGCAAGGCCTGTTTTGCTGGGTGTAAAAGCCTGAGACTCAGACCCCAGAAGTAGGGAAGAGGGTAGAGCCAGGGGAAGGCATCTTTCCAGCTTCCTGTTACTCTTGGAGATGAGAAAGTGGGTGCTTTGGGCATGATCCTTTCTATGGCAGCCTGCAAAAGTACCACCCACCATCACACACACACATGCACACTCGCACATGTGTGCTCGCACATACACACACTCACACACATACACTCATACACACTAGCACACACTTGCACACAGGCGAACACACACTTGCACACGTGTGTATGCACACACACGGCCACTCTGGCTTGGAGACCCTCAAATATTGCTCAATGTCATCTAGATCAACAGTGACAGAACTAGGATTGTGACCTAGCTTGGCTCAGCTACAAAGGCTGTGGTCTTTCCTCTACACCATGCGGTCTCTGTGACCCCAGGCAACAGGGCGATGACCTTTCCGAGATCTCTTTTGGGCAGAAGTGTTCTCTGCATCTCAGCGCCTTGGTCTCCTGCCTCTGCCCTTCTCTTCCCTCACCAGCCAACCCGGAGTAACCCCGGCCGTCTTTAGGGCTGGAGAAAGAGACCGGGTCTGCTGGGGACGGCTGTGGTTACTCACATCAACCCTCTGCTGCTGGCCCATCTCCCTCCCACCCCACAGCTTTGCTGGCCCGGAACCCCAGCCCAGCCCCCACACTCTGCCTCTGGCCGAGGGGCACTTCCCGGAATTAGCCACTGCAAACAGCTGGCTCCAGGATGGGGGGTTGAGGAGGCTAACCGTTTCCAGATGTGCCAAGGCACCAGTGCCTAGGAGGCCTGAGGCTGCCTCCTGTGGCTGGGACTGGGGAGGCTGGCCTCAGATCAGGACTTCAGCAATGCCAAGGCATCCAGGCAGATCCCTGCATGCAAACTGCAGGAACATGTGTGGGTGCAGGGTGATAGAAACATCCATTCTGCACGTGCAGGGCACTCTGGGAAAGCCCCTGCAGCCTCAGCAGCTCTTTGTGGCCTGGACTCAGCGCAGACAGTCCCTAACACAGTTGATAGCCATAATGATACTCTTTCACCTTCCTACTGCCAGGGGCTGGCGGTTTAGAGTACACCATACTTGGAGTCGAATCCCAGTGCAACCTCTAACCAGCTTTGGGACCTACACAGCTTAGCTCCCTTGGCCATGAAATGGTTTCTATGTCATAATGTCAGTGTTAGGATTAAATAGCTGGGGGTGTAGCTCAAATGGTAAAGGACTTATCTATCATGCACAAAGCCCTGGGTTTGATTCCCAGAGCTTCAGAAACCAGGCCACCACATCTGTAATCTCAGCACTTGAAGGTAGAGGTAGAAGAATCAAAGGTTCAAGGTCATTGTCGCCTACATAGTGAGATCAAGGCAAGCCTGGACTATATGACACCATCTCAAAACACATTATTAGAGCTAAGTGGGAAAATTTATAGGAAATGCTTCCCATTGTACCATATTTACCATGGCTCACTCTCAACCTTCATTCCTTCCTTCCTCCCCTCCCTCCTCCTTTCCTTCCGCTCACGTGTGTGTGTGTGTGTGTGTGTGTGTGTATGTGGTGTATGTGTGTGTGTGTGTGTGGTGTATGTGTGTATGTGTGTGTGTGTGGTGTATGTGTGTGTGTATGTGGTGTATGTGTGTGTGTGTGGTGTATGTGTGTGTGTATGTGGTGTATGTGTGTGTATGTGGTGTATGTGTGTGTATGTGGTGTGTGTGTGTATGTGGTGTATGTGTGTGTGTGTGTGTGGTGTATGTGTGTATGTGTGTGTGTGTGGTGTATGTGTGTGTGTATGTGGTGTATGTGTGTGTGTGTGGTGTATGTGTGTGTGTATGTGGTGTATGTGTGTGTATGTGGTGTATGTGTGTGTATGTGGTGTATGTGTGTGTATGTGGTGTATGTGTGTGTGTGTGTGTATGTGGTGTATGTGTGCGCATGTAGAAGCTGGAAATTCTTAGAGGGAGCCATCCTGAATCACTCTTTTTCCTTAGTGAGGCAAGATCTCTCAAACTCGAAGCTTGCTGACATGGCTAGTTTTGCTAGTCAGCCTTCTGTTGGGATTCAGTCTCTGCTTTTTGAGGCTAGGATTACAGGGAGTTGACCATGCTCAGCCTGCATTTGTGACCGCCACCAACATCCTCCACACTTCTAACGTCCCTACCCATGTTCATGAGATAATTATCAGAGAATATCTATTCTCTCCAAGGCAATGGCTTTGTCATTGCCAGCCTGGAAGTTAGTTCTCGAGTCTTCATTTTCAGGAGAAGAAATAGCAGCTCACCTGTCCAGGGTCACACTGGGATTCAGTGTAGAGCTATGACATAAATGTGAGCCAGATGGACCCTCGAACATGCACACCACTCCCCTCCCATGTGCTTCTCATGAGAAAAATCATGGCACCTTCTCGTGACTGAGGACATACTTCTTGCCCCACTCGGCTGAGGACAGGCCCTTTGCAGAAGAATGGTCAATAGCATGCGGATCCAAAGAGACTTGGGAAAAGAAGACAAGTGCCTTAGAGGAGGACACTAGGGATACGAGAGTTGTAGAGGATCCAGATGCTGAGCGGAGTCCAGGTTGTCCTAGGTGCCCTCTGGGAGTATCCATGGCTCCTACGTGCTGATGAGCAGGGTCCACTGATTGCTCAGGGCTCCTACGAGCTGACGGGCAGGGTCTACTGATTGCTCAGGGCTCCTACGAGCTGACGGGCAGGGTCTACTGATTGCTTTGATTCTGTGAGTCTTGCTTTGCCAGCTGCTGCTGCTCCTCTGCACGTCTCCTTCTCGGCTGGGGAGGGAGGGGAGGGTCTCCAGAATTCCCCTCTGTGGGATGGGGAGGACAGAAGTCCAGGGAGGAGGAGAAGCCAGAGGGGGGTAGTGGGCAGGAGCCAACTAGCAGAGAGGCCCGTCATTGGCCCAGCTCCCAGGGCCCTAGCCTGAAGAGGGATCCGCCTGCCCCTCACCCTTCCCTCCCCTGCCCCCCAAGCTCCTTGGCTGCTGAGCCTGCCAGCTGGGCCCAGGCCAAGCCAAACGACTGCCAGGAGGAGAGGAAGAAGCATTTCCGAGCAGAGAGGCCCCTGTGGGCTCTGCTGAAGCCTAGAATCCCCCTTTCTCACCGCCAAGTGTAGAGAGAATATGAACACCACATAGACATGCACCACACAGGCATGCACACCACACAGGCATGCACACCACACAGGCATGCACACCACACAGACATGCACACCACACAGGCATGCACACCACACAGACATGCACACCACACAGGCATGCACACCACACAGGCATGCACATCACACAGGCATGCACACCACACAGGCAAGCACACCACACAGACATGCACACCACATAGACATGCACACCACATAGACATGCACACCACACAGGCACACACACCACACAGACATGCACACAACATAGACATGCACACCATACAGGCATGCACACCACACAGGCATGCACACCACACAAGCATGCACACCATATAGACACGCACCACACAGGCATGCACACCACATAGGCACGCACACCACATAGACACGCACACCACATAGACACGCACACCACACAGGCATGCACACCACATAGGCACACACACCACATAGACACGCACCACACAGGCATGCACACCACATAGGCACGCACACCACATAGACACGCACACCACATAGACACGCACACCACACAGGCATGCACACCACATAGGCACACACACCACATAGACACGCACCACACAGGCATGCACACCACATAGGCACACACACCACACAGGCGTTCACTCCACATAGGCATGCATATGACATAGGCATGCACATAACATAGGCATGCATGCTCCTGCTGGAGCCCAAGGTGGCTCTGAGGACAGGCTGAGGGTCCAGAGGCTGCAAGACTTGGGGAACAGCTTGAAGCGGGGCCATGGTTGTGCCAGGTGTCACGGTTTTGGAGAATTAGGTTTGACTGACTCTGAGGAGGAGGATGGGTGTAATGGATTGGACATAAAGGTGGGGGCTTGAGACTCAAGCCAGAGACATTATTTGGAAATAGACTCTTTGCAGATGCTACGAAATTAAGAATGGAGATGAGGGTCCCATTAAAGTGGGGTGGGAGCTCATTTGGTGAGTGTCTTTGTAAGAAACGGATGGGAACACAGACAGACCTGGAGGCAAGGGCTTGCGACCTCCCAGGTAAAGGCAGAGACCACAGAGCCTGGTTCAACTGAGCCCAGGACTTTAGATGCTGGCGTCAGAACTGTGATGTTTCTCTTGTCTTCAGCCGCTGTGTTGGTGGTAACTGTTGGAGCAGCTGTGGAAAATGCCTACCCAGAGCACATGGCATGAAACGGTGGGATGGGAGTGGGGGAGGAGGGGCTGGGGGAGGCAGCCCTGGAAAACAAGATGAAGATACTCGTCCCTTGTTGAGCCACAGTTCTCACTGGTCCCCTTAAGGATATTTGTCTCAACCCTCACAGTAACTCTGTTGGTAAGAATGATGATTCCAGGCTTGGAGTCAGGTTCGGACCATGGTGATTCCATTTTCCTGGGATTCTAGGTTCTTCCGACTCCCAAGGCTGGCCTCTGGCCTCTCCTTTAGAGGTAGCCACAACAAAGTCCATGTCACATGAGCCTCGCTTCAAGATGGAGAGATGCTCTCCAAGGGTCTAAGAAGTGACTGATTACACTTGGCCTGGGAGTTTACACAGCTGCTACCCAAGTGCTCAGGGTCTTCTCGAACGACTACTCTGGGGAATTAGAAATTCTGTGATGTCTCTGTATCCTCAGGGCCATTGAAGATGCTCTATCTGTACTTTGAGAGGGAAAGGAGACACCTCTATCCATCCCAAAACCATCAGTGCTACTTGGCTCCCACCACCACCATCACTAAACTCCACCATCATCACTAAACTCCACCACCATTACTAAACTCCACCACCATCACTAAACTCCACCACCATCACTAAACTCCACCACCATCACTAAACTCCACCACCACCATCACTAAACTCCACCACCATCACTAAACTCCACCATCATCACTAAACTCCACCACCATCACTAAACTCCACCATCATCACTAAACTCCACCACCATCACTAAACTCCACCATCATCACTAAACTCCACCACCATCACTAAACTCCACCATCATCACTAAACTCCACCACCATCACTAAACTCCACCACCATCACTAAACTCCACCACCATCACTAAACTCCACCACCATCACTAAACTCCACCATCATCACTAAACTCCACCACCATCACTAAACTCCACCACCATCACTAAACTCCACCACCATCACTTAACTCCACCACCATCACTAAACTCCACCACCATCATCACTAAACTCCACCATCATCACTAAACTCCACCACCATCACTAAACTCCAAAAACATCACTAAACTCCACCACCATCACTAAACTCCACCACCATCACTAAACTCCACCACCATCACTAAACTCCACCACCATCACTAAACTCCACCATCATCACTAAACTCCACCACCATCACTAAACTCCACCACCATCACTAAACTCCACCACCATCACTAAACTCCACCACCATCACTAAACTCCACCACCATCATCACTAAACTCCACCACCATCACTAAACTCCACCACCATCACTAAACTCCACCACCATCATCACTAAACTCCACCATCATCACTAAACTCCACCACCATCACTAAACTCCAAAAACATCACTAAACTCCACCACCATCACTAAACTCCACCACCATCACTAAACTCCACCACCATCACTAAACTCCACCACCATCATCACTAAACTCCACCACCATCACTAAACTCCACCACCATCACTAAACTCCACCACCATCACTAAACTCCACCACCATCACTAAACTCCACCACCATCACTAAACTCCACCATCACTAAACTCCACCACCATCACTAAACTCCACCACCATCACTAAACTCCACCATCATCACTAAACTCCACCACCATCATCACTAAACTCCACCACCATCACTAAACTCCACCACCATCACTAAACTCCACCACCATCACTAAACTCCACCACCATCACTAAACTCCACCACCATCACTAAACTCCACCATCATCACTAAACTCCACCACCATCACTAAACTCCACCACCATCACTAAACTCCACCACCATCACTAAACTCCACCACCATCACTAAACTCCACCACCATCATCACTAAACTCCACCACCATCACTAAACTCCACCACCATCACTAAACTCCACCACCATCATCACTAAACTCCACCATCATCACTAAACTCCACCACCATCACTAAACTCCAAAAACATCACTAAACTCCACCACCATCACTAAACTCCACCACCATCACTAAACTCCACCACCATCACTAAACTCCACCACCATCATCACTAAACTCCACCACCATCACTAAACTCCACCACCATCACTAAACTCCACCACCATCACTAAACTCCACCACCATCACTAAACTCCACCACCATCACTAAACTCCACCATCACTAAACTCCACCACCATCACTAAACTCCACCACCATCACTAAACTCCACCATCATCACTAAACTCCACCACCATCATCACTAAACTCCACCACCATCACTAAACTCCACCACCATCACTAAACTCCACCACCATCATCACTAAACTCCACCACCATCACTAAACTCCACCACCATCACTAAACTCCACCACCATCACTAAACTCCACCACCATCACTAAACTCCACCACCATCACTAAACTCCACCATCATCACTAAACTCCACCACCATCACTAAACTCCACCACCATCACTAAACTCCACCACCATCATCACTAAACTCCACCATCATCACTAAACTCCACCACCATCACTAAACTCCACCACCATCACTAAACTCCAAAAACATCACTAAACTCCACCACCATCACTAAACTCCACTACCATCACTAAACTCCACCACCATCATCACTAAACTCCACCACCATCACTAAACTCCACCACCATCACTAAACTCCACCACCATCATCACTAAACTCCACCACATCACTAAACTCCACCACCATCACTAAACTCCACCACATCACTAAACTCCACCATCATCACTAAACTCCACCACCATCACTAAACTCCACCATCATCACTAAACTCCAAAAACATCACTAAACTCCACCATCATCACTAAACTCCACCACTGTTATCGCCAGCATCCTAACGTCTCCACACCCACCACCTCCACCATCATTATCGTGACCAACCGCCTCCGTCCCCACCACCTTCACCACTGTCACGCCCGCTGTCACCATAGCTACCAAGCTCCCTGACAACTATTTTTTGTTGTTGTTTTGTTTTCAAGACAGGACTTGTCTGTGTAGCCCTGGAACTCACTCTGTAGACCACACTGGCCTCAAACTCACAGAAATCAGCCCGCCTCTGCCTCCCGAATGCTGGGGTTAAAGGCTGCACCACCACCCGGCTACAAGTCTTACCTTCCACTCCGTCATGTCTGCCACCTGTAATGAGTCCATCTCACCCACATCATCGATTTTCCCCGCTACCCCTCCCCCATCCCCCCTCACCCCTGTCATTTCTGCCATCACAACCACAGCCACCGATATCTCCACCCTCCCTGACATTCCCGTCCGTCTCCTCCACCTCCTACACCATCCCCATGCTGTCAGCCCCATCTATGACATCACCACCACCATGGGTCCTAACATCTCCTCCTTACTATCACGGTTACCGTTACCAGCACAGACCCCACCCGAGTGACACAGCCCATTCCTCCGTGTCCGTATGACCACCCTGCCTTCAGCCCTGTGCACGGCCCCTTCTCACATCACCATGTGAAGTTATAGACACACTCAGGGAAGACCCCGGGGCAGCTGAGTAGAATTCAGTAAGCAGTAGGAGTTGGGGAGTTCAGCTGACGTCCATAGTGAGTGGAGAGGGACTGGACTCCCGTGAGTCTTCAGAAACAATGTGGGCCTCACTGGCTGGTAAACACATCCTTAGTGGGACAAAGCGTGTCACAGGCATTTGTCTGGGGGGGGGGGGGTGAACCAGGCAACACCCAGGCCATGGTGTCTCTGGAGCATGAAGGCTTTGGCGGGTCCCTGGTTCCTGGCCACCTGCCTTCCTGGTCATGGCAGTGAGATCATGAGAGCGGCTGTGCTGGGGGTCCTGGGGAGGAGGAGGAGGGAGGAGGGAGAATGAGGGAGTGAGGAGGGAGGATGAGGGAGAGAGGAGGAGGGGGAGGGAGGAGGAGAAGGGGGAGGGAGGAGGAGGGAGGAGTGAGGAGAGAGGAGGGAGGAGGAGAAGGGAGGAGAGAAGAAGAAGGAGGAAGAGGAGGAGGAGGGAGAACGAAGAGGAGGCCCACCCTGGCTGGAGAGGAGGAAGACCTCTCCCCTGGCTGACTACTAAGATGAAGTCAGAACACTGCATCCCCCAGGCTCCTCTCCCCTCCCCCCTGCCTGCCAGGCACCACACATGCTCAGGAACCCAATGCTCTAGGCTCGCTCCTGCTCCTGAGAGACATCTTGCTACCAGTCAGCCACCTGAGAACACAGGGGAGGGAAGGGACTGACTGTCGTGTGGGGGTGGGTGTTCCAGCTCTCCACTCAGCGGGTAGCCTGTGTCTTTACATTGTGCATGCATGTGTGCGTTCATCTGTGTGTGTGTGCGTGTGTGTGCATGTGTGTGTGTGTGCGCGCGTGTGCGTGTGCATGCCTGCTCTTCCTCGCGCAGGCGCTTTATATCTGGGGATGACAGAATGTTCCAGAAGCTCAGGGCACAGCTGTTCTCTGACCCTCCCCTCTAAACTCAGCTACCTACATTGCTTTTGAGGAGCAGGGCCGTCCAGCTCGGGAACACGTCTCTCACGCCTTCCAACCCTAACCTGTCAGCATGCCTGGCTAATCCCATCCTCCGGGCTCATCACGCTTGAGAACCTGGGAAGCAGGGGAAGTAGGGAACAATGCTATCGCTGGATGTGCCTATCTCTGCATCAGGCGTGAGAGCCGGGCAGACAGGCTGGCGACTGGAGGGGCTGAGGGCCACTGAGTCATGGAGACAGCAGACTGGAGGGGGGTACAGAGAGCCTGAAGGGGGGGTAGAGACTGCTACCCAGACTCTTGGGAAATAAATGCACTAGCGGAGCCATCTCCCCTTGTCCCCTGCAACCCACTCCTCAGAAGATCTGTTGACTCGGGACACAGTGACACAGGAATGACAGTCTTATTTAATGAGCACATAAGCACAGCAGACATCCCTAAATCCTTTAGACAATCACCTTACTATTATTATTACTAGAGACAGAATCTCACTATATATCCCTGGCTGGCCTGGAACGCCCTATGTAGACCAAGCTGGTATCAAATTCACTGACTGCCTGTGCTTTCTGAGTGCCGGCATTAAAGGTGCATGCCACTGGGGGCTGGAGAGGTGGCTCAGTGGTTAGGAGAACTGACTGCTCTTCTAGAGGACCCGGGTTCAATACCCAGCATCCGTGTGGCAGCAAGCACAACATGACACCTTCAGACAGTCATACATGCCGGCAAAACGCCAATGTACATAAAATAGAAATAAGTAAGTTATTAAGAGAAAGGTGTGCGCCACAATATCTAGCTACTTTGTGTGTGTTTCGGTGTACGTGGGTGTGCAGGGGTGAATGTACCCATGAATGCATGTAGAGGCCAGAGGTTGATTTTAGGCTGTCTCTTGCTTCCAGGCTATCGAGACAGCTCAGGGGTTAAGAGCACTTGCTGTTCTTGCAGAGGACAAAGGATCCCCCCTGGGAAGGAGCTTGAGGGGGCTGGAGACGACAGCCTGGAAGACCCTGGTATGTCTGGTCTGTTTTCCAGTGCCCCCCATAGCTACTGCCTCTTTGTACTCTATCAGAGAGACAGCTTGAGCATCTGTCTGAGACAATAGCCAGTTATGGTCACCCAGGCATGGAGACCAGGAGGAGAAGGTCTCAAGTCCCCAACAATGCTGCACTTTCAAGCCCCTCCTAACTGGACACACAACCTCCTCAGGACATGGAGGAGACTGCGCCTCTAGTCCCTCAGAGCACCCAGGGAACAGGAAACTCCTCAAATTGTCATTCAGACGGAGTCCTTTCTTTCTCCCAAAGCCATATCCCAGATAGTCTTTTTTTTTTGTAATCCAGTGTGCACTGTGTTTTAAGTGCCTACGATGCTGGCCCTGTGCTGGGGTTAGAAATACATGCTAGGCCTGTCCTTACGCTCACAGCCCGGTGGAGAGTACCCGCCATTCATCATCCCTCCTAGTTTACAGCTTTGGAGGGTTCCCAAAGGGTGGGGCACAGAGACAAACAAAGGAAATCTCAGGATGTGGCCATGAGATAGGCAGCCAGTGAGGACCAGAAGATCAGGTGAATCTCCTCTGGTATGTCTTTTTCCCTGTGACTGGCTGACCACCCCAATGAGATCATGGGTCTTCTGCGAGCCACTTCTCAAGGGATGGGGTGAGACTCTGAGACCCATTACTCCAGACTTGGCTGTGGGAGCAAAGGATCCCAGAGTACTCTTTTTGGAAGATTGTGTTTGGGGAGCTGGAGAGATAGCTCAATGGTTAAGAGCACTGTTGATCTTTTTTCTTGTTTTATTTTGTTTTTTGGGGGGGGGGGGACAGGGTCTCTCTGTGTAGCTCTGGCTATTCTGGAACTCACTCTGTAGACCAGGCTGGCCTCAAACTCACAAAGATCAGCCTGCCTCTGCCTCTGCTGGGATCAAAGGCGTGCGCCACCACCAGCCGGCTGCACTGGCTGCTCTTGCAGAGGACACAGGTCTGTTCCCAGCACCCACAGGGCAGCTCACCGCATCTGTGACTCCAGTTCCAGGGGACAAGATCCCTCTCATGATCTGCAGGGCCACCAGACACGCAGGCAGTACAGGACAGACATGCAGAAAACAGTCATAGCCATAAATAAACATAAAAAGTTAGCAGATAAAACCTTTTAAGATGTATTTTATGTGTGTCCTCTGAAAGAACAGCAAGTATTTTTAATCACTGAGCCATCTCTCCAGCTCAAAAGGCATTATTGTTACTATTATTATTATCATTATCATTATCATTATCATGTGTATGTGTGTGTCTGTGTGTCTGTGAGTGCAGGCACCCTCACGGGCCAGAAGAGGGCACTGGGTGCGCTGGAACTGGAGTTAGAGATGAGCTGTACGTTGCCCAGTGCGGCTGCTGGGAACAACAGCAGTTGTTCTCAACTACTGAGTCATCTTTCCAGCTCCCGATCACAGAGTTTTCAGAAAAGGAGTGTGTAGAGTCACAGAGGCTGGAATGGAGCACTGGGGGATATGCCTGTACATGCAGGGGTGAGGAATGAGATACTGGTGGATATGCCTCCACATGCAGGGGTGAGGGATGGGTACTGGGGGATATGACTCCACATGCAGGGGTGAGGAATGAGATACTGGTAGATATGCCTGTACATGCAGGGGTGAGGGATGGGTACTGGGGGATATGACTCCACATGCAGGGGTGAGGAATGAGATACTGGTAGATATGCCTGTACATGCAGGGGTGAGGAGGGATGGGTACTGGGGGATATGCCTGTACATGCAGGGGTGAGGAGGGATGGGTACTGGGGGATATGCCTGTACATGCAGGGCTGAGGAGGGATGGGTACTGGTGGATATGCCTCCACATGCAGGGGTGATAGATGAGATACTGGTGGATATGCCTCCACATGCAGGGGTGATAGATGAGATACTGGTGGATATGCCTCCACATGCAGGGGTGAGGAATGAGATACTGGTGGATATGCCTGTACATGCAGGGGTGAGGAGGGATGGGTACTGGGGGATATGCCTGTACATGCAGGGGTGAGGAGGGATGGGTACTGGGGGATATGCCTGTACATGCAGGGGTGAGGAGGGATGGGTACTGGGGGATATGCCTCCACATGCAGGGGTGAGGAGGGATGGGTACTGGGGGATATGCCTCCACATGCAGGGGTGAGATGCTAAGGGAGAAACTGTGGGAGGAGGGTGTGGTTGAGTCCATCTGTGCAAGCTGCTGTAGAGACTTCATCTCTGGGCAATGAAGGGTGCAGGAGTTTCTTTTGAAATTCCAAGTTCGAGGCTGGGGACATAGGTCAAGTTGACAGAGCGCTTGTTTAGCATGCATGAGACCCTAGGGGTTGCATGAACCAGGCATGGCCGTCCACACATGTCATACCAGCACTCAGGAGGGTCGGAAGTTCATGGTTACCTTCAGCTACATAGTGAGTTCGAGGCCATCCTGGGATACACAAAGCCCTTTTCCATAGTGCAATAACATGAATAAACAGAAATAAAAAGGTGTACAGTTTGCTCATTCGCCCACGTATCAACCACTAAGCTTTCTCAAGTGACTACTCCTGGCAATGAGGAGTCAGTGGTGTGAAGCAGGTTCAGTTCTTGGACATTGTGTTCAAGTTGAGTAACAAAAAAAGGAAATTATTAAAAAATAATTATTACATAAAAAATGGCTTAGTTCCCAGTGAGAGACTCCCTGTTGGGCTTGTGGGAATCTGAGTTATCTGGGCAGACTTCCCTGAGGAAGTGGTGTTGAAGCAGAGATTGCAAGGAAGACAGCAATGGGTTAGGGTTAGGTTCAGCTGTGAGTAAGGGACTCAGCTTCTGCGTCATAGTCCAAAATGGCGTCTCCACCTCCAGCCATTCCACCACAGGCTAGTCAGTGGGAAGGAGAAAAGGAGGGAGGGGCATGCTCTTTGCGTGAAGGATCTTTATTTGTGGGCAGAGTATATCATGCCTGCCTAAACATCATTGACCTCACCAGCTACAGGGGGAATTCTTGTTTGTTGTCGTAAACAGCAGATCTGGGGCAGTTTTGACAAGAGTCTTTTTGTGTTTTGTCAGACTCAGCAGAAATGTCACTGGAGAAAGGATAATGACTGGGAGTCCAAAGAGACCAGAGGGGTGACAGAGTTGACAGGAAAAGGCCCTCAGGCAGGCAGAACCTTAAAATGGGGGTGATTGCCCTGAAAAGGGAGTGGATTTGGGACTAGGTGTGGTGGACTCGGGAGGCAGGTGGCTTTGTGAATTCCAGAGCAGCCAAGGTGACATCATGAGACCCTGTCTTCAAAAAATGAAAGGAGAGATTCGGTGAGCAGGACAAGTGAGTGTGCCCACAGGGTTAGAGGTCTGTGAGCCTCCTGCATGGAAGGGACTGGACTCTCCGACAGTTCCTGGCTGGAGAGCTCTACTGGGAAATGTAGGCAGCTGAACCCATCACTATGGAGAGGAGCAAGGAGACCTGAGGGGTAAGAAGGAGGGGAAACCCAGTTACCCTCATTTCCTGACTTCCTGTCTTTGGTGAACCTTTGGAGACGCTGCCTCTGTCTCATGCCTGAAAAGTCATATATATGACCTTCTTCCCATGCCAGAGTTGGAGGGGTCTGTCCCATAGACTCAGGATCTGAATTCAGGAGGCCAACCTAGGCCTGGACATTTGACCACCGTAACCTGGGACAGAGGGGCCTGTCCACCCTGTGCCCGTGTGTCCCGGCTTCCTAGTCTTCTGCCCTGCCTCCTCATACTCTCCCAGTATGTTCTCCCACGTTTGCTCATGATGTAACAGTTGGTGTCTGACTTGCGGACAAAAGGAACCGGTGAAGGAAACTGTTCTGATCACAGATGGAGGGGTCCTGAGGGGAGGGGAGCCGGGTAGTGATACAGACCGGGGAGCTTTCACAAAAGGACTGAGGTAGCCTATCCCAAAGGAAGGAGTGGCCAGCGGTGTCACTTTTTATTTAAAAATGTCCAGCATGTCTATGTAAGCATGGGAGTGAAGCCAGGAAGACAGAGCCGTTAACAATGATTTACACTGGGGGGTTGGGGGCGGCTTGGAAAGATCTTGGTTTCAAAGAAAAGGAACTCAACTCATGTGCAGGAGGCAGGAGCAAGGAGGGGGAGGGGAGGAATTTATTGGCTTCTCCCATCGTAGAGTGCAGAGGTGGGCCTGTCCTTGGCACAGCCCAGACAATGTCGTCAGGACTTTGGCCTCTGCTGTCTGTGGTGGACTTCCTTCTTTGGATGATGTCCCCCAGGCAAAGCTCCTAGCAGCTCCTGACACACACCTGTTCTGCAGCTTCAGGATGGAAAGCTGTTCTGTTCTCGGTGGCTTCAGGAAAACCCTGGCACTGCCTTTGATTGGTCAGGGCTGGTCATATGTCCTCTCTGAGCCAGTCACTGTGGTCAAGATGTGCCGTGCTTGAATGGCCAGGTGTAAATCATGTGTCCGTCCACCACCCCCACCCCCCATGGAGGAGGAGTCACCTTCCTGCAAGCCACGTGTATCCAGGAGGGTGGGTCCAGATACAAAGTCAAATCCCAAATCCGCAGCCCAGCTTTCCATGTAGAAGACAGCGCCACTTCTGAAAGCCATGGGCAAGGTCTACTGACTCACCACCCTTCCCCAAAGCAATGAGCTCTGGGCAGATAACACGAAGCTTGAATACTGTGCTCAGGGTGGCCTTGGGGAACCAGCAGGACAAGGGCAGCACAGTTGGTGGTGCTTTGGTTCTGGAGCTAGGGACGTGGTTTGCAAGCCGAGATTTGTCTCTCATCTGAGAACCGGACTGATGCAGAGAGGGCGTTCATCTCTTGGGAATCATCTGCCGCAAGGGTTGGCCCGTTTCCTGGGAAAGTCAGTGAAGGTTTGCTAACAGTGTGGTGGTCTCTGTGAGGAATCCTGATAGGGCGAGGCCAAAGCTAGTGGCGCATGCTGGCAGGGCAGATATTGGAGAGGGGACAGGCGGGCTAGAACTTGCCAGAGGACTGATTATGGTCAGAACCAGCAGGGGTCACTGCAGATCTAAGTAAGTTTAGGAAGGGACCAGAACCACCCCTGGGCCTCTTGCATCATTACCTGTGGCATAACCAGGATGCAGGGCAGAGGCTTGGGGTTCCACTCACTGGCAGCAACTGTCTCGGTCATCCAGCCTTGGTTCCCTTCCAGGCCTCAAGGCTTCATGAACTCTGACCTTTCTGCCTACGGGATCCAGGCTTCCGGCAGTTCTGAGAAAGTGTCTCTGAGGATGCTTCCCACGGAGACATCTCCCATGTTCCCATCTCTGCGTGTCGGTGGCCAGGCAAGGAGCATGTGCAAGCCATGTGCATCTGCACTCATTTCCCACACGTGCTCCAGAGAAACACGAGTCTGAGGTCTTATCTGGCTTAGAGGGCACTTGGGGCCTGGGGACGTCCATGATCAACTGCGCCCCTCCCCCACTTACCACGAAGAAGAGTGAAACATGTTTGCTGTAGGATGATGGAGAGAAAACGTGTGGAGAAAATGATGTCGTTGTATTATAATTAAATAATACTCTTTTAAAAGTACACAGTACCTTTGCTACTCCCTGAGCTAGTGGATCCTCTCCCTCGTCAGGAAGAGCTCCAACAGAAAAGGTCCCTTTAGAGCGGGGCCATGGCTCAGAGGCAAAGGTGCTGCTTCATGCCGGGTCTGACAATCGAAGTTCCATACCCAGAGCACACATGGCAGGAGAGAAATGACGTCAGCAAGTCTTCCTCTGACCTCTACACACAAGCTGTGGCAAACACACACACACACACACACCAGACAAAACATAGTGTGTGTAATAAAAAGAAAAGACTCTTTTAGAAGTCATCTCATCCACTCTGTCTCTGCTCTCAATTCCTACCCCTTCTTTTGCTGGCATCCCCAGGGGAAGAGGTGTTGGTAGACGTTTGAGTGACCTGGCTGGCACTGGGGTGTGGATATCGGGATCATCGTCGTGGAAGGAAGGAAGGAAGCAGGGCCCCAGATGTGACCTCTGGGGGCTCCACAGCAGGCCAGCAGGGGAACTCACGGGCCTGGCTCCCAGCCACAAGCCGTTGCTTCTCCCTTCCTCCCAGGTCTAGATGCCAGGAGTCTGGAATCGAGCCCGTGTCCTGCTCACAAGGCTGTGGTTTCCTCTGTGTGACCGTCAGGCTACCCGGAGGATGTGGGTGTCGAGTGCGCGCACCAAGGTTGTGTAACAAGCTCCCGGCTTGTGTGCACGAGCTGTGTAACCTGATGCAATAGGGAAGTTGCGGTCCCGTGAGCTGGGGTGTGGGCGCTTGGCTGGTGCCCAAACCACAGGAGTATTTGACTTACGGCTGTGGAGGAGGCGGCGCTCGGGGGTCGCAGGGCTGTCTACGTCAGGGCTTGTCTGGCTTTCGTTGCCCACGTCCTGGTCCCTGTGGGCATAGGACTAGGAGCGGGGCCGCCTGGTCAGGTGGGGTTGGAGCGGGGCTGGTACAGAAGGGATGGTCCCATATCAGGATGCTGCCGTGATGGGGTGGAGAACGGGCCGACTTCCGCCCCGCCCTTGTATCGCTCCTGTGTTTTCCAAACTGCAGCCCCACCCCTGCCAGGCGCACCCCTCTGTCCTGCCGTCCTGGACCGTTCATCTCAGATTCAAGTCTTTTTTATGCACCAGTGTCTGTCTTTCCTTCCTCTACCCGCCCAGACCTACAGCCCTGCCTCGTGCCCAATGGACTTCCCTGCACACCCCAGGGAGAGGCGGAATGGGGGAGGTCAAAGGGCAACTGTAACGTGACTGGCCCAGTCTCTCTAACCCTGTCGACCCATGGCCATTTCTAACCCAGAGCCTAAGAATGATGTCTGCCCCTGTCACCTGCCCGAGAGGGGTGGGTCCATTGCCCTTTTAGAAGGGTATCTTTGATGGAGAGATGTGAGGTTTACGTGTTTTATCTGAATTTTATTTATCATTTATCACTCTGTGTGTGTGATGTGTGTGTGTGTGTGTGTGTGAGATGTGTGTGGCATGCGTGTGCCACAGCGTGGGGGTCAAAGGACAACTTTGTGGTTTCCCCATCTTTATGTGACTTTTGGTGATTGAACTAGGTTGTCAGGCTTTCCTAGCAAGGGATTTTACCTGCTGAGCTGGCTCCAGCCTTCTTGTTTAAGACAGGCTGTCATGTTGCCCAGACTGGCCCCAAACTCTCTACATAGCGAAGGATCCTCCTGCCTCCATCCGCGATTGTCGGGTTACAGATATTTGCTACTATGCCTGGTTTTTGTGGTGCAGGGCCAGGCAAGCAATCCCCACCCCAATCCTCAGATAATGTTTGTGTCTCTGTCTTTTCTCCTTTCCCAGCTACTCCATCCCTCATAGAACTGCTTCCCTTGAGGGTAGCCAGTGGGTACCAGAGACAACCGGTGTGTGTGTGTGTCTGTGTGTCTGCGTCTGTGTCTGTGTGTCTGTGTCTGTGTGTGTCTATGTGCCTGTGTGTGTGTCTATGCATCTGTGTCCAGCCCCTCCCCTCTGGCTGGGTGGCACCTGCCATGGTGTCACTTCTCTCACTGATCCCAGGATGACTTGGGTCCCCACTGTTTTATTCCACACTGTGTGTCAGTGACCTGTTTCTGTACCTACTTAGAACAGCTGTGGCACTTGAGATGTCAACCCTCGCACACATTAGCTCTCCCCTTTTCCATAGGACAGGCAGACAGGGAGCTACCATAGCAAACAAAAGCTCAGAGAGGGTAGCTGCTGAACTCAAACTTAAACAGCAGATGTAGCCTAGCCACAGGCCCGCCCACTCTCCCATATGAGCGTCTGAGCCTGGACCGTGAACACAGAAATCTGTTTATGTGCTCATTTGCCCGGCATTTGTCCCTCAGACGGCTCGGGACACTGCTCATCAACGAGATGTTGCTGTGTCTATTACAAGATTTCATCTCACTCGCTTTCCCAAAGCCTCTACCAGAGTTTCAGAGACTCTAGAAACATGTGGAAGGAATGAGTGGGTGCCACCAAACCTGATGGCCTGGGTTCACTTCCTGGGACCCACATGGGAGAGGAGAGGACTGATTTTGCAAACTCTCCCCTGATCTGCATCCATGTGCTCTGACAAGAATGCCTTCATGCATGTGCACACATGTATACAATAAATCAGGATGAAAAGAGTGTTTAAGAAAATGGGGGGGGGTGCCATACACCTTTAATCCCAGCACTCGGGAGACAGAGGAAGGAGGATCTCTGTGAATTTGAGGCCAGTCTGGTCTGCAGAGTGAGTTCCACGATACCCAGGACTGTTTCACAGAGAAACCCTGTCTTGAAAAACCAAACATAAAATAAAATAAAATAAAAAGAATGAATGAGCCATTGGGTGGAGATGCTCTGAGGGTTTGCTTTGGGATGTTCCTTGTCTTCCCCATAGGGCCTAGCCCAGACAGTATTCACACACTCTGGGAACTAGTGCTGGGTCTTCCGTCAGGGGAAATGGGGAAGAAGTCTGTAGAGTCGGTGTTGCTGCCTCTGTATGATCTGGAGTGTATCACAAGGTGGGTACTTGGGAGAAAAGAATGAGAACAAGATTGGAAACTAAATAACTCCTTTAAGGGACTCCATGAATAATTGTTTTGTGTCCAAATGCAGGACAGAAACAGTGAAACAGATGCCTGTGTGTGGCCTAGAGGAGTGTTTCATGGATGTTCAATGAGTCATCCCAGGAGCTAGGAGGGAATCAAGTTAAGGCCTAGGCCATAATTTTCTTTGCCATTTCAGCCCCTAGCAATGGCCCAGAGCGGATGTGATGTGTTTGATGACTATCTGATGCAGCAGACAAGTTAGCACTAAAGGTGCATGAAAACGGGCCGACAGAGTGGCCACTGCAGAGCCTGGAGCTCGGGTGGGCGAGACCCGTAAGGCAGAATTCAAGGCTGGTCCTAGGAGCAGGTGTCTGAGGCCTAAGGCCAGTGCCTGGCGAAGTCCCAGCTCTGGGTCCCATTCTTCACAGCAGTGGGGACCCCTGTGTTTATGATCACTTCCTGTAAGCCCTGGTCTCTTCTGAGTTCTTACACAAACTGCATCTTTATCTTTTCAGAAACACACGAAGCACCTGTAGGGTTTCCTCCGTGTTGGAGAAGACAGCCCGAGGTACAAAGAGGTGATGTGGCCTGCTCAAGTTCACACAGAGCAAAAGTGAGCACTGACTGTTCGGCTCTGCTGGGGACAATGATGGCTGTTCACCCGTGCCTGGGAAAGTTGTTTGATGTTTAGTTCTTGCTCTGGCTGCATTCCCGCTCCTGGCTTTTCGTTGTGAAGACAGGTAGCATAAATTAAATATATCTTTATTTTTATTATTATTATGTTTTCATGCACACACGCCATGACATGAATATAGAAGGCGGAGGGAAAAATTCAGGAGTTGGCTCTCTGTTTCCACCCTCTGGATTCCGGGGAATCAAACTTGGGATGTCAGGTTTATGCGGAAGGCACCTTACCTGACCCTTCAGCCCTGGACATGCATTTGATACACCAGGAGTCGGAAGTCGGGGACTTTGCAAGCTGGAGAGGGCTCCTGAGCTCTGCTGAGGGACTTTCCTCTTCCTCACCGTGAATCAGCAGCATCCTCACCCTGATCATCCCTAGACCTGGCTTCCTGCCATCGATACAACACGCCAGGCAGGGCCACAGCCTAGGAGCCCTTGTTCAAACAGCTTGGGCCGGTCTTCAGGTCTGACCCCTTCCCCTTATCTCTTATTTCCGTTTCTTAGCCTTGACTCACCTCCAGCCCCATCTTCTCTTCCGGCAGTTGTTACAGCAGTCCCCCATGTAGGCCTCCCAGCCTCTGGTTTCCTCCCTCCCTACACTGACTAGCTGGCTTAATACACAAAGCAAAACTTGGAAATCAAAATCTGCTACTCTCTTGCCAACCACAGACTCTTTGTGACATGAAAGGCCTTGACAAATGGGGTCCCTGGAAACACCTGTTTCCCAGCAACCCCAGTGCTCTCCAGCCAGTCCAGGGGCGGCATTTCCTATAACGGAGCGTGTGTGTGTGTGTGTGTGTGTGTGTGTGTGTGTGTGTGTGTGTGTGTGTGTCTGACCCTGCATTTTCCTGTGCCATTCCCTCTGCCTCCCAGGTCCTTCCCCACTCTGTCTCCACAGCGAATGCCTCCCCCTTGACGGTGCAGGAGAGAAACAAAAGCAAACAACAAACAAACAAACAAACAAGTAGACAAAGACAGTGTAGGTGCTTTTCTCGTGATCCCAAGAGTGATGTGTGTTCACTGCAAACAGGACAAGCAGTATAGAAGTGCTAAGGAGAGATGGGGGTGTCCCCTCCTCCCATCGCTCAACAGCTGGAGACCAGGGGCAGCACCTGGACTGTAGTCGTGAGTGTTTCTCTATGTGTGTATACTCAGACACCTTTAAATGTGTAAATACACATGCAGTCACGGAAAATGAGGTCACCCACGCTTTTTGGTCTCATGCCTTCTGCCCTAAATGAAACATTTTGACGTATTTTCCTGTGAAAAAGCAGGCTTACATAATAAACTTTTTGTTGTTGTTGTTCTTCAAAATGTAATCCCAATCCCAGGGTTTGCTGCTCTGGAAACCTCCACGATGCCCCTCCTCTCTGAATGCCCCTCCCCCAGGATGCTCCCCTCCTCCCAGGATGCTCCCCTCCCCCAGGTGCACCTCCTCCCCAGGTGCCCCTCCTCCCCAGGTCCCCCTCCTCCCCAGGTCCCCCTCCTCCCCAGGTCCCCCTCCTCCCCAGACCTTAACTCGGTGCTCTTCTACCAGGGAGTCATACTGCAGAGTTCCTTTTTTAAAATTTACTTTTTATTTATTTTAGCTTTCTGAGTTAGGGTTTCTCTGTGTAGCCCTGGCTGTCCTGGAACATGATCTGTAAACCAGGCTGGCCTTGAACTCAGAGATCCTCCTGCCTTTGCTAGGACTAACAGTGTGTGCCACCACTTCCTGGCTATTTTCTATTTGTAAATGTGTTTATTTTTTAATCTCATGTGTATGAATGTTTTACCTGCATGTATTTATGTGCCCTCAGTGGTCAGAAGAGGTCAGGGCCTCTGGGATTTCTGGGAACTGAACCGGTCCTCTGGCCCTCTAGAAAAGCAACCGGTGCTCTTAACTGCTGAGCTAATTCTCCATCCCCGCTGGCTCTGAAACTTTCCCTACTTTCAGACCATTCTAAAACAACTGTCTCAGATACTATTACAGATCTATTAGAGAGGATACAATGTCTACAGATGTATTGTATAAACATAACAAAGAAAAGCGGAGAAATGTGTAAGTGGAGGAGGGGAGTGTGGGTATGCTATTGAAGCCAGAGAGATATATAATACAGAAACAGACTTGTCACAAGTTAGGGTAATTGAAATCCCAGGGTAACCACTAAGAAAATAACTTGGAAATACCCAAAGAAAGAGAGAAGTCACAATGGTAATTTAGCAAAAAAACAAGTACATATTTAAAGAGGCATTATGACGAATAGGATAAAACATACAAGAATACAAAAAACAAAACAAAACAAAAAATGCAACCTGAGTGTGAGGGTGCATGCCAATCCTAGCCCTCGGGAGGGGGAAGTGGGAGGCTCAAGAATTCAAGATCATACTTGGCTATGGAGAGTGGAGGCTAGTCTGACGCTGGGCTATGTAGCGTGGAAGCTAGTATGGGTTCTATGAGACCCTATCTCAAAAACTCGAAACCAAACCAAACCACAAAAACAGCAAAACAAAACTAAGCTAAGCTAAACCTGAAAATCAACTAAATAGGAGAAGTAAGACATTCTTTAATAGTCATTACATTAAGTGTAAATTAATTAAAATCCACTAAAAGGCAGAGATTGATGAATCAGATCTGTCTCCAGGAGACTTTAGTTTTTACTTAAAATCTCATTTAAAATTTTACTGTATGTGTGGCATGCCTGTGGCAGTCAGAGGAGAACTATGAAATTGGTTCTGTCCTTCTGTGTGGGTTCCAGGGATGGGATTTAGGTCATCAAGTTAGTCAGCCTGTGACCTTTTCTGCTGATCCCCTTCACAAGGCTCACTTAGACATAAACACCAAAGGAGGTTTAGAATAAAATGATGGGAAAGATCGCCAATGCAAATGATAACCAAAAGAGAGCCATATGATTACCATGCAAACTGCCTTACCAGGGTCTGGTGAGATGGCTCGGCCTTTAAGATCACTTGCTGTTCTAGCAAAGGACCTAGGTTTGGTTCCGAGCATTTGGCTCCAACTACACATAACTCACCAGCTCCAGGGGATCCAATGCCTGCTCCTGTCCTCCCCAGGCACAGCATGCATGTGATGTTCTTTATTTATTTATTTATTTATTTTGGTTTTACGAGACAGGGTTTCTCTGTATTGTTTTGGAGGCTGTCGGTCCAGCCCGGCCTTGAACTCACAGAGATCTGCCTGCCTCTGCCTCCCGAGTGCTGGGATTAAAGGCGTGCGCCACCACCGCCCGGCTGCATGTGATGTTCTTAATTCAGACGAAATACTTATGCACATAATATAGAAATAAATAAATGAGCTCTAGTATGGCTGTTGGAGACTTCAATGCCTCACTGTTAAGGGTGGAAAGAGCAATCAGACAGAAACTCAATAAGGAAACAGAAGACTTGGAGAACGCTACTGTATGGCCTGAATGTGCCCATCAAAGAGTCAAGTATTAAAATGTATTCTCTACACAGAGAAACCTGGTCTTGATAAAGAAAATAAAAGAAAGAAAGAGAAAATTTAATTCTAAAGTTCATATGTTAATAATATTAGCAGGTGGGGCCCTCCCTAGAAGGAAACAATGAAGAGTAATCCAAGACAGCTGGCTTCTGTGATGGTGCTGATCAGGCTTTGGAAGAGGAAGCCAGGCCTGGTGGCACAACAGCTGGGCTACACAATAGCATTCTGACTCAAGAACACTGAGGGTTGATAGTATAACCCAGTGGTAACAATGCTTGACTAGGACACATGAGACCCTAAGTTAAATCCTCAGCAACACACACACACACACACACACACACACACACACACACACACGTGCACGCATGCACGCATGCACGCACGCTCGCACACACGAACGCATGCACACACAGAACAGATGCTCAAGCTGAGACTTGTGCTGTGGCATCCTATGAGCCCTCTGTTGTGTTATAATATAGGAACAGGCCTTCACCAGATGCTGAGCAGATGTAGCACCATGCTCTTGAACTTCTCAAACTCTAGAACCATGTGCCAAATAAACTTCCATTCTGTGTAACTTACCCTGTCTCTGGCTCTTTATTATAGCCCCAGAAATTTCACTGAGACAACTATGAACAAATTATAACAGACGTACAGAGAACACTCCACTGAGCAACTGCAAGCCATTCTTCTTAAGTGTGCGTGGAACGTTCTCCAGGAAGACTCATATACCAGGCCAGAAGCTCCATCTTAACTATCCAGAGTCAAGCATTTCCTGATTGCAAGACAGGAGAGAAGTGAAACAAGGAACAGAAAAACAGCGGAGAAAAATGAATGAGCAAACCCAAAGGCTGGTTCTTTGAGAAGCTCACAAAACTGGCAAATCATTGGCTAGATGAACTAAGAAAAAGAGAGACGGCTCATCAGGTAAAGGCACCTGCTGCCAAGCCTGGCAGCCTGCCTGGGTTTGATCCCCCGAACCCAGACAGTGGAAGGAGAGAACTAACCCCTGCAAGCTATCCTCTGACCTCCACAGGAGAGCTGCAGCACATGTGTGTCCACACACAGAAACATATTTACATCCACACAAAAATAAATAAATTGGTAAGGAAGAAGGGGCTGGAGAGATGGCCCTGGGTTAGGAACACATGCTGATATTGCAGGGATCCAGGTTCAGTTTTCAGCACCCATATGGAATGACTCACAACCATCTGTACTCTAGTTCCAGGAGACCTGACACCCTCTTCTGGATTCCTTGGACATCTGCATATACCCCCACACACACATATACACATAATTAAAATATTTTAAAAATAAAAATAAAATAAGTAAATAAATAAAATGTAAGAAAAGAAAAAAGGAAAGGACTCAACTTACCAAAACTAGACACAAAATGGGAGGCACTGCTATTGATTTTGAAATAAAATCGATTATTTAATAATACAAAAATTGACGGGGCTGTGGTGGCACACAACTTTAAATCCAACACTTGGAAGACAGAAGCAGGCGGATCTCTATGAGTTTGAGGTCAGCCTGATCTACAGAGCGAGTTCCAGGACAGCCAGGGCTACACAGAGAAACCCTGTCTCAAAAAATCAAAACCAAATCAAACAAACAAACCCCACAAACCCCAAAACCATCATATACCAACAAATTGGATAGTCTGGATTTTTAAAAAAGCCTAGAAACACACAACCAAAAGCAGTTTTAAAATGAGAAAAATTGAGATCTAAAATAAGCATAAAGGATAGGTTTGCTATCAAAATCCTCCCATCAACTACAAAATGCCCCAGATCCATTGTCACCACAGCCACCTGCTACCAAATGCAAAGAATTAGACATCACTTCTCGAACTCCTCTAAAACACTGAGGAGGAGGGAACATTTCCTGCTCATTCTCAGAGGACAATATTAGAGAGAAAACTTCAGGCTGAATATCTTTTGTATATAGATGCAAAAGTACTCAAAAAAAACCTGGCAAGTCCAATTCAGTTGCACATAAAAAGAGCATGTACACCATGGTGCCCAGAATGCAAGGATGGTTCAATCGACAACCGTTAGTCAATTTAATCTTTGAACTGATAGAACAAAAAGGATACCACTCTGCATGATTGGCTCAGCTGATGAAGAAAAAGCCTTTTATAAAATAAAAATTACCATTAAAAGACTGACTAAAGGTGGAATAGTGAGGAGCTTCCTCCACTTGGTCAAGGTCTTCTACAGAAAATGTACAAGTCGAAAAGCATATTTGATGGTGAAGACAAAGCTTCCCACAGGCAAGTCATGTCATGTTCATCCAGCACAGGAATGGCAGTTCTAGCCAGTGCAATTAGGCAAGAAAAAGAAACAAAAGTCATCTAAAAGGAACAAGAGACAGAAAATCAGCTGTCTCCAGGTCACATGATAAACACATATGCACACATGTGCTTCCACTCCCCAGTCACACACACACACACACACACACACACACACACACACACACACACACACAACTCTTAGAAGAAAGTGTGGAGGAGTGTCTTTAAGATCTTGGGTTTGGTAACAGTTTCTTTACGAAAACATGGGCAACAAGAGAAAAACTAATTTGAACTTTATCAAATTTAAAGTTGTCAGCGAACCATTCTTTGATTAAAATAGTATTCATCTGCTGTCACTGTAACAAAACACTTGCAATTATCAACTTAATAAGAAAAATGTTTACTGAAACCTTAGTGAGCCATTGCAGCCAATCAGCAAGTTCTGAGTTCACTGATAAACTCTGTCTCACAAACCAAAACAGAGGCAGAGGAAGACACCCCATGTTGATCTCTGGTCTCCACACACCGACACACACATGTGCACATACAGTCAAGTGCACTCGCAGGCACATGTGCACAAAACTCACACACGGTTAGAAAAGTAACAAATGGAAACTAAATGACTTCAGCTAGAAAATGTCCATAGACTTCTGGAGCACTCTCCTGGGTCTTCCCCATCTCTGCTCTGAGATGCTCTGAGGACTTCTTGGACATACCAATCTGAAATCTTTCCCACATGTAAGGCCACCGTTACAATGTATATGTGAAGTGTTTCTCACAGGCTCCTGTGTTTGAGTACTTGGTTCCCTGTTGGTAGTGTTATTTTGGGAGGCTGTGGACACAGGACCTAACTGGCAGGTAACGTTGATTCTCCCTAGCTCTCTGCTTCCTGGTCATTTCAAAATCTCCAGATACAAACTCCTGCCACCATGGAGCCAGCCAGGCATGCCTTTCCACAGCAACCGATGGTGGACTCTGAAACTGGCAGCCAATTTTCTTTTTCCTCCTTAAGTTGCTTCTGTTAGGTATTTGTCACAGTGATGAGACAAGCAACTAACACAGTCACCACTTGTTTCCAGGTTGGTCTCAAGTCATCCTGGACCTTATGGGTCCATTGTTCCTGAGGAGCTCAGGCTTTCCTCCATGATGGACGGTTACTGGAAGGTGGAATAAACCTCCCCCTGCGCGAGTTGCTTTCAGTCATAGTATTTATGGTAGGAACAAGAATGGGACCAGGACATCTCCCTCTCCCTCTGGCCACAGTGGGACTGTTGGGGAGGTCCTTAACCTCATGGGGAACCCGTGTCCTCACCTGTGAAGGAGTGGAGGCGCCGTGACTGTTAATCTTCATTCTTGGCTGGATATAGAATAACCAAAGAAACACACCCCTGGGTGTTCCTGTGGGGATGTTTCCAGAAAGGTTTAACTGTAGAACGAGACCCACCTTATATATGGGTGGCACCATCCCCGTGACTTGGGGTCTCAGAGTGAGTGGAAAGGGAGCCATGCACCTGCTTCCTGACTGTGGACATCATGTGACTGGCAGCTCCTGTGTCACACCCTCCCTGCTGTGAGGGACTGTATAGTCTCAAACCGCGAACCACACAGACCTTCTCTGCCTTCAGTTGCTCCTTATGGGAGATGCACTTAACACAGTAGCACACGGAGCTGCGGGGAGGAGTGAAGGAGGCCAGGTACCTAAAGGTCTTGGGAGGACGCCTGATACAGGGGTCACGTGTGCTGAGTGTTGGCTGGAGCGTTGCCGACCTGCAGAAGGTGATGGCTGCAGTGTTGTAAATGGCTTTCTGCCCACCCCCCTGCCGTGCAGGCTTGGCCCTCACGTATGTGAGTTAGAGATGTGTGCTCTGCGCACATGACTGGATGTTCTCCTTGGTCCTGGCTTAGCCTACATCCCTGGGTCTCTGCTAGGCTGGAGTGGGGAAAGTTAACCCAGCACCCCATTCATCTTGTCCGCTCTGTGTGGTCCACAGCGGCAGCAGAAGCCCTCCTCTTCATGCCTCGCCCACTCCCCACCGCACTTAGGGGCTTGACCCCACCGGCGAGCCTGGGAGGGGATCCGACTTGGGAGTTAGCCATTGCTCCTGAGCCGTATCAGTCAAGGCCCTTTCACCAGCCGGAAACAGCTGTACCCGGCTGGCGGCCCCAACAAGTCCAGACGGGGTTCCCTGCCCCTCCCCAGCCTGTCCCCCACCTCAGCTGACAACGCGCTCACCCTTCCCCGGATGCTGGGGACAGGCTGGGGCAAGCCAGGGACACACTCAGTTTCCCTTCTGTGCTGCCCCTCCCTAGGGTGGCACCCATTCCTCCTCTTCCTTTCTTTCCCCTCCCCCTCTCCACCTAACCCTATCTGCCAGTCCCCAGCAGCAGCCACAGGTGATGGCTACGGGGTCAACTAGGAGAGTTTGCAGGAGGCTGATTGTGGCCAGGCTGCACGTTTTTGGACAAGATGCTTTCCCAGAACCCCGGACCAGCACAGGCTCTTAGGGGGACCCCAGGCTAGCATAGGCTCTTAGGGAATCCCAGAATATAGCGCAGGCTCTTGGAGCACAGAAAAGAGGGCTTTTCAGGGATCACAGTGACCAAACTAAGGCTAAAACGCAGAGTCCCAGTTCCTTTATCTGTTGAGGGATGCCCGGGTCTTCAGACTTCCGGTGTGGATATTATGGCTTGCTTGGAGTCTCCCTTCTGTCCTCCTGTTTTTCTCTATTGAAGTGCCCGGGCATACTGACGCAGCTAGGTGAAGGAAGCAGGCCCCTTCAGCAGGTTTGGGGAGACCCTGTTTTCACAGCGCCGCTCTCACTGTTGACTAAGGGAAGGGTGACAGTGATGTTTGGACGGTGGCTCGATCCTTCTGCTCCATCACAGCTCAGTGCTGTCTGTACTGGGACATTCAGCCTGCAGTCTGACATGGCTGGTACGTGACTGTGGCCAGCCTCGGATCCAGGCATCCCAAGGATGTGAACAGATGATGAAGGCAAGGATCTGTGCAGGACTCTGGGGATGCAGGAATCACGAAGCCAAGTGAGGCCGGAAGGGGAACATACGTAGATGAGCCCTAGAACCTGGCAGGGCAGGGTGCACATGGACCTTTACCCTGCCCCAGGGCCACAGATGCATATCCCCTGCCCCAACTTTCAACTTACTCTGCTTGAAAGAGCGAACGGCCCTATGAAGGTGGATCTGGGGTCTTTCCCTTGGCCAGTACTGTAGACCACATTGTGTGTCCTAAGTTCATATATTACAAAGGTCCAGCCCCAATGTAATGGTGTTTGGGTATGAGGCCACTGGGGGTGATCATGTTTAAACAAGTTCCTGGGGATGATGTCTCCATGATAGGATTAGTGCCCTTAAAGAAAATACCAGAAAGAAAGAAAAAATAAAGTTACCAAACTCACACACCAAGCACAAGCAAAGAAGACACCCCTCATCAGGAACCAACAAGGTGCTTGAACTTCCGACCTCCAGGACTGTGAGAAAGAAAGGCCAATGTTGCCACGCGGTCTGTGTTCCGCACAGCCGGGGCTGATCATGACACTGGCGCTCGGCGATGGTCCTCCCTTCATGGACTGCACGTGACTCACCTAAAGTCCCTGGGCCCTGAGAGTCAGGGTGGGAGTCACTGCTAGGAAAGGTGTGCTCTGGGTAGGATGGTCTTTATGTGCTGCCCACCGTCCACCCCAGCAGCGCTGGCTCTCAGACACTCCTGTTTTCAGCAAGTCCCTGGGAACAGCAGTCTTACTCTCAGGAAGCTGCCTGGAGTCAGAAGCCCACGCTGCAGCAAGCAGGTCTCCTTAATATTCAGGGAGGCAGAGGAGAAGCCGATGGTGGCCACGCCAGATACAGGGAATGGCAGGTTCATCTGCCTTGCAGAAGGCCCTCCCCAACTAGACGGAAGGCAGCCGGGGTCCAGCCTCCTCTCCTCTTCTCTCCCTCGGTCCTTGCCTCACTGCCAGGCTTGGAAAGCCACAGAGCCTTGGCATTACTATCCGGGGCCTGGGCTTAGCTTGGCACCTGCACACGAGAACATTCATATGTACAGAACACGATGAAGACTGTAGATGAGACCCAGTTGTAGCCTGACTCCCTCTTCCTTGGACCAAGTCCCCTGCCTGGCTGTGAACCATCCGTGATAGGAAATTTTATAGTCGCCAAGCAAGTGTGTCTGGGAGGGATGAGGGCTGGTGGCGGGTCCAAGAGAAGAAAAGAGAATCAGAGTTTCAAACAGATCCTGCCGGACCGGAAGATCCTGGTAGACACTGGAGAGGGTGGGTGGTGGGGTGTCGAAGTGGCCCCTAAGAACGGTGGAGCCCTGCCAGCAGCTCTCCAGTTTGAAGCTGTATGCACTTTCAGGAGCTGCTGCAATTCTAGCTGAGTGGGGATAACTGTGTGGGTTAGTGTGCGTGCATGCGCGCACGTTTGTGTATTGTGTGTGTGGTACACATGGAGGCCAGAGGGTCCTTCAGTACATTGTCAAGTTTGTGTCTTGGTGGAACTTGGTCTGGAACTTGACAATTCAACTAAGCTGGGTGCCCAGCAAGCCCTGGGAACTGCCCAGCAACAGGACTGCATACATGCCACCATACCTGGCTTTCAGGTGGGTCCTGGGGATCAAAGTCAGGTCCTTGTTCTTGTAAAGCAAGCACCTGACTGATTAAGGGATTCCCCAGCTCCCCCCCAATTTTACACACACACACACACACACACACACACACACACACACACACACACACACGTATGTCTCAAACATTGCTTAGACCAGCGGTTCCTGCATCTTTACTAACTTTGGCAATCTAGTACCAAGTACACTCTGGCCCTTATCAGAGACTTGTTTCTACCACCTCAACATGGGGAAGGCTTGGGTGTAGGTAGGCTGCTGTCCTGCTCCAGCAGAGCCTAGACAGGATCCAGGATGTGGCTCCTGTCAGACGGTGGTGACAGCAACAAGTCATGATTCAGGATGTGTGTGTGTGTGTGTGTGTGTGTGTGTGTGTGTGTGTGTGTGTGTGTGTGTGTGTTGGCGGAGTGAGCCGGACAGAGATAGAGCCAGAGAGACAGGAAATTTTTCTGTGGGTTCTTGACTTTGTCCTCTCCCTAGATTCCTTACCATTGTGAGCCTGAGTCACTGGGGGAAGGGGCTGGAACAGGCTAAATTTTTCCACTCAGCCCCTATCCCTGTCACCTGGCTCACCTGATGGGCCCCACCCACTCAGAGGGAAATTCCAGTCCTAAACCTCGCAGTCTCTCCTGGGCCAGCCAGTTCTCACTGTGGGCTGTGGAGTTCCTGGGGTCAACCTGAGGCAAGAGAACCTTCTGCTTAGAGACAGGGGCCTGCTGGGTTAGGCCTGGGGCTTGCAAAGATTTCTCTTAGGGTTGGGGAAACAGCCCAGTGTGCAAAAGTGCTCAGTGTGCTGGTGTGAGGACCCGAGTTCAGATCCTTGGAACCCGATGCATAGTGTGCCCGTAGTCCCAGCACTCCTGTGAGGAGATGGGAGGCGCAGCTGGAAGGCCAGGTGGCCTGGCATGCACAAAACAACCAAGAGCCCCGTCCTGAGCAAGCAACACTTGGGGTTGATCTCTGACCTCTACACGTGTGCCGCAGCATGCGAGCACCCATGAACACACACACACACACACACACACACACACACACATACAAGTGCGTGCACACGCACGCAATTTCTCTTGAGACCCTTTGGGTACAGGTGACACCAATTTGAGGCTATCCCCAGTCCCAGTGTGTGTACGTGTATGTGTGTGTGTGTGTGTGTGTGTGTGCACATGTGTGTGACTGCACACGCTTGTATCTTCTCAGCTGACTGCTGGTGGTGTCCAGTTTGCAATTACAAGGTGACTGCAGACACGATGCCCATATTCCTCAGCTCAAATTCAAGGCCTTTTGTGTTCTGACCTCAAAGGACCTTCCCATGGTTACTAGCTGCTAATACCCCCTTGGTGTCTGGGCTCTCCTCCAGGTCCTCTAACTTAAATGTTTACAGGGGCCAGACAGGTAACTGGAGCAAGGGAAGTGGGCTGAGGGGTGGCGGAGGCGTGCTGTTCAGCCTGAAATGCTTGTGCATTTCTGGAATGCCAGGCTCTGGAGCTCCCCCCATCCCCGCTATTTACCTTCCGGCTGGCAACTGCTGCGCCCTCTTCAAGGACGCTGTGTAGCACCGGGAGTGGACCAGATGAAACATGCCTGAGGACAGGATGTGGTCCAGGGGATGCAGCTCCCCCTCCCTGCCACACCAAGCCTTGTGAACACCGGTCTCATTCTTGGTCCTGCGCCAGAGCCAGGTTCGAATGATGACTTGGCTCATTTATGACAGTTAGGTGATTCTGAACTTCAGTTTTCCCATCTGTAACATGGGTGTGTTAAAGGGCACCTACCTCAGATGGTAATAGAAGTAACGTAGGTGCCGTTAAAAACACTGAGAATCAGACAAGACATCTATCCAACAAGAAGAAACCATAACCGTTGCTGCTGTTGTAGTTATTACTGACTGGCAGAATTGCCGCCTCTTCCATGAAGCCTTACCCAGCTCCCAGGTGGGGGTCTATCTCTTCTTCCGTTGGGATACCACCGTCCCAGTGGGTCCAGCAACACCCAGGCTCAGGCCCAGCGGATGACCCCAAGGACAGCTCTCCTCAGTGTGGCCCTGGCGGGCAGGGAGGACACAGGTGTGTCTTTTATTTCTGCTTGCTCTACTCTCGTGGAATAAGACTAGTGTCTTTGGGTTTCTTTTGCTGCAGTGAAACCCCATGACCATACAGCAAGTTGAGAGGAAAGGGTTTATTCGGCTCACACCCCCACATCTCTGTTCATTATGTAAGGAAGTCAGGGCAGGAACTCAAATAGGGCAGGAACCCGGAGGCAGGAGCTGATGCAGAGGCCATGAGGGGAGCTGCTCACTGGCCAGCTCAGCCTGCTTTCTGGTAGAACCCAGGACCATCAGCCCAAGGATGGAACCTGCCACAACATGCTGGGCCCTCCCCCACCTATCACTAACTAAGAAAATTCTTTACAGTCGGATCTTATGGAGGCACCCCCATTTCAGATAGCTCTAGCTTGGGTCGAGCTGACATAAAACCAGCCAGCGCACCCAGCAAGACAGAGACACCCCTCCCATTCCTGGGTCAGTCCCAGCACCTCAGGAGCCAGGCAAGCGGTGAACACGTAGGAGGTAGAGGCAGGAGGGTCAGGGGTAAGCCTGATACTAGTCCGAGCTGCACGGGACTGTCTCCATGGGAAAAGCTGGTGTGGCAGCACACGCCTTTAGTTACAACTCTCGAGTCAGAGGCAGGCTGACCTTTGAATTACAGGTCCACCCTGTCTACATTGTGACACGTTCTAGGCCAGTCAGGTCTGCATAGTGAGACTCTGTCTAAAAATACCAAACCAAACCAACCAACCAAGCAAACAAACAAACAAAAAAACTCAAAAGCAAGCAGACAAAGCTCTAAATAACTAGAAACCAAAAACAATTTTAAAAAAATTAGATACACAGCTCCAACCCCAAGACTCAGTCTCAGACCTGAGTCACACCCTTTAGGAATGGCCTCCCTAGGCTCAAGGACCAGACTTCCAGGAGTGACACCCAGCAAAGCTGCTTGGCTTCTCTGGGCCCCAGTTTCCCCACTCACAGCTTATTTGAGTTGGAACCTGTATAATAACTGGCATGTTTCTGGGCTGGGTGTACTGGGCTGTGGGAGTCAGGGCCACTAGGTTGGCTCCTGGCCCACCTCCTGGTCCCTGGGCAGGTAAGAAAAGAAGGTACTTAGGAAATCCTCCTGTAGGTACACAGTGTTAGCAGGCAGAGGAGGCAGCCTTTGGCTCCAGGGCCCAAAGCTATGTGGCTCTGGAAGGGCCTGGTTTTATAGTCCTGGGGGCCACCGAGGGGCAGGGACACTGTTCCTTTGGGCTCCCAACTGTATCCCAGCAGGATCTACCAGTTAGTCTCGAAAGTCAGGAGGGCCCAAAGCAGCGTGGAAAAGTGGCTGTCTTTTCTCCCTCCCTAGGCCAAATGAGAGCTCCTCTTCCTAGTCCTTGGGCCCCTAGACCTGGTCCTCATTACAGAAGACCCTAATCCCACCCAAAGACCCTTCCCCCCAAATGAAGAGGCTCTGCCCCCGTTAGGCTGGGAGGGACAAGGTATGATCTCTGTACAACCCCAGCCAGCTGGGCTTAGGCATATGCCCTAGTGGTGAGTGGACGTTCAAGTCCCCTAAGACCCCAGGACAAATGTCCTGGAAAGGATAGGAAGTAGAAGATGGGCCTTTGACTGGAGGAGTCCTGGGAAAAGAGGGGAACATAGGAGGTGGTTGGTAGCAATTTCTGACCAACTAGGAGAGTCCCTGGCGCAAGTCACTTCTCCCTTTCTCTCACCCCTTGCCCCTGGAGATCCCCTACCCAGGGGCCCAGAGGGCAGGCTCAGGGATCTGCCCAGCCATGGCTGCTGCCATGGGATGGACAGGACTCCAGGACCTCTGTCTCCTTGCTTTTTCACTGGGGCTGATCCCTTCCACCTTTGCCCAGCCTAGGCCAGCCTGAGGGCAGGGGACAAGGCCAGGGGGGCATGTTATTTTGTTTGGTTTGGTTTTTTTTTATTTTTTTGGCAGGTAAACAGAGTCTAATTGGAAGAGGTTAGGCCAGCATTTGTGACGGGTTTGCAATTGGCTCCTGGTCCCAATGGCCTGGTGCCTGGAGCCCGTGTGTTTCCATTGGTGAGGTTCCTGGAGAGGAGTGGAGCAACCCTCCTCCTTCCCTTTCACCTCTATCCCCCCCTTGGGGTGGGGGTGGCTGCAGGGAGCAGCTTCTCTGTGCTTGTTCCTTCTCTAACGAAAATGGCTTCGTTGGAGGCCCAAGGCTTTCTCTCCTTTCACCAGCATGGCCTTTGGGACTGGGGTGTGCTGGGCTTAGGATGGGGGGGGTGTTCTGGAGAGGGAAGACAGGAAAGCCCCAGGTTAATGCACAGGTCTGTACCCCTGCCCCCAATCTTGGAAACCAAAACACATGGACCATGTATCAGCATTGTCGGTGGAAAGGCATAGGTGGCTAACCTGGATGGTGTATCCCACCTACCATATTTTATCCAAACAAGATGCAGGCTGCTAATTAAACTATGACACAGTGCCTTCTTGTTATTGGTTACAAGGGACGTCCTGATTTCAGAGATGTGAGGGAATGTGAGAAATGTGTGTCAGAGAATGAAACTAAAGTTAAAAACATTTTCATCAGCATGTCTCTTGTACACATTCTTCTTTCCCTGTAGCAAACGATGTTTACTTAGAACTCCATGGAATTAGACATGTAGAGGCAACAACACAGGCCCTGGTTCACAGCGAACTGTGCTTATAAGATGTACACAACTGTGTCTGTGTGTGTGTGTCTGTGTGTGTGTATGTCTGTGTCTGTGTGTGTGTCTGTCTGTGTCTGTGTGTGTGTCTGTCTGTGTGTGTGTCTGTGTGTATGTGTCTGTGTGTGTGTCTGTATGTGTCTGTGTGTGTGTCTGTGTCTGTGTGTCTGTGTCTGTGTGTCTGTGTCTGTGTCTGTGTGTGTGTCTGTCTGTGTCTGTGTGTCTGTGTGTGTCTGTGTCTGTGTGTGTGTCTGTCTGTGTGTCTGTGTCTGTGCACACACATGTGAGTTCCCTCAGAGACTGGAGCAGTGCGACTGAGCTCTGTGCTCTTAACTGCTGGGCCTCCCTGCCAGACTTCTACATCTGTATTTGTGGCTGTGGCAGTTTTAGGTGCATAGATGTCATCCGTACACAAGAGTGTGTGTTACTTCATTCTTGTTGTCAACTTGACACAAACTGGAGTCACCTGGGAAGAGGGAGTCTCAGTTCAAGAATTGCTTCCCTCACACTGGTGGGCTGTGGCCACGTCTGGGAGACACTGTCTTGATTGATGACTGATGTGGAGGGTCCAGCCTACTGCGGGTGGCATCATCCCCAGCAGGCAGGAGAGCCTGGGTGTATAAGAAAGCAAGCCATGCTGTTTGAGAGCAGGCACTGGGTTGGCCCTGCCCTCAGAGATTTGTCACCTACACCAGCAGGGGACCATATCTTCCTCCTCTGGGAGACATCCTTCTCAGAATAGGTCCTGAATCTATGCCCTATTGCCCAGGACAGGACATAGCCTCACCCTTTAGCAATCTCTCTCTCTCATATCTATCTATCTATCTATCTATCTATCTATCTATCTATCTATCTATCCTCTCTCTCTCTCCATATATATATATATATATATATATATATATATGATTACATACTGGGCCTTATTCATATTAGGCAAATTTTTTTACCATGGAGTTACATTCTCAGCCCCCTTTTAAAATACTTTTTTATTTTGAGATAGGGTCTAAGTTGTCTAGGCTGACCTTGAACTTGCTGTATAGCTCAGGCTGGGCTTGAACTTCCTGCTTAACCTCCTGAGTGCCTGAGTTGACAGGCCTGTGCCACCAGAGAGAAGTCTGGGCTTCTCTCTTGCCTGTGGCCCAGTCTTTCCTGGCCAGATCCCAGCTGTCTCTAGGATACAGTGTCCCTGACTTAAATTCCTAACCGGTACCACAGGCTATGGAGGCACTGGGATGGACAATGGGGTGGCCCCGCCCTGAGAGTCCTCTCAGTTACTGTGCTAGATGTCCTCAGCATCCTCCCCTTGCTTCAGCTCCAGCCTCTCTGGTGGGAACAGACTGATACCCCCAAAGGGGTTGTGTTGTGCAGTGAGCTCATTCACGGTGAAGGGCCGTGCTCCTCCAACCCCACACTTACAACACTGTCTAACCTTGTACCCCTCCACGCACACAGCAGGCAGGCTTAGGGTTGTTTATTGTTCCGCTGCAGACCCCAGGGGCCCAGGCCTCTCCAACACCCAGAACTGAGTTGTCCCGTCCCTGGCTTTCCAAGAACAGGCTCCATCAAACACACACAGTTGTGAAACCACCCTGCTGGGCTCTCCAACGGATGAGGCCATTTGTGGGCTGAGTGGGCTGCTGAGGGCTGCCAAGGGTCAGGCCCTGGACCCGAGTGTGCTGGCAGTCACAGCCCTGTGGCCTGGGGGTGGGGAGTTGGGCCCTCCTGTTGCTCTCCTGTTTTTCTTCACTCTGACTTGCTTCTCCAGAGAGAAACAAGTCGTGAAGCTGTAGACAGAAAAGGCCTTGGGATCAGTGTACCCAGTGCAAACAAGAATGCTCGTCCCTTGTGGGACAGCATTGCATCAAGTGTGAGAGCCTGCTAATCGCAGACCCTGTTCTGTTGTGCAGGTCACTCAAAGCCTCACACTGCTGCCTGAGGGGGAATTTGGGCCTGGAAGTGCTGGCCTGCTGTGGCTGCTGTCATTTGGATGACAGTGTCATTGACAGGAAGAAGCAGGGCCCTCTGTCCCCTGCCCGTGGCTTATCCACACTCTGCCATTTCAGGTAGGCCCTGCCTGCCTCGGTTTCATGTCTGGCTTTTGTCCTTGGCCTGTCCACAGGTCTTGCCTTCCTTGCTCAGCCTTGGGAATCCAGAATGGCCCTCTGCCTCTGCCCATCAGCTGTACTTTGGGAAGTTTTCCCACCCGGTTTAGACAGTTCCAACTACTACCTCTTTCCACATTTCCAGGCCCAGTAGGAACTTTGTTCTAGAACTTGAGTTCTAGCGGCTTTATATGTGTTCCCTCAGTGAGAGACCAGCTTTCTTCCCTTCTGTGTGGTATCCTCAACAGATTAGGTATTCCTCAAAGACAGGCAGGCTCTCTCCTCAGACCAGGCTAATCAGGGATTGTGGGATTGGAAGTCTTTCTTGGGGCTTTCCTCTGCACAGTGAGGGTACCCCAAACATTGCACTAGAGGGATAAGCTCTCCCTGCCACCCAAGTCTTCATGTGTATTCTTAGTTGGGGGTTGGTTCTGGTTGCCCTTGGCCCTCCCAGTCCTTTCCTGGCCAGTGGCAACAGGTTTTCTGAGTTGGGGAGGGGGAGCCAGGAACGGGGGAAGGAAGATAGGAGCAGCAAGGACAGTGTGACACCAAGCAGGGCCTTAAAGGCCATCCTCCCACCTTCTTGAGCCTCCTTGGATGTGAGGAGTGCATGTAGGGAAAGCAGGCACTGATCTCACACTAGACCCTGGTCACTCAGGCGGGGCGTGTGACATTTGGTCCTGCCCGGGAGAGGGGAGGGAACGGAAGGAATACCCTGACTCAGCAGTTGCCCCCTCCCAGCTCAGATGGAACTTGGGGGAGGGCTGACTGCTGAGAAGATGCAGATGGTGATTCCCCCCCTCCGTGGCCCTGGGTTGTTTGGAGAGGAGGGCTGGGCATTGAATTCTCCCCAAAGATACTGGGGAGGCAGGGAATGATTGTAGAGGGGGACACAAGGGGGTCTCTTGACACTGTCAAGACTCAGTGTCAGTGACATGCAAAGGAGAGCATGACTCCCTTTGTGAGATAGCGGGGACAGTGAGTGGATGTCCCTTTCTGCCGTGTGGGGGTGGGGTGGGGGGGCCTTGCGGGAGGAAGAGTTTTAGAGGGAGGGGTGGTCACTTGCAGAGGTGAATGGCAGCTTGCTTGGACGGAGTCCCGGTGCCTCTCCAGAAGTTGGTTTCAGGCTTCATAACATCTCTTAATTGCCTGGCAGCCCCCCCATGGGGCTGGGCACACACGGGCGTTCTGCCCAAGCTTAAGCTTGAGCATGGTTAAATTATTTTTAAATGGGTTTTGTCATATCAGATACCCCCAATTAAATTCATAGTCATGATCCCAACTATTTATTACACAGCTCTTGTACCTTCCCAAGATTTGATAGGTATAGGTTTACGTAAGGACGGACTTATGTAAACTGGGCCCTGACTCAGGCTTGCCGGGAGCCTTGGGGAATAGTGTGCGGGCACGCACACATGTCAGCCTCTTATGCTCTACAGTAACCCTTGCTCACAGGTAGGGAGAGCCGGTGACACCCTCGTTAGGCAGGTCTTCAAGCTCTCCCCTCTGCTGACATGGCTGCCAAGCAGATACCTGCCTCATTTATCCTCTGATGCAAAAATGATTGGGACTTATGTAAAAATGGATTTACATAAGACTTGCCAGGACAGAATACTCATGAGATCTGGGGACTATGAGTGTGTGTGTGCACGCGCACACACACACAGCCATTAGCTGCATTCATGTGGAAACCCTCCCCCTTCTCTTGTGTATGTGTTTGTACATACCCATGTATGTGGAGGTCAGAGGTCTTTGCTGGTTGCTCTACCTTATTTTTGAGGTAGTATTACCCATAGAATTTGCCTCTCACTGATTCGGGTAGACTGGCCAGGCCAGCTAGCTCTCAGAGCCTTCCTGTCTGTGTCCCCAGTGCTGGGGTGACAGTCACATGCCAGGGTACCCAGCTTCTACGTGGGTTCTGGGACCTGAATACAGGTCCTCATGTTTTCGTGGCAACACTTTATTGACTGAGCCATCTCCCCAGGCCTTTTCTTTTTCTGAGACACTTAGCCAAGGCTAGCCCACAATGGTCTTGAACCCCTGATCCTCCTGCATCTGCCTCCAGAGTGCTGGGATTACAGAGGTGCACCACAAACACCAGAATCAAGGTTACAAACCCCATCTTAACAGCAAACACCTCCAGAAAACTCTAAAAGACAGCGGGCACACAACAGGTAATCCATCATTGGAGAACACCTGTGACAGCAGGATCTGCTGAAGTTAGGCATAATTTGAAATGACCTTGCCTATTATGGATCTCCACGGCACCTATTCTGTGGTGCAAGAACAATATGAAATACACACAGACATGCTTTCACTTAACTGTGGGAGCCGAGGCGGTCACTCCAGCACCATAACTGAGAGTGAAAGAACTAGGGCTCACTGAGGGACTTGTCCCTTATCTGGGTGACATGATTTCACAGGAGGCATGGAGGGGCGGGAGAGGGAGCATGGTGGAACACAGCCATTTGCTGGGAAAACTTGGGGGAAAGGACGAGCTATGCTATCCATTTCCAGTGTGTAGGTGCTCCAGGTCCATTTGAAAACAAGCACCCACCCTAGAGTTCTGCCTGAGAGGGAGAAGAGGCTGAAGAGGCAGGCAGGGGCCACATTGCTGCTGTGCTGATTCTTAGAGCAGGACCACAGGCCTCGGGGAGGCTCTTCTCTGGGCTGAGGTCCATTCCTATGCCATTGCTGACTGATCTCCTCTTTTCGTTTCTCTAGTTGCTCACTGAGTGCCGAGCAGTCACAGATCTTCAACCTACACTCCCAGGGATCATTTCCCCCAACCCCAAATTTTAGGAGTCCCAGAAGAGCTGCAGGGATTATGAGGCAGGATATGTAAAATCAGGGCTTGGTGGTAGCAGAAGCGGAGGGCTGGGGCCCATTCCCACTCCCTGGCCCCGTCTCTTCTTGGAGGGTGAGGAATGGTCAGCTGTAGGCGTCCCTGAGTCTCTGCAGTACCCTCCGTGGGGCTCCTTTGAGGGGCCACTTGTGAGCAGTGAGGTCAGGAGCAGGGGGCAGGGGGCAGGGTGCTTTTTAATTTCTTGTTAGTGATAACAGCTGGAGAGCAGCAGCAATTAAGGAGGAAGACTCCCCCAGGATGCCAGAGAGCCCCACGCCCCCACCAGAGCTGCGTACAACTTCCTCCCTTCCTCCCTTTCCATTCCTGGCCAACCCTCTTGGGGCCCAGGAAGCTGTGGACTGCAGTTTGGAGGGAGAGAGGGACATGAGTGGGTTCCCTCCTGGGACTTTAGTGGGGAGGACAGAACAAAGTGAGCAGGGGGAACAGGATTTGGAATCAGCTGCCCGTTCCCTGCCACCAATCCTTGGGAGTGCTCTGGCCTTCTCTTTGGCACCGGTATTGAGGATGGAGTCATAAAAATGACAAGAGGCAGCAGGCTGTAGTAGCTCACACCTGTAATCCCACCACTAGGGACACTGAGGCAGGAGGACTGTCGTGAGTTCTAGGCTAACTCTGGGCTACACACATAGTGAGTTCCAGGCTAGTCTAGGCTACACCGTGAAGATCTGTCTCAAAAACAATGACTGGGTTGGGGGTATGACTCTTCAGAGAGCTCAGTGCTTGGTGAGTGTTGACTTGAGGGCCTGAGTTTGGATGCCCAGCACCCATGTAAAATAGGGTACAGAGGCATGGATTTGTAAATGAAGTACTGGACAGTATATGTGCATGCACACACATCTAAGTGAACGTGGGAAGCTTACTGGGTAGTCAGTTTAGTAAAAATGATTGGTGTCAGGCTCAGGGAAGTGATAGAGGAAGACAGCCGACATCCATGCCTTGCGTCTGCGTGCTCGTGCATGGGGAGCTCCATCAATGGGGTCTGCACATCCATGTCTTGCGTCTGCGTGCTCGTGCATGGGGAGCTCCACCAATGGGGTCTGCACATCCATGTCTTGCATCTGTGTGCTCGTACATGGGAAACTCCACCAATGGGGTCTGCTGGCCACGTGGAAGGTGGGAGAGGGAAGAACTGAGGACCAGTGCAAGGTTAGAGCTCAGGGACTCGTGAGACGGGGACATCAGAGATGGAAGCCTGATGGCGCTGTGCTTTGGGCAGGAGGTAAGGTCCCTTTAGTTTACTGCATCTGTGAGCTGGTGTGTGCAGAACGCCAAGGCAGGAAGATGTGAAGTTCAAGACCAGCCTGGGTTACATGGTGAATTCCAGGCTAGCTTGGGCTGCATAGAGAGACCAAGTTGACCAGAGTCCAGTCAATCTCATTCTCTCTCTTTCTTTTCCTCCCAGTCTCTCCCTTCTTCCTTCCTCCATTATTTCTTTCTCTCATCCCTTCTCCCCTCATCCTATCTTTTTTCCTTTTGAAAAGCATTTATTATGTGTGTACGCATGTGTGTGTGTGTGTGTGTGCCTGAGTGTATTGTGTACACCATGTGTGCAGTGCATGTAGAGGCCAGGAGAGGGCATCAGAGTTGCTGGAACTGGGGTTACAGATGCTTGTGAGCCTCTACGTGGGTGTGGAAACCATGCCCTGGTCTTCTGAAAGAGCAGTAGGTTCTTTGAACCAATGAGTCATACCCCAACCCTCGTTCTTTCTGCAGGCTCTCACTTTGGCCTTCTGAGTTCTGGATTGAAAGACAACACTGCCACACCTGACATAAGATTCGAATTTTGCTTAAAGAACTTCCTCAAATACCAGCACTCCTTCATGGTCTTTGGAGGTTGGAAAATTCTTCTAAGCAACTTGCCTTTGGTCAAAAACTTTTGCTTGTTTGTGGACTATTTGCTGGGTATCTGTGCATGAGGGTGGCTGTTGTAGTCATGTAGACCACTCTGGGAGTTTTTTTAGCCATGTGGGAGGACATTAAAACAAAACTCACTTCGTTGCTGATTGGCCTTTTTTTTTAGACAAGGTTTCTCTGTATAGCCCTGGCTGTCCTGGAACTCACAGAGCTCCGCCTGAGTGCTGGGATTAAAGGTGTGCACCATCACTGAGTGACCTAACAAAAGTCACTCTTAAAAGTTGTAAATGGGGTTAAAGAGACAGCTCAGGATTCAGAGGAGTGTTTGCCCCCTTTCACAGGCTCAGAGTTCAGTTCCCAGCACCCTCATCAGACAGTTCACAGCTGTCTGTGACTCCAGACCCTGGGGACCTCCTCGAGTACCCATACACGTGTGGCAGCCACACACATACACATAAATAAAACTAAAAACCTTTAAAAATTACAGGTGCCCGTGGCTTCTCATGCAGTCTGTTAGTTTCTGTTGTGAGACAATGAGCCTAATCTCAGTCCATTTAACAGTCCCAGGGGCCAGGAGTCTTCTGATCAGGCTCTCACAAGGTTGCCATCGAGGTTCTGAGTGGACAGACTTTTTATCTGGGGATTCAGAGGGGCCACCAACTTCTGAGCTCCCCTTCCCCCCACCTGCTGTGGGGGTTGTAGGCATGATCTCTACAGTTCCAACCTTTAAGCTCACTCTCCTGGGTGGGTGCAGTTCTTTGTGACTGCGGGCTGGAGCTGTTTTCCTGCTGGCTCCCAGCCAAAGCTGCCCGCTGCTCCTAAAAGTAATCTACATCTCTGCCACGTGCCCCCTCCACCTAGAAGTCAACAGGGCGGTCACATCTGCACCGCCAGATGCCCCACTTCTAACCTCCTCTTCTTTAAGCAGTGACGACAATGACTTTGCAGGCAGACAGCCTCCCCCAGGTCTCACTGCGTAACCCTAAGCCAGTTTAGAAAGCAGGTAGTCCTTGAACCCACAGATCCGGGCACATCCCTGGCTCACGTTATTACTCAACTGTGCCACCTAAAGTAACCTCACCTCAGGAGGGAGCCAATAAAAGCCATAGTCCTCAGAGTATAGAAAGGGCCACTCCTAGGGGTAGAATTTGTGGGACTGTCTTAGAATTCTATCTGCCACATTTGGAACTAAATATCAGATTTCATAGTGGTCCTCCAGGACTTGACTTTTGTTTTGCTTTTTGTTGTTGTTTTTGGGTTTTTTTTTTTTTGAGGCAGGGTTTCTCGGTGTAGCCCTGGCTGTCCTGTAGACCAGGCTGGCCTCAGACTCACAGAGAACGAGCTGCCTCTGCTTCCTGAGTGCCTGGGTGAAAGGTGTGCCACCACCGCCTGAAGGTTTGGACTTATTTTCACCCCTCATTACCTCACCACTCTCCTCAGCCACGTAGACATTCTTTTAAAAACTGTTTTTTATTTTTATTTTTGATTATGTGTCTGTGCCAGTGTGGATGCCCCTGAGTGCAACCTTCTGAGGCTAGGGGATGTCAGATCCCCTGCAGCTGAAGTTAGAGATGGCTTCAAGCCATTCAGTGTGGGTGCTAGGAATGGAAATCAGGTCCTCTGCACAGGCTCTTAACACAGAGCGGTCTCTCCAGACACACTAAGGAAAAACAAAGCTAGCATAGCTGTGCCTTTAATCCCAGAACTCCAAAGATAGAGATGGATGGATCTTTATGAGTTCCAGGCTAGCCAAGGATACATCGTGAGAGACCTTGTCTTGTGAGCATGCATGTACACACACACTCTCATGCGCTCATGTACACACATACACACACACACACACACACACACACACACGATAGATAAATAAATAGAAAAAAGTTACAAGACTCTGTGTCAGCACTATTTATTCCCTTCACTCTTACTTCCAGAAGAGGCTGGGTTGGCCAGCTTCTGAGTTACAGGACTCTAGGCTGTACGCTGCATGGTTGTGACTTCCCCACGGCCAGCCCCATGCTCTGGCATGCCCCTCCCCTTCTTCCTACAAACCAAAGTCAGCTGAAAGCGAGGCTAAGAAAGCCTCCAACTTTGCTTTAGCATGGTTTCAGGATGAAACGGAAGCTGGTGCAGGTGTTCAAACTGCCATGTTTTCCTGGAAGTCTTTACTCTATTCTTAGAGAATTTGACTATTACCAGCTCAACATGATCGTATTGAAAACTAAACCAGATATGTCCTGGGCTTGCATCATCGGGGACAGCGCCGTCACCAGCGCAGGCGACGGTCAGGATCAGCACACACTCACTGTATTTAGGAATCAAGGAGCAAACAAATGAGAAAAAGGGCAGCCTTCAGAATTTTACGGCATTAGAGAGAGTCCTAGAAGCTGGGAGTGGTGGTGCTCACCTTTAATCCCAGCAAGAAGGAGGCAGAGGCCAGGCAAAAGTAATCTAATAACTAGTTCTAGGCCAGCAAGGGCTATACAACAAAACCCTGTCTCAAACAAATCAAAACTCTAAAGCAATCCTAGGCTGGTCAAATGGCTCATCAGGAAATGCGCATGCTGCCAAGCCCGAGGGTGACCCGAGTTCCATCATTGGGTCCCACATTGTAGACGGAGAGGTTTGACTCCCAAAATTGTCCTCTGACCTCCACAAGTGTACAATAGCACAGGTGCATGAGTGCACAGGCGCACATGCGTGTACACACACACACACACACACACACACACACCATATTGTCAGGCCAGCCTTGGCTACACAAAACACTTCCTGAAAAATTCCTAATGAACCAGAAACAAAATCCAATTGCCAGTCCTCCATGATATCAAGGCTTTGTCAGCCCTGGGAACTAAACAGTATGTGGAAATAACCAAAAGTTATCTAGTGCCAAGCCATGTGACTGGAGAGACTGAGCAAATGGGGTAGGTAATAATAGAACGTTTTTTTTTTTTGGTCTTAAACAAGGTGTGGCACCAAATTGTGAGATTGATTTCCTTGTTTTGTGTACACTAAGTCTGAGGTCAAGTCACAATAAGAAGTAAAGATTAAAAGTGTTTTCAGCCAAGTTGATTTCTTTGGCCTAGGCGTGTAGACTCACTGTTGGTAACTTTGCCTGTGAGATTGATTGCTTTTGTCTGTGGTTCAAAGCCAGACATTCAAGGCACAAAGGGTGCCTTCACGCTCAGAAAATGAAGCTGAAGTTGGAATTGGGACACTCTGGGGGTGCCAGCACGGGGGCAGGGGCGGCAGAACTGAAGGAAAACAGTGAGTTCCAGGCCTGGTCCTAGGAGTTGGGAGGAAAAGGACCTTGAGCGGCACCCCAACAAGCTGACACGGCATTGTCTACAGACAAGCATGTGTGATGCCCACAGTAGGACAGCATGTACTTTATATTTATTTATTATTTTTTCATTACATTTTAATTTATTTTGCGTGGGGGGATGCTTGCCACGGTGCGTACATCCAGGGTTCAGAAGACGGCTTTTGGTTCTCTCCCCTCACTATTCGGATCTCACGGACTGAATTCACGTCATCACAGCCACGTGCTTCACGCACGCCACCACGCCGTGCGGAGCCCTCAGTCTTTTTGAGGCAGAATCTCGTGTGGCTGGCTATACTCTATGCAGTCAAAGCTGTCCTTGAACTCCTGATCCTCCTGCCTCTGCCTCCCACGCGCTGATAGTGCAGTCATGGGCCTGTGGCTCTGTGAGCCCCACTAACACGGCTGAGTCACTGAACACTGCAGCGTTCAGATCAATTCTCAATTAATTTTAACACAGAGAGCCGAGGCGGAGGCAGAGGTGGGTGGAGGAGATGGAGAGCAGCTTGAGCACCAGCCAGTGTGGAGGTCGTCTGGGAGTTACCTCAGTTATCTCAGAGTCTACGTTTCGCCCTCAGTTAACCATCATCACCATGGCGCAAAGGTCCTCCCTGGAGCAGCAGACCACTAGTGTCTAGCACCGTGTCAGAGTCTCTGTCATTCCCTGCATTCCATCTCATCACCTAGGTACACGTCCTCACTTCACAACGCCACAGTCAGAAGGCACGAGGGGGGGGGCACGGCTTTCATTACAGCATACCACCATATAGTTGTTCTATTTTATGGTAATTTCTTACTCTAATTTCTTTGTGTATGCATGCATGTGCATATTCTTGTGTGTGCAAGCGCATGTATGTATGAGGTTCTTCACGAATGTGTATGTGCATGTATGTGTAGAGACCACAAGTCAGCTTTTGGTGTTGTCTTTCTGAAGCTAGTGTGTGTGTGTGTGTGTGTGTGTGTGTGTGTGTGTGTGTGTTTGAGACTCTATGTAAGCTCTGTAGACCAGGCTGGCCTTGAACTCACAGATCCACCTGCCTCTGCCTGCCGAGTGCTGGATTAAAGGTGTGTGCCACCAATGCCCAGATGTGTGTATGTGTGTTCTGAAAGCACCAATTTTTTAGAATTTGCTTTTTGGTGTGTGTCTTATGTGTGATGCATATGTATAATGTGTGTGCAGTGTGTGTGCTATGTATGTGGTGTGTGTGCTTGTGTATGATGTACAAATATAATGTATGTGATGTGCGTGTAGTGTAAGTATGTAGTGTACGTGTGTGTGTCATGTGTATATGTATGTATGCATGTGTGTGTAGTATGTGATGTGTGTGTTTAGTGTGTGTGTCATGTATGCATATGTGTCTGTGTATTGTGTGTGTCATGAGTATGTATGTGTGAAGATGAAGGTTTCTGTCCTGCCTGATCCCATAGCCGCTTTGCCCCCAAATAAACACACAGATGCTATATTAATTATAAAGCTGTTGACCAATGTCTAGGGCTTCTTATTGGCTAGCTCTGTCTTAATTATTAGCCCATTTCTATTAATTTAAGTATTCCCACGTGGTCTTATCTTACCAGAGAGGGGTCAGGACCTGTTGCCTTTTTTAGCTTTCTCTCCCCAGCCTTCTCCTTTTCCGCTAGCCCCGCCTATGCTTCCTGCCTGGCTATTGGCCAAACAGTGTTTTAGTCATCAACCAATAAAAGAAACATATATACAGAAGGACATCCTTCATCGTGTGTGTGTGGTGTGTGTATCATGTGTATGTGTATGTATATGTGTGGTATTATACAGCAAGTACTGGCCGTCTTCCTTGACTTCTCTACTGTTTTGTTTTTTCAGAACAGGACCATGAATTCAGTGAGGCTGTCTGGCCACTGCACCCCTCCCCAGTCCTGGAGTCATGAGCATCTGCTGTTGTGCTGGGATTTTTACATGCATTTGGGGAAGAATCTGAACTCTGAGCCATCTCCCAGTTACAATCTTGCTTTTTGAGACAAGGGTTTCCACTGGCCTTTCGGCCTTAGGGCTCCTCCTGTCTTCACCTTGTTGTCATGGGAATTACAAGCATGCATTTTTGGTTTTTCATGTGCACTGATGCTTTGCCTGTATGTGTCTTGATGTGAGGATGTCAGGTCTTCCGGAACTGGAGTTACAGACAGTTGTGAGCAGCCATGTGGGCGTGGGGAATTGAACCCGGGTCCCCTGAAAGAGCACTGAGCCATCTCTCCAGGCCCTGGAATATTGTTCCGCCATCCATTCGTTAGGAGACATTGTGAACCCTGGTAAGGGAAGGTCTCCTGAGTGGCATTTTCTGGTTCTGGGCTGAAACTCTACCACTCTCCAATAGTGTGTGATGGGGTCTGAGGCCCTGTACACGCCAACTGGAAACCCTGAAAACATGCAACCAAAGTTCTGACGTCAGCTTCCTCCAGCACAGACAGGGATGTCTGCTTTGGTGGCTATTTGGGGTACTGAGGACCCAACCCGGGACTTCACGCCCACCAGGCAAGTGCTGAGCTGCAGCCCAGTGGTTCATTCTTTATCAGAGCCATGGGGACTGAGGATGCCACCTTTGGAGCCAGCAAGATCTGCATGGTGCCACTTTGACCTGGCCTTAGACAAGCTACTTTCTCCACCTTAGCCTTTGGCTCACAACTGTCTCCTATCTCCCGGGGTTATCATGGGGTTATGTAGCTACTTCCTCTAATTTGACATACACCGCACTGCAGGACAGTTGTCTAGTTAAACCTCAAGGTGTTCTAGAAAAGAGGTGAGACTTTCTCTCCTTCAGGGCAGCTGGTTATGATTCCGATTCCGGAAGCAAACAACTCAATAATCTCCTGAAGTCCCTGAAACTGAACAGGCTCCTATATTAGGCTCCTCCCTCCCCACGCTTATAACAACAGTAAGGGCTGCTAAGAAACACACGGAGAGAAGCAAATCTGCCTAGAAGATTCTCTGACCAGACCAAATACCTGAATGACAGACCAGCTAGTTGAGTTGCCTGGAAACAGGCAAGATCAAGTGAGCTTCTTGGAAGAGACACTGCCCTGACCTGTTGAGCTACCTGGAGATTGTGCCGCGAGCGCCAGGGTTCCAGCTTTCATGAACCTCATACGCTGGGGTGAACTTTGGCAATACAGCTGCCTTTGAATCATTTCTGCTCCTATAACCCCTCACCCATATTCCTGTGAGTAACCCCATTAAGTGTCATTGGTTCACTGTCCTTTGGTGGTATCTGTACTTTGGTCTGTGTTGGCTTCCTACCTGGGGCAAGCAGACATTTGTTGGTGTCTCCCTGAGAATCCTGTCACACAGCACATGCTGACTCACTAGCAACTGCTTCTGCCCAGTAGGGATGCAATTAAAGGCAGTTGTTGCCATGGCTATTATGACCGTTCACAGAGACAGAGCTGGAGCGTGGCTCAGTGGTACAGCGCTTGCTGTGGACGAGGACCCTCCCCAACCCTGTGAAAAACAAACCTAGTAAAAAGAGCTCCACTAGCACACTGTGGTGGGGCGTTCCTAGAATTCTAGCCCTTGGGAGGTTGATGCAAGAGGCTCATGAGTTCAAAGTCAGCCTGGGCTGCATGAGACCCTGTCTCAAAATAAACCAAGAGACAGACAAGAAATGATTCCTATTCCCTCACTCACCCTTGCTCTGTTCAGGCTGGCTCTACATGGGTTTGGAGGAGCTGCTAAGTCTTCTTCCAAGGTCAAGAAGAAACTCCTGAGGCTCAAACCAATGCTCTCCTTTCGGTACCCGCAGGACCCACAGAAAAGGCTTTACACTCACATAATCTTTCCCTAGCAAAAGCCATCCCTCTTTGGGGTCCCCTGAAGTCCAGACTAACTCTCTTGCCCCTGGACCCCCCAGGAATCTCCTGAGAGGGCCAGTACGGCTTCCTTCCTGTATGGCGTGCCTTCCCAGGAGCTGGTGGCTGTGTGCAGAGCCATCAGCATAAACCCAGGGGGCAAGTTCAGTACTACTCTCCAGCACCCTCTAGAGGCTTGGGGTGACAGCGGGGCAAGCCTGTAGGATGGGGTTTACAGAGACTGCCCCAGAAGGCTCTGAGATGAGGTGACTGCCGCATCTGAAGCGCCTGAAAAGGTTGTCCTGCGAGTTCAGGTGCAAGGTGGTATCCCCAACTTTGTCAGGGTGAGGTGGGCCAGGTAGCCCTGTTGCGCTTCCTGCTCCTTTCTCCACACTATAGCCCTTCCTTCCGCCTAGCCTTTCCTGCTGCACGCGGAGGTTCTGGCTGGCTGGGCGTCCTCTGTCTCTAACAGTGTCTCTGGGCTTGCGGCTCACACTATGCCTCAGCTGAAGCCTCAGGCTCTGCCCCCAGGAAGCCTTGTGGAACCGAGAGTGGGGCTGGGGGTGCCCAGGGTGGGGGTCCTTCTCGTCTTCCCCACCAGGGAAGGTCCTGTGCATTGTCTCACAAAGTCTCGCTACACCTCTTGACAGCCTTGTCCTTTGATCCCCACCCATCGCCCAGATTGCTGCCAGCTCCCTGCTCACCTACCCTGAAGCTGCCCCTGTTCCAGCTCTGTCTGGGGGACGGGGGCAGAGCCCCTGCCTAAAATTTCTCCCAAAGGTGGGCTGAGGGCTAACCCTGTCTCCTCCTTTGGGTCCCCTCTTTTTCTGTGCCTTTGCATTTCGTCTTGGCTCCGAACGGGCCTTGAAGTGTCTAGATAAACATCCCTCGGCTATCATCCCGCAAATCCTGCAGAGAAAATGAGTTTGGGAGGTCTCTGCTTGTCTTACTCGGTCCTTGTTGCAGTTCCTGCTGTCGATTGGTGGCAGCAGACAAACTCAGGCTGTTGTTCAGACAGTTGGTGGAAGGGGTTGTTCTTCCGCCTCCCTGCCCACCGAGGTCTGAGGGATCTTCTGAGCGCCTTTAAAGGGTGGTCCTGCGGTGTCGTTCCTAGACAGACCTCTGCCTCCTGCAGTCCCCCAACCCGCAGCTGCCGCCCTTCCTGCTTCCTTGGTGTTCCTATGGTCACGTACTGGAACCTTAGCAGGGCTGGCAGTCAGTCTAGCCTCTTCTGCCTAGAGAGAGCACTGAGGGCCAGGGTAGTGCCACACGTCCCGGCACAGGGTGGAAACAGGGCCTGATTTTGTTTCTGAGCCCAGGTGGACCTCAGACTCTCTTTCTGTGTAGCTGAGGGTGACGTTGAACTCCTGGTCCCTCTGCCTCTATCTCCCAAGAACTGAAATGATGTCTACCCCTCAAATTCTGGGACTGCGGGCATGCATCCCCGCACATGGTTTTATGCAGTGCTGGGTATTGAACCCAGGACTTTGTCCCTGCTAAGCAAGCACTTTACCAACTGAGCTATATGCCCAGCCCAGGGGATTGGTTTTGCATGCAGGTAAGACCCAGACTTTGGTCCCGGGCAGCCCAACCAGTCCACAGGGCCCTTAGGGTTCTGCCCTGGGTGGTACTGAGAGGTGGTACCACCCCCAGTCTCTCAGCAGCCTCGTGGCAGGCCACAGTGACCCAGGTCATCTTGCCTGGACCAGTGGGGTTTCTGGGAACACTCCTGTCTTTCCTATGGGGCCATGTCATGGGTGGTGGTGGAAGCGATGGGGTTTGTTTGTGTGTGTGTATCTATGTTATCTATGTGGTTTATTAGTTCTGTGGCCTTCAACATGGTCGGCTGAGGGACGCAGTGGGACAGGAGATTGGTGGATGAGGGTAAGCCCAGGAAGAGTGGTTCCCTGGACTTCGTCAGCAGGGGGTGGAAGGCAGTGCGCCTACAGAGGTCCCCTTTAGAGCCTCAGGTCACGCCAGGGCCTTGCAGGAGGAGCTGGACACCTTACTCTCTAGGGATGCAATGCTGATACCCCTGCTAAGCAGGGGTGTGATCTTTGCCCTTAGAAACTTTCCGCAAGTCCCCTCAGGTCCCAAGGGATCATGGGAATGGGAGGTTTGAAGACCATGTCCTCTGGCTTGTCCCCCACTTCCCGGTGTGTGCCCCAATAAGAAATGTGAAGGGAGGAGGTCACCTCTCAGGAGCCTCTTAGAAGCTGAGGCTGTGACAATCTCGGAAGGCAGTTAGCTAATAGAATTGTCCCAGGAGGAAATGACCAGGCCAAGAAGAAGGAGGGAGACATTCAGGGAAAGAGAGAGGAAGAAGAGAAAGGAAAATGTCCTGGTCAGCATAACAGTCCCTAGGCCTGTCACATGGGATGGAGTTTCAATCCTGACCAAGTTGGCCATGCTCTCAACCTGGCCCGTGGAAGCTGTCTGTTCACCTCTCCAAACCTCTAGAGGGCGCTGGAGAGCAAAGATGGACTTCCTGCCCCAGGGGCACATACAAAGTGGTTGTGCGTGCACACAGCCCTGGGGAGGCACAGGGTTTGGATGGTCCCTGCTGTTTTGTATGTTGGTCACGTTTGCATCTGGAAATTAAGTGGGAGCCCTAGCCTGGTCCTTCCAAGAGGTGAGAAGACAGAAACATGTAGACATGAGCCAGCCACCAGATTGGCAAAATGCTGCCTTCAAGTCCCCTACCCCTGTCCCCGTGCGTTTCTGGCTGCCCTGTTCCTTTCCTAGGGAGCCGGGGCTCCTCTGCAATCCAGAAACCAAAGGGTTATGCTTTGCACAGCAGACGCCCCAACTCTCTGTGTAACGTGCCGAGACGTAGCAGGAGCTAAATGTTTCAGCCCTATTTCTCATGAGGTGGGGAAGGTGCCCTCCCTCCTAGGGACTAAGTGTGCCCTGCCTTGCCTCTCCTGACGCATCTAGCTGTGTTCTGGAAGGACAAGGAACCTAGTGAATAGATCGGTGCGGAGGGAGATGTAGACAGGGCTGATTGACTGGGGCCCAGTAGAGTTGGGCGTAGGTCACACTAGCTGTGGCCTCAACAGAGAACTGCGGTGGGGAGGAGTGCCTCTGGGAGGAAGGGAGGAGCCTGGCTGCTCCATGGCTCCAATGCACACCAACTCACTCACTGGCCAACCAGTCAGGGCTTGGGTTCGGAAGTCTCAGCATCCCAGAGGCGCCTGGCTCAGTGCTGGGCTCTGATGAAGTGACCTGGTGGCTTTTGGAGAGAGAGAAAGGAAGGCTGGAGCTGAGGCTCGCCTTCTGTTTGGCTTCAGGCAGCTCTGGGCCTCATTTGGCCAGAATCGGGGTTTGCAAACTTCTTTAGTATTGAGAGGTTTTTTTTTTCACGTGACATTCCAAACGAAACATCAATAAAGGAAAAGAGATAAAAACCGGGGGTTCTATGTCTGCCCACGCTCACCCCTGCCACTGCCTCCGAGGACCCCAAGGCTCTCAGAGCATGTCTGATGTTTCCCTGGCTCAGATATCCTATGATTAATTGCTTTACCCGTTATCTAGTAGGGACGAGGCCAGAAAGGTTCTGGAAACTACAGGAGGTCTCCCTGCTCCCCCATACCCTACCCTCCCTGCACTTCTGGGTGTGGGAAAGCTGGCAGGATAGTGGGTTAACCCCCTCTGGGGAGCAGTCATTAACTGGCTTTATCTCATTGTGAAGCATCTTGATAGGCCAGCCTCTGCCTACATCCAGGTGGTTCCCGGGAAAGGGGCCCTGGCTGGGAGAGGGCACTGGACCCTTACTCTTGGCTGCAAACTCAGTGACCACAGGCAACGTAGTTGCCTCATGGAAAGGCTAAAGGAAACTAAGTTAACACATTCCCCAGCCTTATCATCTCCAGTGTACATTATGTGATTAATTGATTTCCTCCTTCCTTTCCTCCTTCTCGCCCTCCCTCGCCCCTCCACCCCTCCCTCCTGCCCTTCCTTTCTTCTTCTTCTTTTTTTTTCTTTTGTGACAGGGTCTCATCTAACTCAGACTGGCCTTGAAAGCAATAGGTAATTAGGATTACCTTGAACTCTAGCTCCTTTGCCCTCTACCTCCAAAACTCTGGGATTATAAACACGTGCCCTCCCTCTCTCCTCCTTTCCCCTCCCTTCCCCCTCCTCTCCCCAGGGTGTGGAGTGAATCTATTCCCCTAGCCCTGTCTGACTCTAGCCGGATCACAGTGAGTTGTGCATGAGCGGGGTCAACACGGGAGCCAGGGAAGTAAGGAGCCTGAGAGCTCGGTTCTGCGCGGGAAGCTCAGCCTACATTCATCAACTCCCCACATCCCTCTACAACCCCGGTAGGCAGGCACCGCCACTTCCACGACCACAGATGAGAAAACTGAAGCCCACAGCTTGAAAGCAGTGAAACAAGGTTTGCCCCCAGTCTGCCACCGCTTGCTATGGGGTGAGGGTGGGTGTGGGGGAACAGTGGGAGCCAATGCTCCTCACAGTGAGGGGCCACCAACCCATGTCTTCGGAAAAGACAAGGGCCAGTTGGGTGTGTGTAAGGCTAATTCCTGTAATTCAAGTACTTGAAAAACCCAGGCAGGAGGGTCATGAGTTCCAGCCTGGGCTACATAGTGAGACCAAAAGATAGAGATAAAACAGAAACAAACCAAAGGGACCAAGCAGGTGACAGAAGGAGCTTCCTGCCTTCCAGGAGGGGGGTGCAAGGAGGTGTCTCCCCTTCATGGCTTAGTGCTGGGCCCCAGACAGATGTCACCATTACATTCATGCTAGATTTCTTTGAGCTAAACATCACCCTGTTCAAGAGCAATAAGGACACCGGCCACTAGAAGTGACATTTGGTATCAAAGAACAGTCTCAGCTGTCACTGTCTCCCTATGACTCAGAGCTAGGGAATCTTGCCTAGAAGCTGAGGACCAGCAAGCAGAACCAAGGTCACACAGCATGTAGTTTCTCAGCTCTCCTGGAGACAGGGGGCAAACCAGAGAAAGTGTCACCCTGTTCTGTGCTCTGTCTAGCCAAGTGACCCTGGGCTTGTCCCAGATTGGTGCCCCTGGAGCAAACAATAACCCTGGCACTCAATGTATGACTGGACCTACCTCTACCTAAGTTCTCTGGGGACACAATGTTGTGTCCCCTCTCAGGGGTGGGGCTGGGGTCAGGAAAGGCAGCGTGGAACTCACCCCTAGGGAGTAGCATTGTCCCATGGGCTCTGTCTGGGATGTTCCCTAAGACAGTCCTTAGCTGGGCCTACCTTCCAAGTCTTTATACTCAGACCCAGAGGAGGACCTGAATGAAGGCAGCCTTACAGAAATTTCTGGAAACCCATTGCCTCTTCTTTATCCCCAGTTAACTCAGATGGCTTAAACTCCCGAAACTCCTACTTTTCCCTCAAAACTCAACTCCAAGTGTCACCTCCTCCAGGAAGGCTCCACCTGCTCCTAGCAGCTACCTGCCCTGGTCAGTTTAGTCTTTTGGTCACCTCCAGACAGGAAGCCTCTTCCATACTGTGGAAAACCAGGGTCCTGTCCAAACTTGTCATTGCTGGATGAATGTTACAACTGCCCGTGAAGTCTGTGCCCGGGGCCACTTCAGCCAGCCGGGCTGCTTTGCTTGGACACCCCTTGTCCCACTCTTGGTCTGTTCGCAGCGACTTTGGATCAGAGAGGTTGAGTGACCTGCATATGGCCACACAGTGAATGGCAGAGTGCCACCTGGGCACACTGGGCTTCAGTGCCTTTGCTTTCCATTGCTTAACTTAGGGGTTCCCGTCTCTCCCATAACACTGGCACAGAGCAGGGCGTACAGGGGAAACCAGCCACAATTAGAATTGAATCCATTCCCTAGGCAGGGCTTAGGTGTAGGGAGACTGCCTTCTTACCATTAGAGGACACCCAAGACCGGGCGGGGATGAGGGGGATGAACAGGGGCCACCATAAACAACATGGGGTAGAGCTTGGGGGAGTGCCGTAGGCATGGCCGGGGATTTGGGGAGATGACACACCAAAGAGCTGCTCCTGAGAGAGGTCGAGACTTGGCCGTGATAGGTGACATGGGGAGGTGTGCGCCTGAGAGAGGACCGATGGCCAGCCTCTTCTACTGGCTTATTTCCCCTCCACCCCTTTCTGGACCCGTCCACCCGTGGTTTCTCTAGCATTTCACCAACTAGCACCATTACCTCTCACACCCCCATCCACAGCTTACACACAGCAGACTTTGACACTGGCCTCGGGGAGGGGTCCTTCTTTGTCAACTTCTCTTTGCCTCGCTATAGCTTTGGTGCAAAGACTTGGAGAAAGAGGAGTGAGAGGAGGGGAGGGGAGGGGAGAGGAGGGGAGGGGAGGGGAGAGGAGGGGAGGGGAAGAAGAGGGGAGGGGAGAGTGGGAGAGAGGAGAGGAGGGGAGGGGAGGGGAGAGGAGGAAGAGGGGAGGGGAGAGGAGGAAGAGGGGAGGAGAGGGGAGGGTGGGAGAGGGGAAGAGGAGGGGAGGGGAGAGTGGGAGAGAGGAGAGGAGGGGAGGGGAGGGTGGGAGAGGGGAAGAGGAAGGGAGGGGAGGGAAGGGTTGGGAGGGGAGGGGGGGGAGGAGAAGGAGGAGAGACTAATTCAAAGGCAAAGATGGCTTAGGGGGGCTACGTCACTTCTGTCTACAATTAAACACTCTACCCCTGTAGATCTGTGTCCTGCCCGCACCCGAGGGTCAGAAGAGAGGTGGAAAGGAAGACTTCCCTCTAGCACAGTGAGAATTCTTCTAGAAAATATGCAGACATAATTCTGTCTGGGCTACTCTGGGCTCCACTTCTCCCCCAATTTGTAGAGTGACCTGGGGGACCTTCATGTCTTCTCTGAGAATATGGGGGTGGCCTTCTGAGGACTGCTCTTCTTATCAAATGTGGGTGTGTATGTGTGTCACAACCTGTTCCCAAAGCCAGATCTGGCCACCCACCCATTCTCAATAAGCCAGTTCAGAGTCAAATTAAAAGCAGAAGGCAGATAAAGGGCTTAGCCAACACGGCCACATTGGGAGGAGGGACAGAGATCCAGTGACTACCCACAAGCCTGTCTTGGGGTCCTTAGGTGGGATTAAGGTTTAGAGGACCAAAGATGTGCATATCGAAGCATTCCTGGCCAAGGTGTGGTCCCGCCCACCCGTGGTCAATCTTGGGGCTAGCCTGACAAGTTGTTAGAAACTTATGAAATCTCATTCCCGGAGACAAGCTCCCCCTCTCGCTGGAGCTCGCTGCTTCTCTCAGCATGAGATGTGGGGAAATTCCCGTTTCGTTGAGGTCCATTGTTTCTATAGTCCGAAAGCCTGACTGCTCTTTTGCCAGACTACTTAAAATCCCCCTCTTTTGTTTCAGGGCTTCAACCTTGTGGTGGAATACATTCACCTCATGAAATAAATACAGTAAACGGAATGTAAGTAGGAACTAAAGTAGTTAGGGCCAAGCAACCATGCATAAGATCCATCTTTCATAACCTCTTGGCCTTTAGTTACTTTCGGAAGGACATGAGCAATTCCGTTCCATTTAGTTTGAGACAGGTTCTCATCATGAATCTTTGGCTGTCCTTAATTTCTTATCTTCCTAAGTGTTGGATATAGGCAAGCAGTGTCATGCCCAGCCTGACTTTATTTCAGCCTTGACAATCTCCTCCCTGACTCTAAATGATATTCTCTGAAGATGTCACTGACTACTCACCTAGTGGATTGTTGACTATGGTCTCCTAATGCCAAGAAAAGATTCATCCTGACTGGTTTGATTTGAATTGGCTACCGTGAGATTGGTAGGGAGAATTCCCGTATTTTGGGGGTCCATTGTTTAAATAGTCTGGTAAGTTGAGAAACGCAAGTATCCCTGCAGAGCACTTTCATTTCTGTGAGGCCCGTTACACTCTGACGTCCCCTGTCCTGCAGTGGCCTGGGGAGGGAAGATGACGTGAATGAAGTGTGTTCTGGGAGACGAGCCCCCAGGATGAGCAGGAGCGGTGGGGCACAGCGCGTGACCTTAGCGTTTGACTTGTTTCTGCCCCTGCTCTTTCATCTGGTGACAGTATGGAACGACATTTTCTAGGTCCACATCGGTGTACAGAGTGCACCATTGTGAAAGCTGGCGACAATGTGCAGCTCGTGTGGAATCCAGGAGTGACCCTTCCTCTGACTCAGCTTCAGGTTGTGTCTCTAAAATGCAGGGTGGAGGCCAGTGGCCCCTCCCTACCCTGATACGGGTTACTCAAAACCCTTCAGGCCAACTTGCAATCTTAGCATGGCTTAGGCTTTGGAAAGGGAAATCTGCACCATCATTGCCTGACTCCCTGGGCACAGGACCATTGGGGAGCCTCACATGGTGGCATCACACCTTGTTATAGACACCTGGCGTGGCTGGTTCAGGGTAGAAGGAGGCTGGAGCTGTGAAGAGATGGGTGACTAACTTTCCTAAAGCCTCTTCTTCCAGACCTCAGGACCCTTCACTGAGTCCCTCTTCTGCAGGCCCATGGCCTTTCCCAAGACTGTAGAGCAGTGGTCCTCAACCTCCCGAATGCCGTGACCCTTTAATACAGTTCCTCGTGGTGTGGTGACCCCCAACTGTAAGATTATTTCAGTGCTGCTTCATAACCATAATTTTGCTACTGTAACGAATGGTGATGTAAATATCCGATATGAGGGATAGTACAACATACCGGATGACAGCTGCTGCTGTTGAAGGTGGCGATGACACGGATAGATGAGCAGGCCATTGGGAGCCTTCAGCGTCCAGTGCCACTGTTAGCCCATGTTGAGGGACAGGGGCTCCCTGACAAGGCATTCTTGGAATGTTAGAGGCTGGCAAGTGGCATTTGGCGGCGTTCCTTTCCTATGCCTCTTAGCAGCGTGGAACATGGATCGGGTGAGGACATCCATGGCAGGGCTCTGGGTCAGCAAATATTTACTAACAGTAAATGTCCCTGCTGTGAGCTAGCCATCCGGAAGGTGCACTCAGGACAGGAATGGTGGGCAGGATGGGACAGAGTGAGCAGGAGCCAGCTTCTCTCCCATACCCTTGCTACATTGGAACTGGGGTACCCAAGAGGTAACTTAGGGTCCCACCAAGCCTCCTTACTGTGTGCAGAAGGATGAAGATGGTGACATAACATTTTGGGGCCGACAGGGAGATCGCTGGGCCCCCATTCTCATACTTTTGGTTGTGAGCCTAGCCTTCATCGGCTGAGCCATCTCCAGCCTAGGGCTCCCATTCTCAGAGGCCCAGCAGATCGGGGTGAGGGTTGGGACTGGTTGGTCCCTCTCTTCCCACAGGTATCAGAGCCCCCTCTTGTTCCCAGGGGAGCCTGGGAACAGCTGGGCCAAAGCCCAACCAGGAATTTTCCCAGGCTGGTTCCTATATCTAAGGGTGGGGTGGGGGCTTTGGGGAGCTCTTAAGGAAGACATGAGGAGTTGGAGAAGGGGACTTTGTGGAAAGGGAGCCAAGACAGGGTGAGTCTGTGGGCAGAGAAGTGACCAAGGGTCCTAGGGAGAGTGTGTGGGGGGGTACTGAGTACATCCCTGAATTCTGTACTCAAGAAAGATGAACTGTGAGCCTGAGCTAGGATTGATAGATGTTTGCCTCCACACCATCCCTCCCTGGGCTGGTGGCAGTTCTGGGCAGCTGGCATCGTTCCTAAGGTAGGTTTGAATCCCCACGTAGGCCTGGCCTGCTTCTGCCCCCATCAACCCCCTGGCCTCAGTTCCCCAGGCAACATCTGGGGGGTGGAGATCAGCAGGGACAAGGGCCTCTGTCTGCCCAGTGCCTCTCCCTGTGGGCTCTGCCAGGCTCCACAGTGCATACGTGGGCTTCCACAAGTCCTCTTCCTCCGGGTCACTGACTAACCCCAGGACCATTTTGCCCCCCCCCCCCGTTCTCAGTGTTACAAATTCTGTGCCTGATCTGCACTCACCCCAGGGCCCTAGCTCCTGGTGTCTGCAAATTGGAGACAAAGGCTCAGATAAGCATACCCACCCCCATCCCCCACCCCCGCAAATAAACCTAGGATTTCTGCCTCGAAGGTCAAACATGCAACTGTTTAGTGAGCGTCAGAAACATGCAACTGTTGGAGGTCAAAGCCAGGCTTGCCTGGTAGTTGGTGGTGGCGCACGCCTTTAATCCCAGCTCTGGGGATGCAGAGGCAGGAGGATGTCTGTGAGTTCGAGGGCAGCTTGGTCTACAAGCCGAGTTCCAGGACAGCCAGTTTCTCGAAAACGACAATTACGACGACAATTGCAAAACAAACAAGCAAAAAGAATGCTAGGCTCAAGAGTCAACTCTCACCCCTATCCAAGACCTATTCGGTTTGAGCCAGAGTTGGGGTGTGCATAATGTGGTCACTAGGGGGCGCTCGGCCACCACCGGCAGATCATGAACTTGGGCGAGCCAGTCTGCGTGAGGGAGGGCGCGTGTATCAATGTGGGTGCGTGCGTGCGTGTGCGTGCGTGTGTGGTGTATGTGAGGTGGGTGAGAAGGCCAGGGGTCACTCCGGGAGTCTAACAAATCTATGTCCCTGTCCCCACACATCCCTGCCAGCTCTCTGCCCTCCCCCCACCTTCTCCAATATTCCCAGGAAAGGGTATTGCTCTCAGATCCTGTCCGTACATAACCTCATTCTCGTGTCTCCCCTGACTCCCAACACCCAGTGTGTCCAATGTGTCCCTGGGGCCAGCTTGAAGAGGTGCACGGATAATTTTCAGGCTGTGAACCCTAATAGGGGTTTAGCTTTCCACTTCGTGGTGGCCAGGGGGATCCTGGAAGGCGGTGCCTGGCCCGGCCTGGCCTCGCCCCCGGGGCGGGTCTGGGGCGGGGCATTTGGGGGCGGGGCCAGACCCCTTTTTTTTCCACCGCTGTTAGCGGTGAGAAGCGCAGAGGCTTGGGGCAGCCGAGCTGCGGCAAGGCGGTGGCGCTGGGGGCGAGCTGAGCGGCGGCAGCGGAGCTCTGTCGCGAGACGCAGCGACAAGGCAGACAATTCAGCGGACTCACCAGCCAGGGAGTCTCTGAGCTGGGATTTGATATTCAAAGCTCTTTTTTCCTTAAACATTTGAAAAACTATTGTTTTACGCTTTAATTTATTTTTGCTTCCTATTCTTGTCTTAAATCGTGCCAACGGTTTGGGGAGGTTGCCCCATTCACTCCTTCAATTCACTTCGGATTTTGGAATCAGCAGAGGAAAGAGGTAGCAAGAGCTCCAGAGAGAAGTCGTGGAAGCGAGAGACCGGTCAGAGAGCGCGCTGGCGAGCGAACAGAGAGAGGGACGGGGGCAAAGTGACTGACCTGCTTTTGGGGGTGACCGTCAGAGCGCGGCGTGAGCCCTCCCCCTTGGGATCTTACATCGGACCAGTCGCGCTGACGGACAGACAGACAGACACCGCCCCCAGCCCCAGCGCCCACCTCCTCGCCGGCGGGCTGCCGACGGTGGACGCGGCGGCGAGCCGCGAGCAGGAGCCGAAGCCCGCGCCCGGAGGCGGGGTGGAGGGGGTCGGGGCTCGCGGGATTGCACTGAAACTTTTCGTCCAACTTCTGGGCTCTTTTCACTCCGGAGTAGCCGTGGTCTGCGCCGGAGGAGGCAAAGCGATCGGAGCTGGGAGAAGTGCTAGCTCGGGCCTGGAGAAGCCGGGGCCCGAGAAGAGAGAGGAGGAAGACAAGGAAGAGGAGAGGGGGCTGCAGTGGGCGCTCGGCTCGCGGGAGCCGGGCTCATGGACGGGTGAGGCGGCCGTGTGCGCAGACAGTGCTCCAGCCGCGCGCGCGCCCCAGGCCCCGGCCCGGGCCTCGGTTCCAGAAGGGAGAGGAGCCCGCCAAGGCGCGCAAGAGAGCGGGCTGCCTCGCAGTCCGAGCCGGAGAGGGAGCGCGAGCCGCGCCGGCCCCGGACGGGCCTCCGAAACCATGAACTTTCTGCTCTCTTGGGTGCACTGGACCCTGGCTTTACTGCTGTACCTCCACCATGCCAAGGTAAGCAAGCGGTCGTGCCCGCCTAGTGTCGCCGGGCCGTGGCGAGCGCCTCTCCCGCTTGGGGACGTGCGTGCGTGCGAGCGCGCGCGTGGGGGCTTCGTGCCCCACGCGGGTCCTTGGGCACTGGGCGCGAGGCGTCCCCCTCTGTAGTCGTACGTGGAGGGGGAGGGGGTGCGCGCTAGGTGGGAGGGCGCCAGGATAGTCTCGCCGCCCACGCGGGCCCTGCCCACCCACCAGAGTCACCGCACGTACGATCTGGGCCGAGCAGCCGAGGGCGGGAGCCAGAGGAGGAGGCCGAGGGGGCTGGGCTTGCTCTGTGGCTGGCGGCAGAAGTTTGCTCCGGGTCGCGGGTCCCCGGAGAACTGGAAGTCCGGGCAACGGGGGCGGGAGTCCGGAGCCCAGCGGGCATGCCTGGGGGTGCTCGGACCTTGGACCAGGGGAGGGCAGAGATCGTGGAGGGGGCAGGGCGCGAGCTACCGAGGGAGCTTTGCTGTCACTGCCGCTCGGGTCTCTTCGGCCCTTGTAGTGAGTTTGGGAAAAGTTTTAGGATGGATTGCCGCGGGGACCCTATCCCACCCCTCTAGCTTGTTGGGCCACCTGCGCCGCGCCACCCCCTCCCGTCCCCGCTCGCGTCCCGCGCGGTGCCCGCCCTCCCCCGCCCGGCCGGGCGCGCGCGGCGCAGAGCCGATTACATCAGCCCGGGCCTGGCCGGCCTCGTGTTCCCGGAGTCGCGGCTGCGGGAGCCGGGAGACCCGGGCGACCAGCGGTGCCCCTCCCCCGCACCGGCCCTCCTCAAGGAAGGTGACCTCTAGAGGTATCCCCGGCTCCATGACCCGGAGAAACTCCCATACCCTTTTCCTTCGTCCCCAACTTCTACCTGTGCCTTGCACTAGGAAGAATTTCCGACGCCCCTTCCCCCTCTCCCCCATTTCCTGCCTGGTGTGTAGAGAAGCCCTCCCCACCCTCTTCTGTTCCCCTTTTCTCTGAGAAGACTCATAGAACCCTTTCTGGCCCACGGGTCGAGGGAAACGGGTGGTGGCTGTCAGACGTGGGGTGCTGGGGCCCAGCCTCAGGTTCTTTGTGGAAACGCTACCCTAAGTTTTGAGTTGGTGAAGGTGTGCCTCCCTGCCCTCCCCAGCGGCTCTAGTGAGCTGTGCTCCACCTTTTATGGGGGCCAGTGAAGGCCGGGCTGACATCACCCCACTCTCCCCGTTTTGGGAAAATGCCTCGATATTTGCTATGACGGGGCAGCCTGGAACTAGCCTGTCCCACACCTTTGGCAGACTGTCCTGTCAGTGTCTCACACACACTTTGTGCTGACAAACCCGCAGCTCGGAGAGCAGGTGGTTTAACTCTGAACTCGCCCACACAGTTTGCTTGTGAAGAGGACCTTTTATGCCCTTCCCCACCAATACTCAGGGAGCCTACTTGGAAAGGGGGCAGGAGGAAGGGGACAGGCAGGGGTCCCTGCCACCATCCAGAGTTCCTCAGACCCTGGCACAAAGGCCTTGGCTCTGGGCCTCCATGCGGGGAGGAGGGGCAGGAGTGCCTGGCCACAGTATGACCTTCAGAGGCCCCCAGAGAAGGGCACCTGGCCAGTCCCTGCCTCGAACCTCCCGATCTGGGAGGGGGTTCAAAGTTTCTGTCCCTTTCTCTATTGAGGCTGAGACAGAGGACTAAGGGAGAATGTCATGAGGGTGTTGAGCCGGTAGTTGAGGGCCCAAGGAGCAGAATCCAGGGCCTGCCTGAGGTAGCAGCACCAGGAGGCTCTCTCTTGAGTAGGACCACCTCTGACCTTGGCCCTGTGGCAAGCCTCAGGGCCCTGGAAGGACGGCTATTTGGGGACTGTTAGTGGAGAGAAAGAGAGAGGCCGAGGGCGGGAACCCTTCTCAGGGCAGTTGGGGTCCAGGCTGGTGTGGGGCATGTGGCTGGGGAGTTGGTAGGAGCAGGGGACCCTCAGGAAGGCCTAGGAACCTTCCCTTGCTTGCTACTGCTGGCTTCCCATGGCCTTTTTGTTGACCTTCAAAGCTTCTGGGGAGGGGCGAAAGGAGTTGGTGGGGATGAGGAAGGATGGGGGGGCCCAGGGTGGAGCAAGAGACCCCTTGGGAGCTGGGCAGTTCTGGGGAGGTTTCCATGGCTGCATTCGAGCAGAGTGCTCTGCCTAGGTGAGAGGCTTGGGGTATGGCACAAGTAGGTTCGCCAGGCTTTGGAACTGCATCCGGGCTCTAGGCAGACTGGGTGGGAGGGAAATGGGACTCCCTCCCTTAGGACCTTGCAGCTTTTCACCCCTTGAGCAACCTGTGGGTGTGCTGAGCGCTCCTGAGGCCTAGGAAGGGTTGGATGGGGGAGGGTAGCTGGTGCCCTTCGGTCCTCCCTCTCCAACACCAGCTCACCCTGGTATTTGTCATGTCAGCAGGAGAAGGTCACCATGCTGTTTTTCTCGCCCCTAGTCCTTCCTTCCTGCCCCAGTCCAAATTTGTCCTCCTATTTGACCTTACTACTTACCCATGGCTCTGGACCAGGGAGTCAGGGGCAGCAAGAAGGAGAGGGCAAGAAGGAGGTGCTAGGGGCCTGAACATCGCAGGGCTCTGGTGTGTTCCTCCTGATTGTGAGTCCCCAGTGCCTGGCTAGTCTTCAACTTCCATGGGCTCAGACTTGAAGCAAGTCCTGGGTAGTGGACCTGAAGGGACCCCTGACTCTTCCCTGTTTGACTCAGAAGCAGTGGAGAAGCTGGAGGCTGGGGGTTGGGAGGGAGACAAGAGGGGGTCAGGGGATTCAGTGGCCTTTGCACTCCTGTGGCTGCCTCTGTCCCTGCCCCGCCAATGCTTTTTACTCTTTGTTTTGTTCTCAGTGGTCCCAGGCTGCACCCACGACAGAAGGAGAGCAGAAAGCCCATGGAGGTGAGTCCCCATGCTCTTGGGTGGGACACCCCCCAGTCACTACCCCCATTTGTCTTGAGGGTGCATGGATAAGCCCATGCCTCCTTTTTAGACCTGGGGGTGGGGCTGGGCGCAGGAATATGAGGGTCAGGATTTCATGGGTCCTGTGAATTTAAGCCGTGTGTTTCTTCAGGTGACTTCTCCTCAGCTCTCTGCTGGAAATGGGACTTGTTGCTTTTACTAACATCCTTTCGGTTACAATTTTATCTGGAAAGGCTGCCAGGAGCACAGAAGGAAGAGGAAGGCAGTTTTCAGGGTTTCCAGATGTTCAGTGAAGTATCCCTTACGTTCCCTACTCCCAGGGGAGGACAAATGTTTAGTGCCACTTTCTACCCGGCCCTGGCACACCAGTGCAGGCTGTGACCCTTTCTGAGCTGGAGGTGTGATAGGAGAGCATCCCAACAGGACTCCCAAGCTCTGGATTTGCATTTCTCTGAGGATGGCAGCTTCCATAGACTGCATTCGGGTGCTGTGAACTTCCCTGCTGGACCAGCAGAGGGCCGGCTGTAGCTCTCAGGCGCCCCGCCCCCCTGCCCAACCCCGAGTCCGCCTGCCTTTTGTTCCAGTGTGGTTTGGAGTACCGGGATCCTCCCATTTCTCTGGGGACGCCCTGGCTCTCCCCAGCACCGAGTGTGGCCTCTGCTCCAGCCGGATGCCACTCCCCCAGTGTCCTTCCTCTGTGTAGGGAAGGCCCTGGGGTCTTCCTCTAGGCTAATTTCTCTGACCCAAATCCAGTGTGGCTGCTGGAGCCAGCCAAGGAAAGCTGGTGATGTCCAGCCGGTTTTGCCTCCTCCCCCAGGAGCTCTGGCTTTCTGCCACTCCCTGGCCCCAGCCACTGACAGGCCCCCACTTCCAAAGTGCTACCCACCCCTTTCTGCTTCCTAGTGGGCTCTGTGGTCTGGGAGAGGCAAGACAAACGGTCTTTGTTTGATGGAGAAAAGGTTGTCTGCCATAAATAAGGGAGACCTGATGCTGGAGTGTACGTGTGCACACATCCTGAGGACAGGGCAGCTTTCCTTGGGGGCAGGGGCCAGGTTCCCGTGGGTACCGGCCAAGGCATCGCCACTCCCCACCCCACCCCCCCACCCCCACCCCCCCGCGGACTTTTAGAAGGGATTCATTTTACCTTCAGCTCCCAAGCCCATTCACTGCTCGAGTCGTTCCTTTCTGCTGCCTGCTCCTGTGAGGGGCCACCAACCAGCCTGGGCCACCTCTGTCCCAGCCAGGGGTCAAGTTAAAAAAAATTCTGGGTTAGTCATCTTCCATATAGACTTGCCTTGAAAGAATTTTTCAGATATGGTCTCAGGGACTTTGGGGGGGCTGTGTTTTACGTTAACTCTTTGGGGGTAGACAAGAATTTTGTGCTTGTTTGCCCAGAGAGAAAAGGGAGCCCTTGAGGAAGGCAGAAGGGTGGCAGTTAGGGTACCCCTACTCCTTTTCCTGCTGGGTGTCTGTGGCCATCACTCCACCTTTTCCTCGATCCCCACCTTCTCCCCAGCCAACCTATCATACACCTGGGTCCCATCTTCTTTGCCTTTCTGGAAAAAAACAAAAACACATGGAGAGCAAAGGGAGATTTGGCTGTGCCCCCAGGTGGGGTGTGTATGTGTGTGGGGGTGGTTCTGGAACGTGCACTTGAAATGCCTTGGTGAGATTCCAAATTTTGTCACCTGGAATGAGAAAAGAGGAGCTGTTTTCAGGGTTAGCAAAGAGCGACAGAACGCCACCTTTGCGCTCTCCTGAGTGTCTTTAGAGGTCAGGCCAACCTGCTTCTGCAGATAGCCAGTTGGAGGCCCAGAGACTGGAGGAACAGGCCCAAGGTCACACTGGCTGCTGGCCGCAGAGCCTGGGCCCCTGTGTGGGCTTGTGTTCCTCGGGGTAGTCTTAGGAGTGCCACCAGAAGTGGCCAGCCGAGCCACTGTGCGGTGTCCCGAGGATGTCCTGTGCCTCTCTAGCGCCCACCCCCTTGGCCCTGAATGCCCTTCCTGCTCACAGGCACCTCAGGCTGCCTGGGAATTGTCTCTGCCCGTCTTCCTCCAGGGCAGCTTCTAGAAAAGCTGGGTACAGAGGCAGCTCTTGTTCTTTCCATGATGCAGTTTGCCCTCTTGGGCGGGGTTCTCAGTGCTGGCAGGACGGGCGAGGTGTGCCTGCCCACCGCCACCTGCTGACTTGTCTGGGGAGGTGGGACTGGCAGGTGGAAGGTGGCCGGCCCTCGGGCGTCTGTTTGCCCACGTGGTAGGTGCTGTCAGGCTCTGCCGTTCTAGCAGCAGTGTGGCCTTTGGGTCCTGGTGGTACTCAGAGCTAACGTGGGGATGAGCGTGTATATGCATGGTTTGCCGTGGGGTCCAACGTCTGCCTGGTGAGTGGCTGCTGGCCTGATGGGTGTTGTGGCCTTGGCTCTGAAACGAAAGTGGAAAGCAGGTGAACCCATGCTCAGTTTGTCCTCTGGTGTCATAGTTGGCTCGGGAACTTGCTCTGCTGTTACAAGGAGGAAGAGAGTCAGATATGGCAGGCCACCTCCCCCGGACCTGGACCTAGAAATGAGGGAGGTGCTTCACTTAGATTTTTAGAAGAACTCACCTGCTGGGTCACCAAGCTGGGTGGAGGTAGAGGCTGACCGCCGTCGTGTTACCGGCTGGCTCATGTGTCACCCCTCCCATGCAGTGGTGGAGTTCATGGACGTCTACCGGCGCAGCTATTGCCATCCGATCGAGACCCTGGTGGACATCTTCCAGGAGTACCCCGATGAGATAGAGTATATCTTCAAGCCGTCCTGTGTGCCCCTGATGCGGTGTGGGGGCTGCTGCAGCGACGAGGCCCTGGAGTGCGTGCCCACCTCGGAGAGCAACATCACCATGCAGGTAGGCACCTGAAGCAGAGGGGGCAGGGGTCCAGGAGGGCAGGGAGGCATAAGGAGGGCATTAGAAGGTTGTCTGGGCCTCTGCCTGGGAGACTCGAGGGTGAAGACGTGAGGTTGGGGGTTCTCTTCCACTGCGGGGAAGAAGACGCCTGCGTCTCTGCACTTCCCTGCTCAAGTGCTCCACGGTTTGACCATCTCCTTCCTCTGCTCTGCTGATCTTGGCTCCCTCGGCTCAACGGGGCTGATACCTACAACAGAGGCCCTTCTCCCTCCCTGGGAGAGCAGCCCAAAGGCTTTCCCTGCTTGAGGGCTCCATTTGGGAAGCTGGATGGAGCCATAAAGTTAAAAGCCAGTTTTGGGGTGCTACGTAATAATGGGTGGATCTGGGCCCAGACGGGGTGGAGAGTGGGAGGGAGTTCAGTGGCTTGGGGTGGGTAGCTCTTAGGTAGCTGTTAGGGTTAGGGTGAAGCTTGGGAAGGGGATGAAGGAGGGGAAGGGATGGGGATGGTGAGAATCCAGGACCTGAATTCCCAGCCTGGCCAACCCTTGCAGCTATGTCTGCCCCCAACAGCAGGTGCTCCTTAAGGCCAGCAGGGTGGGGGAGTTGGGGTGGCCCAAGGCTCCTTTCTGTTAGAGCCCTGGCCCCCCTACCTCCACCACCTACCCCTGCTCAGTAGAACCCCTGGGTGCTAATGGCAGGAGCCCCGGGGTGTCCCACAGGGGTCTGGCTGGCTGGGTCACTAACAGCTGTGACCTGTTCCCTCCCTCTGCAGATCATGCGGGTCAAGCCTCACCAAAGCCAGCACATAGGGGAGATGAGCTTCCTACAGCACAGCAGGTGTGAATGCAGGTGAGGGCAGCGGCTGCTCCGGAGCTGAGCTTCTTACACTTAGTCACACCCGCCTTCCACGGAGGCATTGGCCTCAGTGTGCTCTCCGTGTGTCTGTATGTGTCTGTGTGTGTGCGTGCGTGTGTGTGTCTGTGTGTCTGCGCGCGTGTCTGTGTGTGTGCGTGTGTGTCTGTATGTGTGTGTGTCTGTGTGTGTGTGTGCGCGTGTCTGTTTGTCTCTGTGCGTGTACGTGTGTGTGTGTCTGTGTATCTGTATGTGTGTGTGTGTCTGTGTGTGTGTGTCTGTGTGTCTGTATGTGTGTGTGTGTCTGTGTGTGTGTGTCTGTGTATGTGTGTATGTGTGTGTGTGTGTGTGTGTTTGTTCCCCACATCAAGAAAACAGGCACCACACGGTGTACCTTACCACAGCGCTATAGGGATCCACTTTCTTATTGTGTGTGAAGACTGAGATGATAGTGCTGCCAGGTCATAAACGCCGTGCGATTACCCAGCTGTTGTCATTATCACCCCCGTTGTTATCGTCATCTTAATTCCTCTGTGTTTTTTTTTTTTCCTTTCTCTACCCATTGCAGACCAAAGAAAGTCAGAACAAAGCCAGAAAAGTAAGTGGCCACATGTTAGCACTTTTTTTCCAGTTGTCTTGGTTTGGGCCTTTCGGCTTCTCCTCTCTCGGGTGCTCTGGTAGCCCCAGTGGGTCCAGATTGCATGGGTGGTGACAGGATGGCAGGGGTCGGGTGGAGCCAGCTTCAGGCTTATGGCTCTAGGATGATGAAGAGATCCAAGCTGGAGTCTGCTGTTTGTGCTGAAGAAGGTGCTGCCCCCAGGGCCCCCTGGTTCAGGGTGGGTGGTGGAGGGGTGCTGTGGATGCTCGCACCCACAGCAGAGTAAAGTAAAAGAAGTTGGTGCCAGGGGGCGGTTTCTGTGTATCAGAGGGCATGGCCTTGGCCTTGTTCACTGGTGACTGTGGCTGTCTAGTTTTCTTAAGGTCCCAGGAGATTTTTTGATATGTGTGTGTGCTTTCTGTGAGAGCGGGTCAGGTAGCAGACTCAGCTGCCCTCTTAGTGGGGCAGGAAAAGTAGTGTGGTGGCCATTTTCTGAGGCTTCTGGTTGCTTGTGGAAGGTCAGGACAGAGTGGGGGCTGCCATGGTTGTGGAAAGAGCTTTTGGAGCGACTGAGAGAGAGCACCCATGCCCTCCTCCCTCCCCCCCACCCCTTTCCCCCTTACCATACCACCTCGGGGACTTGACGTCCTCATGCCTCTCCCTAAGTCCCCAGTTTCCAGGACTGCTGTGTCTGCCAGGGCCATGGTCTAGGAGTTAATCAGTGAGAAAGAGAAGACACGATCCATGAGAGTGGCCCTGTGTGGAGACCTTTTTCCTTCCATCCTTCTAGAGCTTTCTCCTTAGCAAGACAGACTTGCCGTCTTCCCAGGTCCCTTCCTGTCTCTTTCCCCGTGATAGACACACTGCCATGTCTTCTGGGACCTGGCGGGCCTAGAGAGTGCTAGTTCCCTGGAGGATGGCAGGCTGTAGCCTGTCCCTCTTGGCTGTTCGCTAGAGGCCTGCTTTGCCCACAGGGAGAGTGGTAGGGCTCTCCCGAGCCTGGAAGAGGGTCTAGTGACAGGCTTTGATAAGCTGGAGAGAAGGCTCTCTGCCAAGTCCCCTGGCCCCTAATCACACACCATGCTGCTCCCCTTCACTCCTCCTAACCCCACAGTCAGTCTGAGCTCCGAGGACGCCCAGACCCAACTCCCAGCCCAGGTGACTGCTGGGCACAGGTGCTCCCATAGCCTACCCTGACTTTTGTGCTATCTTCCAAGTAACGTCCCTCTCACCAAGGATACTGTGAAGCAGGGCCCCCAGAGGGATCCCTGCTGTCATGCTTGGAGATGAAGGTAGAAGTCTCTCGAGGCACAGCCCACTCCCAGCCATCTTTAAGGTTTCGAACCATACTTTCTCCTTAAAGTCTGGCTTAGACCTTCTTAGAGTCTCCTGACCTTCAGGGTCTAAACGTATTTATTGGCTTGCTGGGCAGAGATCTTGCCCCTGTGGCTTTGTGCCCTGCCGGGAACCAGGGGCCACATGAACCTGGAACAGTCTCCGCTGCCCACCCAAAGCCATGCCCGGGACTGGGGTGCTACCCTATGGGCAAAGCGATGCATGTCGTCCCAGCCACCATGGCTGCGGTCCTTCCTGGAGGCGGCTCCAGGAGTGGCCAGGGCGGCTTTGGGCCTCCTGCTCTCGCCTCTGTCTTCTTCATTGCGCCTCTGTTCTTCTCTTCCTTCTCGCTCTCTTCCTGTCTGTTTCTATTTTTATATTTTCCAGAAAATCAGTTCGAGGAAAGGGACAGGGTCAAAAACGAAAGCGCAAGAAATCCCGGTTTAAGTCCTGGAGCGCGTACGTTGGTGCCGCTGCTGCCTAACCCCTTGGAGCCTTCCTGGCCTCCAGACAGTCGCCTGCAGTTCCCCTAACCCGCCTTCCCACCCCAGCTCCCCTCGGCTCCTGCCCTCCCTCCTGCTGGCCTCAGTGTCTCTCTCTCTCACTCACTCCACTAATGGCACCAACGGGTAGACTTGGTGGTGGCATTGCTGGACCAGGGTTGGGATGGGGTGGACGGAAGGTGAGTAGGCCTGGAGCACTCAGGGAGGGGTCTGTGGCTTGGCTGGGCACCAACTTTCTCTCACCCACTGGGCATTGGTGGTGGGGCCATTGGTATGGGTGCTGGGCACTGGGGCCCTGTCACCCGACTGGTTTCCACTGCTCTAGGCTCCTGCACATGTGTGGAGGGCTAGGGTGCTGTGGAGGGCAGATGTGGAGTGAGTTACGGGGTGTGATGGTTGGGAAGTGGATGATGGCGGCCTGAAGATGAACCTGAGTGGGTCAGGCGCTGAGCGGCAGGCGGCCCATTCTCACCTGTCGGAAGCGCTCTGACACCTGGACTTGAGGCTCCAGGAGGAGAAAGCCCTCTATTCGAGTCCAGCCAAGATCACCTACAGAGGTGTCCCAGGGTGGCCACTTCCACTGGGCCGTAGGCTGGGCTGGCTCTGGCGGCCTGACTGGTGGACAGTGCCTCTGAATTTGGTTTGCCTTCTTTTGGCCCTTTCCCTTGGTGGAGAGCCTGGGAGAGTCCTTTCCCAGGGAGGAGGTGCCTCCGGTGGTCTCACAGGCCATTCATCACTGTCCCCAGCAGGTAACCAGGCGAGATGTGTTCTGGGAACAGCAGCAGTCAGGGCCCTGTGGCCTGAGCTAGGTCCGTGTCTTCATGGGGCCAGCATTGTCCCTGATGGCAGCCTTCTCCCTGCACTCTGCCCGCCTGTGCCTCCTCTTCCTGTAGGCAGATGTCCTGCCCGTGCCGCCGCGTCTTCCTGCCACTCTCTCTGTCTTCTGCTAGAGCGCTCGGGCCTTTCCAGGACGTGGGAAGGGCCTAGGGGCCCGTGAGCTGGGTGGGGAAGCCGGTGTGGACATGTTAGGGGTGTTGCATGGGTTTCTCTCTCTCTCTGCTGATGCTCTAGCTTAGATGTCTTTCCTTTTGCCTTTTTGCAGTCACTGTGAGCCTTGCTCAGAGCGGAGAAAGCATTTGTTTGTCCAAGATCCGCAGACGTGTAAATGTTCCTGCAAAAACACAGACTCGCGTTGCAAGGCGAGGCAGCTTGAGTTAAACGAACGTACTTGCAGGTTGGTTTCCAGAGGGCAAGTGAGAGAGTCAGAGAGGGGCATTGCAGACACGGGAGAGAGAGAGAGAGAGAGAGACAGAGAGAGCACACTTGTGAGGGGCCAGCTGCTTGCTCTGCTTCTAGCTGCCTGTGTGGTGACTGCTGCCTTCTCTACTCCTGAAGCTGTGTGGGTCTTGGGCTCCTGTCGGGCCTGGTAGGCCCTGGTTGCCTGAGTGGGTAGGCTGCTGTGGCTTAATGTGATGGTGTGGACGCAAGCTGTGTGTTGTGTCCTGCGGTCCTGCTGCTTGTGGAAGCTGTTGGTGCTGATGTTGTTAATTCTGCCTTCGGTGTAAATGCTGAAATCTGAAGGAAAGTCCTTCCGGGTATGGAGTGTCTAACAGTGTTCCCTGGCTGCACCTCTTCCCCAGAGCCTGCGCAGCTGGGCCTCACACTGCTCAGGGTTTTTTGTTTCTCCCCCTGGGCTTGGAGCCTTATCTCTCGCTGTTTGTGTCCCCTTCAGACTGTAGCTTCTTGAAGACAGGCTGTCCCCCTCAGAGTGTGAGGCCTTGAGGACAGGCTGTGTCCACAGCAGAGTGGGCCTTCCTGAAAGTGGGGCTTCCTGAAAGTGGGGCTCTGTTGTTGGTTTAGGATGGGAAAATCTCTCTACAGACGTCTGAGGACACCAGATAACTTAGTCCTGGATCAGTCATGGCCAAGTGACAGCCCTGAATAGACCACACATTTCAAAATGCTTCCAGGGCGGTTGCAGGGAAGAGCTAGGCCTCACTCCTGGCATGACTCTATGAGCACCTTAAGCCTGGGCCTGGTCTATAACCCTTTGGGACACCCAGGTTCTGTACTTCTGTCCTTTGCCCTTGTGGGCCATTCATGAGTGAACATTGTATATGGCCACGTTCAGCGGGGATGTCAAGAGCACAGGGCTGTGACTGGCAGCTCGTAGCCTTGATTGTCTAGATAGGCATTTATGTCAGTATGGCCTGCTCTGGTAATGAGCATCCCCCAGGAAGAAGAACTCTTAAAGGGAGCCCCAGACAGGGCCAGGCTCTCAAGCAGTGCAAGGGCCCTTTGGCATGTGCCCCCTTCACTGCCTGCATTCTGTGTCTTGTGGGTGATCATAAGATGCCGCGGAGCTGGCCTTGGTTGTTGGTGTGGCGTTATCCCTGTGAAGCACGGTGGGACACCGAGCATGGCAGGGATTCTTCCAAACCACGGGCTGGGTGACGGGGCTCAGTTTTCCAGAGGGCTTTAAGGAAGATAACGACCTTGTGTTGCAGGGTTTTTGGAGTGAGCAGGGAGCTAACTGAAGTTACCTGACTCCCAGAGACCCAGTCTGCTACTGCCTGTGTCTGGGTTAGGACCCGTGTTCTCAGGCTGTCCTTGGAGCACCCAGCCAGGGGCAGGCGCATGAGAAGAAACCCCCTCTGCGTTCACAGGAGGAGCAAAGCCTAAGTTAGACATGTGGTAAAAGACAAGCGGCCCCGTGACTGGGTCGGCCGCTGCCAGGAAGCTCAGGGTGAAAGCTAAGGCTGAGAGAGGTGTGGGGGGCATAGGTGTTCTCTTACCTTCCTGGAGCCGCAGGACTTTCCAGGACTTGTCCTCCCTTGGGCAGAACACATCCCCAGGGTAGCTCTCTGTCATTGGCCTAGCTCAAGGCATTTTTCCTGTCCACTGTGTACTCTTCTACACCTACCCCTAGATTCAGAACCGGAAATTCTTCTGCAGGGACCCTAACCCAGACAACTGCATCTAACACTGTCACCCGTCTGCTGTGGAATGTCACACGGGCGCTGTCCTTTTATTGCTCATGTGTTGCTTTGCGAGTATTTCCATGTCTGTCTTGTCTTCCCTAGGTCGCCATCTTTAGAAGGAAGGGCTGGGTCTCTCTCTCTCCACTGGGACTCTGTCCCACCTGAACCTTGGGGAACTTGGCCCTGTAGTGCCTGCCTATGGGGACCCAGGGACTCCCAGGCCCCCAGGAAGCTGTTTACCTCATTGCCTATTTTTTGCCATTCCCCACAGATGTGACAAGCCAAGGCGGTGAGCCAGGCTGCAGGAAGGAGCCTCCCTCAGGGTTTCGGGAACCAGACCTGTCACCTGAAAGACCGACTAACCATGTCACCACCACACCGTCATCGTCACCATCGACAGAACAGTCCTTAATCCAGAAAGCCTGACATGAAGGAAGAGGAGACTCTTCGAGGAGCACTTTGGGTCCGGAGGGTGAGACTCCGGCAGAAGCATTCCCGGGCAGGTGACCAAGCATGGTCCCTCGTGGAACTGGATTCGTCATTTTCTTTTACTTGCTGCTAAATCACCAAGCCCGGAAGATTAGGGAGTTTTATTTCTGGGATTCCTGTAGACACACCCACCCACGTACACACACATATATATATATATTATATATATAAATAAATATATATGTTTTATATATATAAAATATATATATATTCTTTTTTAAATTAACTTTGCTAATGTTATTGGTGTCTTCACTGGATGTGTTTGACTGCTGTGGACTTGAGTTGGGAGGAGAATGTCCCTACTCGGATCCTGATAGGGGAGACCATAGGATGAAAAGACTCTGGTGTGGTCTTTCATCCTTCTGCCTGCCAGGGAACGTGCAAGGCCAGGGCACGGGGGCACACTGGCTCACTTCCAGAAACACGACAAACCCATCCCTGGCCCCGAGTCAAGAGGACAGAAAGATGGCAGACAAAGAGACAAAGACGCTGGTTCCAACAGGAGTTCGGGGAGCCTCAGGACATGGCCTGTTTTGTGGACTACCCACTACATGCTGCAAGAGCATCCTGCCCCTCTGGGCACTGCCTGGAAGAAACAGGAGCCTGGCCAGCCTTCCGCTCTCTCCTCCACCTCTGAGGTGCCCAGGAGGCCTCCCACAGGTGTCCTGGCAAAGAGAAACACGTTGGTGGAAAAAGAGGCCTGGCGATGGCTCCTCCTCCTGAGAACCCCTCCTTCTCTCCCTACCCCGTTTCCTGGGTACAGCCCAGGGAACCTTGTGTGCTCAGACCATTGAAACCACTAGTTCTGTCCCCAGGAGACGTGGACGTGTGTGAGTGGATAACCCTCCCCCATCCCTCCCTTTCCCTTCCCGAGGCACAGAGCAGTGGGGGCAGGACCCGCAAGCCCCTCATGGAGGCAGAGAAAAGAGAAAGTGTTTTATATACGGTACTTATTTAATAGCCCTTTTTAATTAGAAATTAAAACAGTTAATTTAATTAAAGAGTAGGGTTTTTTTTTCAGTATTCTTGGTTAATATTTAATTTCAACTATTTATGAGATGTATCTCTCGCTCTCTCTTATTTGTACTGTGTGTGTGTGCGTGCGTGCGTGCGTGTGTGTGTGTGTGTGTGTGTGTGTGTGTGTGTGTATGTATGAAATCTTTGTTTCCAATCTCTCTCTCTCTCCCGGATCGGTGACAGTCACTAGCTTGTCCTGAGAAGATATTTAATTTTGCTAACACTCAGCTCTGCCCTCCCCTTGTCCCCTCCACACATTCCTTTGAAATAAGGTTTCAATATACATTTACATACTATATATATATTTGGCTACTTGTGTTTGTATATAAATATATATATATATATGTTTATGTATATATGTGATCCTGATGAAATAGACTGCTATTCTGTTTTTTATATGTAAAAACAAAACAAGAAAAATAGAGAATTCTACATACTAAATCTCTCTCCTTTTTTAATTTTAATATTTGTTATCATTTATTTATTGGTGCTACTGTTTATCCGTAATAATTGTGGGGGAAAAAGATATTAACATCACGTCTTTGTCTCTAGTGCAGTTTTCCGAGATATTCCGTAGTACATATTTATTTTTAAACAGCAACAAAGAAATACAGATATATCTTAAAAAAAAGCATTTTGTATTAAAGAATTGAATTCTGATCTCAAAGCTCTCCTTGGTCTCTCTTCTCTTGGGTCCTTCTGTCCCACTCTCCCTCCTCCTTTGGGGACAAGGTATTGTCTTAGGTCTGGGAAAACGGTCCCTGGGGTGACCCATCCATTCCCTGCTCAATACAAAGAGTGGGTGCTCTGGGATGGGTGGCGGTAGCTGGCTCCTTAGCAAAGGGTCCTCACACCATGCAGAACTCATCTAGACCCTTGTCAGCAAGGAGCAGGCCATGTCCCCGGAGCTAACTGGAGAGAGAGCCGTTGAATGCAGCTGGCCGGAGGGGGAAGCGGGCAGTTTACTTCAGAGTACTAAACGAGAGTCTTGTTGCTGCCAGTGGGACTCCCTGCTTCCCCTGTGCAAGCCTTCCTGTCCTGTCCTACTCCCAGGCAAGGTGGACCCTGCTTGGGTCTTTGGCACAAAGAGTATCGTGTCTCAGTCAGCTTCTAGCGTCTTATTCCTTCAGATAGCAAATAGGGCTGGGTAAATACTGGGCTGGCTCCTATGGGACACCCTAGGGTTCTCTCTTGTGTGGATATGCCACCAGAAAGAGCAGTGGGGAAGGGTGGTGGGAGATGGAGATTCATTCCCACAAGGAAGAAAACAGTGGCATTGCCTGGGCTTCTAGCTTGAGCTGGGGATCATGGTGCAGGTGGTTTCTCATGAACACATTCTGCAGAAACCTAAATGATGGATGAGAGGCGTGTTGGAGGTGGATCTGAGTGGGCATTGAACTCTAGGCGGAAGGGTTGAGCAAAGGCCTGTTGGAGGTGGTACTCAGGCAGGGGGGGACAGGAAGTGCCTCTATCAGTAAGAGGATGCAAATGGGCATCTTAATTCCAGATGTTTTTAACAAGGTGCCTGGCAACAGTGGGGGAGGATGCCTGAGTATGATGAGGTGACGTCAAAGGCAGCAGTGTGGCTGACAGGGCATACCCAGGAGGCAAGGTCCTGCCTGCTGGAAGCTTCTGCATGGTGCCCGTCCTTTCCCAATATACACGGTTGACGTCTGGGGAAGGCTCAGTGAGGTAGGTGTTCTTGTATCTACCTGGAACTTGGCCTCTCAGATTCTTCTCTGACCTCCCTTTGACTGTTTCTCCCAGAGCAGCTGGAGTGCGCCTGGTAAAGGAGGAGACAGATCATACCACTTTGTGGCTCAAAACCCTGTAGCGACTCCATTTGACAGAGTAAACGTGCCCCGTACCACCCAGCTGCCTTTCAATAGCTCACTGGATTCTGACTCATCTTGGGTATGTGGCTTCCACCACTCTGTTCCAAAACTCTCCTCTCAGGGGCCTTTGCGGAGGCTGCTCCCACCCCATTCGGCACACCCCATCTCACAGAGGATATGTTTGGTTTCAAACCTTCAAGGCTTGTTCACTTCCGTTTTTTTATTTTTTCCCCTGCTGTGTGGAATGTATGTCCATGCACATGTGCGCAGATGCGTGGGGAGGGCAGAGGTCACTGAACCTGGAACCCACTGATTTCGATACACCGGCAGGCCAGTGAGCCCCGGGAATGGGATTACCTGTCCGCCTCCCCGGCACTGGGATTACAGGTGCTCGCCTCTGTGCTGGGGACCCAGGCTTCGGTCCTTGGACTTGTGTGGCAAGCATTTTATTTGTTGGGCCATCTCTCCTCCCCCTTCTTCCTCCTCCTTTTGATACAGGGTTTCTCTGGGTAGTCTTGATTGTCTTGGAACTCACCGTATAGACTAGGCTGGCCTTGAGCTCACAGAGATTTGCCTTCCTCGGCATCCAGCTCCCCACCTCCTTCCCAGGGCTCCCTTTCCTGCTACCTTCTGGCTTAGTCAACAACAGTGCCAGCCAATAGAAATAGCACGTGGGCCACATGTGATTTATTAGTTGGTTTGATCCGGTGCTGCGAAATCGAGCCCAGAGCTTCATGAGGTCTAAGCACAAGTCATATTTCTAGTTCATACACTTTAAAATTTTCCAAAAGTCAGATTTTAAAAAGAAACAGATAAAACTTATACTTATGCTTTAATAGTATATATGTGAACTATCTAAACATTTATTCAAAATGAAAATTATTAGAGTCGTCTATATTTTAGGGGTATCAATTTTTTATTTTTTTCTTTTCTTTCTTTCTTTCTTTTTTTTTTTTTGAGACAAGGTCTTACTGTGTAGCTCCAGCTAGCCTGAGACTCAGTAAGTAAACAAGGCTGTATTTGAACTCACAGAACTGCCTCCCTCTGCCTTCTTGAGTGGTGGGATTAAAGGCATGTGCTACCATACTTGGCCTTGGTTTGTAATTTTTGTTTTTGTATTTCAAGACAGGGTTTCACTACATATTTCTGGCTGTCCTGGAAATCATTATGTAGACCAGGCTGGCCTTGAACCCTCAGAACTCCACCTGCCTCTTGCTTTCCAAGTGCTGGGACTAAAGGCATGTACTGCCATACCCGGCTTCCCCAGTATGCATTTTATACTTATAATGTATTGAAATTGATAGTGGCTGCATCTTAAGTGGCCACATCTGATAATCTGGTATACATACGTGCCTGGCTTGGGTCTACCACTCTGGACTGTGTGGCTCTAAAGTTCACTCTTCTCTTTGCTTGTACATACATACACACACACACACACACACACACACACACACACACACATACACACAGCTTTGGTCTGAAGATAGACTTTATTCCAAGACTGTGGCAGTGATGTTCTACAGAGACGCCAGGAGAGGTTGGTGGGGACTTGCTGGTTAGGTGGGCAGTGGGGGCTGGGATCAGAGACCGTATTCCTGATGCCAGCTATTGTCAACTTTTAATCGCCCTAGTGATGGAGCTTGTTACTATTGCTGAGCAGAGGAGATGCTGGAGGCCCAGGGAAGGTAAATAACTTGCCTGAGTTTTTATACAGCTAATAAACATCCTAGCGAGAATTTAAGCCAGCTTTCTTGACTCCAATTCTAGTGCTCTTCCCACCCCACCACAGCTGCCCCCGGCTAGGGCAGGACACCAACAAATAAAAGCAAATCGTCTAGACTGAATACAAACAGGCAGAAGGAAAGTGGGACGCTGGGAGGATGTAGTGGTGGCCAAACCCAGGGCCGAAATCCAACTTCCCTATGCATGGTAAGGCTAGGCTAGGCGAGCAACGTCTCCAGGGGCTGGGGCCCGCCAGTTGAAGATCGGAAACCTAAGCACGCAAGGGGTTGCAACACTCAGCCTTGGACAGAGGAGTGGAGAAATAGACCATGGAGAAAAAGAGGAGAAAATAAAAATGCTGTCTTCCGATTCTCCCAGGGGCCCACAGAAGACCTGATCAAGGCTAAGACCTGCCCCACCCTGAACTCTGTTTCTATACTTTCCCTTTGTCCAAAGGAGCTCTGTGCAGTCACAGTCCCCTTTCCGGGGCCATGGGCCCACTCACCTCCCTCCCACAGAACCGGGCCATCCTGGGCACACATTGCCTGTTAGGACTATCATGGTGATGTGTCAAGAATGCTTCCTTTCCTCACGCTGTCTCCCAACAGCAGTCCGTCAGCCCTGCCTTTTCAGTCTGTGATGGCGTTTAGGCCTTGCTTTGATGAAGGCCCTGAACATCAGAAGACACGTTTCAGTACTTGTGGGAGTAGGTTTCACAGACATTGAACCTTCTGATTTTACTCTCTTGGAAGGCAGCTACTCCGCCAAGAGAGGGGAGAGGCAGAAGGAAGGAGAGAAAGGGTCTCCAGCCTCCAGTTGCTCCTACCACCCCAAGCCCAGGTCCCAGACATGCAAATGAGGTCACTGGGATTCTTTAGTTCTGGGGACCCACTCTAGTAAAGCCACCCTCTGCCCAAATATACAGCGATGAGCTAAGTGTGTGGGCTGCAGGTAGCCCACGTTTCTAGAATGAGGTGAGTAATTTGGTTCCGGTGATGTCTTTCCAGGAGAACATGGGTTTCACCTACAGATAGAGGATGAAGATGGCCAGAGAGAAAACAGCAAGCAGGCTGCAGGAAGAGGCTGTGGAATCTTTCCTACCCATGTTCCAGCATCTACTGAATGCCAGCCATGTGTACTGTGCCTCGGTAAGGCGCAAACACTCATGTGCTACTGTGGCTTTTGCCTATGCTAGCCCGGAGATGAAGGCTGGGTGAGGCAACCTTTGGAAGGTACCCAAGCTGGTTTCGGTCACCAGGGTTTGTTCTACTGTACCCACAGGACATTATCTGTCAGGATGGGGATTACGGGTGGCCAGGAGAGGAGACAGTAAATATTTATAATCTTCCAGATATGGGGAATGCAAGACAAAGACAGCATGGGTGAGGATAAACAGTGGTAGGTACAGAAGATGCAACTCTGAAGGGACAGAGTTAGAATTGAGGGGTTCATTGGGCAAGAGCACCTTCGGGAGCAAGGCTGGGCCTGGGTCTCCCTCCCAGTATGGAAGGGCTGGACCTGAAGACTTGGAGAGACTTGGTCTGTTTGTGAGGGAGGCTCCCTGACTGAAATGGGGCAAGCTCCGTGTCTTCCGGCTGCTCCTTGGTCTCAGAACCGCTAGTCTGAGAGAGGAGAAACAGCTGCCACCAGACACTTCTTTGACCATTAAGATGAAAACCAAAGGTTTGGGGATGTGGCTCAGGGGTACAGCATTGACGTAGCCTGTGCAAGGCCCTACATTTGATCTCTAGGACTGCAAAGAGGAATAAACAAAAAGGTACAAATTATATGTGGGAGGCAGAGGCAGGCTGGTCTCTGTGAGTTCAAGGCCAGTCTGATCTACACAGTGAGTTCCAAGACATCCAGGGCTTCTTAGAGAGATCTTGTCTTGATAGATAGATAGATAGATAGATAGATAGATAGATAGATAGATAGATAGATGGATAGATAGGTAGGTAGATGTATAGATAGATATTAAATAGATGAAGAAAGAAAGGAAGGAAGGAAGGAAAAAAGAAAGAAAGAAAGAAAGAGAGAGAGAAAGAAAGAAAGGACACAAACTAGCTTGGAGAAAATAACCCTGCCTTTGTGTGGCTTCGAAGATGGCCTTGGACACCACTGCATGCTGGTCCCAGAGGTGCCCTCTCAGAGCCTTCAGTCCCATCCTCCCGTCTCTCACACATTCACAGTTCCCATGGGACTCTCTGCATTTGTCATGAGCCACATAGTGCTCTGATTTCCCCGCACTTCCCCTGAAGGTTCTCCATCTGGCCTCTAAGCAGGGCAGATGCCAGCATGTGCCCATCCCCCCTGGGGTTTCACCTGTCCTCCTAAGGTCTGAGGACCTCATTTGCCATCTCAGGCTTCCTGTAGGAAGACCATACCCCTGCACCCCACCTCCCTTGTAGCTAGCCTAGCTATCCTGGCCCTAGATGTCCCCCAAGTGATGGCCTGATGGTCCCCCCCACAGGGACCTTACCCCAGCTGCCTCACCTATCACTACCAAGAGTGCGATTCAGGTCCCCCTAAGTTCCACTGAGACTTCTGATCCAGGTTGGAATCCTGAGTCTGCCACTGGGTCCTTTGTCCCCCTGAGCCTTGGTTTCGGGGAATAGATGTAGGAAGTGGACACAATAACACTTTCCCCGTGAGCCCGAGGGGATGAAGTGGTGGGCATGTCAGTGCTGTGGACACTGTCATTCCACTGTCCTAGTTCCCATGACAACCTCTTCTCCTCGGAGCGCCACTCTATTACATTTGGGCTGTTTGTTTTTCTCACTTTCTTCTCCGACTGAAATACTCTCACTGGGTCTGACAGCCATCTTTGCAAGTACGCAGCCTTCCTCTTGCTGGGGAGGGAGCCAAGTCGGGCTGGCTTGGACTCTGGAGCCCAGGACAGCAGAAGAGGGACAGTTGCATGTAGAGGAGTATCCTTTTTTTTCTTTTTTTTTTTTTTTTTTTTTTTTTTGCTTGTCGAGGCAGGGTTTCTGTACTGTTTTGGAGACTGTCCTGGAACTCGCTCTGTAGACCAGGCTGGTCTTGAACTCACAGAGATCCGCCTGCCTCTGCCTCTCAAGTGCTGGGATTAAAGGCATGCACCACCAACGCCTGGGGCACATGTAGAGGAAGAAAGGGATGGAGCAGGTCCTCCTGGGAGCAATGCTGGGTTTGAGCTGGGCTGGCGTGAGTGTGCATGGAATTAGTGAGCAAACAAAACAGGTCCAGGACACACACAGGTCTCTTCCTATCCCGACAGACATGCCAGGAGTGTCCACCCTGACAGGCAACACCCCGTGTCCACCCCTACACACACTGTCAACCCCCTCCCCCCCAAGAATCCTTTGTGGTCTCAGCAGACCTCGCAGGGCTGAAGTGGAGGCCTGCAGGGGTGAGTCCTGTATCTTTCAGGGGCTGGAACTTGCAGACAGGCTTATGGCACAGATATAGGGAAGGCCTTGAGATCTGGACTGGGGAGAAGGCTTTCCCTGGGACTTTAGGAGGGGTTATGTCCTAGGAGGGAGCTGGAATATTCTTCTGAGGGAAATGTGAAGTGTGTCTCCTCTTCCTTCCTCTCTCCTGGGTTTCCTTCCCAGGTCTGCCTTGTGTCTTGATCTCCTGAAATCCAGGCCTGCAGAGCCCCTGAGGCTGGCTGGGCTAGTGGGGAAAGTCTGCTTCTGGCAGACACCCTCAAGAGGTGTCCTCCCTCCCCCACAAGACTCCTGGTCATGGACCTTCCACATGAGAACGTCTGCACGAGCTTGCAAGCACACAAGTGTGACAGGGGTCACTGTTCTAGTCACGGGGTGGCTGCCTGGTTGGGTAAGGGCTCCCAGGGGCAGGCCAGGGCCCAGCAGGGAGTCAGCTTCTTGGACAAGCCCCCATGGGGCTGGGGGTGGGGTAGGGGCTGACCTGGCCGAAGTCCCATGACCCCATGCTGCCCTCTGGGAGCTGCTGACTGCTCAGTAATAAACACCTCGGGGCTATTAATAACCCTCTATCTGGAAGGGACTGAGTTGATAGCACGGAGGGTACTCTGGCCCTGCTCACCTGACTGCCCAAGTTCAAATCCTGGCTGCTGTTTCTAGATCCCGAGGGCTCAAATTCCCAAGTACAGCCACAATTTTGTCTCCAGGCAAAACTGCCTTTCTGAAACTGTCTCCATATGCAAAAGAGAAGCTATGATATCTGTTTCCTAGTGTTGTGTGTGCCCAGGGTCACTTCTTCCCCGCCCCAGACACGGACAGCGGTGCTCCCATTTTAGAGATGAACGCTGATACCTAGGCAGATGTGGCTAGGCCACAGGGTGATGGTTCACGCAGATGACTAGAGAGAGAGGCAGGGACAGAATTAGAAGTCCGACAGACCTGAGCTACTCATAGAGTTTTCTGACTGTGTGACTGTCTGCAAGTTGGCAGACCTCTCTGGACCTCGCTGTGACACTGTGTATAACTACACGACACTAACTACCGCCTAAGTGTAGGCGTGTATTCAATTAGCTAACGGACATAGAGGGGTCCAGAACCAGGAATGGCGGGACGTGCCTGTAATCTCAGCACTCGGGAGGCTGAGAAAGAAGGATTTTGAGAGTTTCAGGCCAATCTGGGTTACACAAAGCATTTGAGGCTATCCTGAACTATATAGTGAGATCCTGCCTCAAAAACACGCACCCACTCACAAAAGAAACCCCAAACCAAATCAAAACCTCAAATAGAAAGAAAACAGAGCAAAGGAGGGTTTACTAGTGTTGGTTGTATGGTTCAGTGGTAGAGTGCTTACCTAGCATACGTGACATCCTGGGCTTCATCCTTGGCAAGAAAGAGGGGCCTCAGTAAATACAGCATCTGTTGACTGATGGATGGAGAGACAAGTGGGCGAATGGGCGAGTGAATAAATGGACCTTGGCTGGCTCCTGTGTCCCAGACTGCAGAGTAGGGCTGTGCTGTGTCAGCCGTACTCTTGCTCCCTGAGGTGAGGGGAGGCTCTGCCCTCGTTCCCTGCAGGCTGACCTACAGAGCCAGAAAAGGCTCACCGGTCTAGATGCTTCCTTCCCCTGGTGTGACAAATGCCGGGGCAGGAATGACACAAGGAGAGATGGGGGTCATTTTCCCCTTTCCTCTCGGTATTGAGGGGCCATCAGGGCCTGGGTCAGGGGACCCTGCTTCGCAACTGAGCATCTCCCAGGGTGTGGCTCCAGGGTGCGGCTCCAGGATGTGGCAGGCAGGCTACTGGTACCCTGAGCCTTCTTGGACTGGGGAAGGGGTTTACTGCCTATATATCCTTGGAGTCTTTCCTCCTGGCTAAGACCACCCGGGTCATACCCTGAGCATCACCTGATGCAGCAGCCACATGAAAAGCACAAAATGAAGGGTGCAGGGAGAACAGGGGGTCCATGGGGAGAGGGAAGCTCAGTCCCACATGCAAGGCCCTCTAGACCATGACTGTGGAGGAATGGGCGTCCTTCTCCCACCACGGACCCCAGATGCCAGGGGTATGACGGTCCTTGGCAGTTGCCAAGGGAAAATTCCAGGAAGACTGGCCTGTTTTGAATGGCCTGCTATGGCTTCTGGGAAGGGGCAAAGTGGTTATTTGCACTCTTAGCCTCCATTACTTATCTATTCAAAAGCCTTCTGTGGTTGTCCCTGTCACAGGCCTTATTTCCTCCCATTTTTGAGTAGAGGGGACAGCTACTTTACCAGGGGACATCTATGACCTCACAATTACTCCACGGAGGCTGGGGCTGTGTGCTAGTCCCAGAGACCTTAATTCTGCCACACCACACCCTGGATCAATATTGAGTATCTAGAAAGTTCTTCCTCATACGTGACCTGAGTTCCTTCCTCTGTCTCTTGCGTAGTTCAACCTGGGCCTCAGGGCTCCCTGAGAAGCCGGCCCTTCTAGGTCTGAAGAGTGAAGATCCTGGAGGCACTTGCCAGATACAGCAAATAAAAACACAGGCTGCCCAGTAAATGTTCAATGTTTATCTGAAATTCAAGCTTAACCATGCATCCTGTATTTTGTCTAGCAATGCTCCTGGCTCCTGGTGGGAGTGCCTGAGCCTTCCTCTGAGGTAAATTTCTCAGGCACTTTGATGCTCTTCCCCCTGCTGTGAGGTGAAGGTACCAGTGTAGGCAGGCAGCCCCTGTTCTGGGTATGGCTTCAATTTCTGCCGCACCAGAGATCGGAGACCAACTGGGAGCTCTTCCCTCAGACTGGGAACCTCCTAAGCACCAAGTCTGTTACCCCTCAGACTAGCAGCTTCCTACTGCCTTCAGGGTGTGTCCCGGGGAGCTTCAGGAACCCCGTGGACCAGTGTGCTCCTCCCTTCTCTGCCCTCTTTCTGTAGTCAGCCATCTTGAAAAAGCCCTTAGGCTCTGGAAATATAAAGTGAAGTAGTTCCCTGGGAACCATGCTGCCTGAGCTCTGGCAGAGCCTTGTCACCCACGAGAGCTCAGAGAACTCTTACCTGCTCCCGGGGCCACAGTGTCTCTGCTGTAAAATAGCAATATGTTTAGCCTGCTAATCTAGGGGGTAGCAATTTCCAAATTGCAAATGGGATCTGTTGGTGGGTCAGGAAGTCAGGAGTTTGTAACCACTGCACCCTTCCATCCTGTTCCCTTTTGTGAGACAAGAGCTTGCTATTGTAGCCAGGTGGGCCTCAAACTCTAGATTTGCCCTGCCTCAGCTTCCTGAATGTGGATATTATAGGAGGCACCTGGCACACTTTTTCTTTAACCCTGTCTGTTCTGGAACTCACTCTGCGGTCCAGACCGGCCTTGAGCTCAGAGATCCGCCTGCCTCTGCCTCCTGAATCCTGGAATTAAAGGCGTGCTCCACTGCTCTTGGCTTATGGTATACTTTTTCTTTTCTTTTTTTCTTTCTTTCTTTTTTTTTTTTTTCTTTGAGACAGGGTTTCTCTGTGGCTTTGGAGGCTGTCCTGGAACTCACTTTGTAGACCAGGCTGGCCTCGAACTCACAGAGATCCGCCTGCCTCTGCCTCCAAAGTGCTGGGATTAAAGGCATGTGCCACCAACGCCCGGCGGTATACTTTTTCTTAAAGGCAAAGGAAAGCTGTATGGAAGGTTCTCCGAGAGCCTCAGAAGAGTGAGGAAACTGTTGTGGAAGGGGTCCCATGTGGAGTGTGTTCTTCAAAACATCTGGAAGACAGTATCTCGGTGGCAGGGGCAGCTGTAACCCCTAAGGTGGGACTCCAAGTTGAGGATGCAGACGCCTGGGCACTGTCCTCTCCCGAGCCTCTCTTCTAAGATGAGACCTGTCTTTCTGCTCTGCCTCTGCCTCTGCGGGTCTGTGTCCTCACTCTCTTTGGGCTGGACCCTCATGGGTGAGGGCCGCCAGGGGCCGGTCTGGTTTTATGGGCTACTGCAACAGGAGAAGGTTCTAGGATCCAGCAGAGAAGGTTCTAGGATCCAGCAGCCTGCCTGGCTGTGCCGGTCTGACTTCACCAGTAATCACATGGATTGGGAAACCACCACTGAGGCCAAGTGGAGAAACATACTCTCCCTTCCTGGCTTTCTCAATCCCCTCCACGCTGGGAGGCCAGGAGCCGCAACCCCTCCCGAGAAATGGAGGAGGTGGCACTTAGCAAGAGTTCCGGGGTCTGGGTAAGGGGGGGCTGAGGACCACAGCTGTAAACCTCTGGTTCTTACGGCCGGTCTTTTTCCTGGGGTCTATCATGTGTGACCCTCATCACTTCAGAGGGCCTGAAGATGAAAGAGACCCAAAATGGCAAGGAGCCAATAAAGACAGCTCCTTAGGTAGTGTTGTCACCTTCCCTGTGGGGCTGTTACTACGAGAGTCTGAAGTAGAGACAGCCCGGCTTAGGGAACCCGGTCTGAGGGAGACACACCTGTCTCCTGAGATTCCCAGTCTGAGGGAGACATAGCCCTCAGACTGCCCTCGAAGAAGCCCAGTTGGATGGTACCCATAGAAATTCATCCTCTTAGTCCTTACCTGGAGATGGTTGCTCTAGTGGGACTTGGAACATCTTCCAGGGCCCTCTGTCTTACCCTTTGCTGCCTAACTGTAGTTAGAAGTGCAGTCATGTTGGGACTGGGGGGTGGGGCATGCTCCCAGCCTGGCTGTAGTTAGAAGCAGTGATGTCTGGGGGGGGGCATGATCCCAGCCTGGCTGTAGTTAGAAATGCAGTGATGTCTGGGGGCATGCTCCCAGCCTGGCTGTAGTTAGAAGTGCAGTGATGTCTAGGGGGCGGGCATACTCCCAGCCTGGCTGTAGTTAGGAGTGCAGTGATGTCTGGGGGCATGCTCCCAGCCTAACTAGTTAGAAGTGCAGTGATGTCAGGGCTGGTGGGGGGGGGCATGCTCCAAGCCTGGCTGTACTTAGAAGCAGTGATGTCTGGGGGGCGGGCATGCTCCCAGCCTGGCTGTAGTTAGAAGCAGTCGTGTCTGGGGGCATGCTCCCATTTTCCTTCCTCCACTTTCACGTTGCCATCACACTCCTGAGTTTCTTGTCCCTGATAGATTACAGGTGTGTAAACACCTTATTAAAATCCCTGCTTAGTGGCAGAGAGATGGCTTAGTGGGTAAAGGCACTATTTGCCACTAAGCCTGATGACCTGAGTCTGATCCCTGCAACCCACATAGTGGAAAGAGAAAACTGTGCACAGGTGTGCACACACACACACACACACACACACAAGTGGGGAGGGAGGGAGAGAGAGAGAGTAAATAAATAAATGTAGTTTAGATTAAGGACTAGAAGGGATCTTAGCCCCTTGAGGCCCAGGTCAGAGGAAGAGATTGAGGCCCAGAGAAGGATTGTGTGTGTGAGTGTGTGTGAGTGTGGTGAGTGTGTATGAGTGTGGTGAGTGTGTATGAGTATGTGAGTGTGTGAGTGAGGTGAGTGTGTGTGAGTGTGTGTGTGAGTGAGGTAAGTGTGTGTGAGTTCACATGGTTAATAGCAGAGTCTAGTCCTACCCTGGCGGGTGGGACTCAGGAAGACTTGGGGACCTGGGGTCTTCCAGCACAGGTGTGGGTGGCACCACGGTTCATCATGGTGGGTACACACCTGTGTTCGGTCCTCTGTGGGAAGTTGCGCTCACTTCTATTCTCGTGTCTGGCTGTGGGAGAGAAGGCCAGGCTTGTGCCAGGGACATCAGGCTGGTCTTATTCATTCAGAGCTGAGTCCACTTGGCCCATCCCTCTTGAGCCAAGGGTAGAGGGCAATGAGTCACAGATGACTCAGGTGCTGGAGGCCACAGCCACACATGGCACGTGACAGCTGAAGGCAGCCAGGTCTGTTCCCGGACAGACAGGTGACCCAGGGAGCTGACACGGAGCCTTTGTTCCTAGAGAACAGGAGGAATTGGTCACAAGCTGGCATGGGGGGACAGGGAGCAGGGGGCTTGCCTGTCCTCTGGCATTATGATGCGTGGCCTAGCTAGGTGGGAAAACATGGTTCTGACCAAACCTCTCTCTCTCAGACAATCGGGTCATCATCATGGGAAAGAATTTTCCAGGCCCTTTGGAAGCTAGCATCTGACAGTCAGCTATATGCATATTGCCTTGTCACAGGGCAATTCCTCTTATTGGCTTGAGGTGGGGACTAAAAAGCCTTGCCCTATTGACTGAGTCCAAGGCCTGACCTGGAAGAAGCAGCATCTGTGGTTGGACAACATCCTGGGTTCGAATACTCTGTGTGCTCTGGACAGCATCGCTTCCTGTTGGGAACCTCCACACCTTGGGGTACCCTTTAGGCTTCTCTCATATGGGCTGGGCCCAGCGCCTCCACAGTGCCGTCTGCCTCCTCTTTGCTTTTGTGAGGCATCAGGACGGTGTTGCGGAGGACCGCAAGTGCTGGCCCTGCGGGGGTGTGGTCCAGGGTCCCGTCCACCTGCAGCCTGTGATGATTACAGGGTGAGCAGCTGGGACCAGACACTGTAATCTGCTGTTCTCCTCATGCCGGGCCCACTGTGACTTTCTTCTATCATGCTCGCTATTTTCTGAGAGTTCTCTGAAAGTAGGGCTGCCCCACTGTGTGGGCAGAGCTGACGGCGAAAGGAGAGTTCTGACAAGCAGGGTCATGGGGATGGAGAGAGGAGGACCGGGGCATGAAGGGGAGGCGGGAGACAGGTTACCTCAGAAGGCTCTGCAGACTGGCAGACTAAAAGGAGCATGCCCCGCCCCTCCCAGCCCAGTCCACCCTGGCCACCTCCTTGTCCTGTCACTTTCCGTCACGAGGAGTGGTGGGTCACATTGGGCCACCTTGTTCTCAAACCCTGGCAATGTCTCTTGGTTTTCCTGAGAGTAAAAACCAAACCCTTATAATGATGACATCAAGGCCCCTACACGATCCCTTCCAAGAGCAGCTGGTGTATCTACAGACACAGTTGACCCGCTCCTGCCCCAGGGCCTTTGCACAATCTTTCTCTTGGCCTGGTATGTCCTGTCTGTAGATATCTGAAGAACCTATTTCCTCATCACCTTACGGCGATGCCTACCCTGGAAACATTCTGTGTGCACGCATGTGTGTGTATGCATGTGTGCAAGCCATAGCATGCACGTGTCTCTGTTCTACCTGGTGCATCTCAGCTCCATAGTAGGTGCTCATTTTGTTCTGCGAGTAGAAGTCCTCTGCTCCTAATGGCTTCTTCCGGGCCTAAGGAGTCCTGCAAGCACAGTGACTCAAGGTCAGCCTGGTTTATAGACTGAGTTCAATGCCAGCTCTGGCAACTTAGCAACACTCTGTTTCCAAATAAAAAGTAAAATGTGGGCTTTGGTGGGTAGGTGGTCAGCTCTCACCCAGTCTGTGCAAGGCCTAGCATGGGGGTCACGTGTGGTGGAGAAGGATGCGATGAGGGTCTGGCTGCGAGGGTCAGACGGAGGATGTGTCTGTGGTTGGGAGCAGCAGAGAAGCAGATCTGAGGCTAGCGGAAGCCCAGACCTGGGCTGGAGGTTCCTATGTGGTGTCCTCATTTGTTTTCTATTGTGACAAACTAGGATCAAAAGCTACTTAGGGAAGGGAAGAGTTTTGTTGTTGTTGCTGTTATTTTGATTTTGGTTGTTTTTGGTTTTGGTTTTTGGAGGCGGAGTTTCTCTATGTAGTCCTGGCTGTCCTCGAACTCACAGAGCTCTGCTGCCTCTGCCTCCTGAATGCTGGGATTAAAGGTGTGCGCCGCCACTGCCCCACGTACTCTTCTTATACAACTCTGGGCCATCAGCCCTGCTGAGGGATGGCGCTCCCCACAGTAGGCTGGGTCCTCCCCTATCAGTTAGTTAGTAACTAGATGATGCCCCACAGTCACGCCCGCAGGCCAAGCTGGTCTAGGCAATTCTTCAGGGAGCTTCCCTTTTCCAGGTGAATTTGGTTGTGTCGATTTGACATAAAAAGCTAACTGCCCAGGTAGGGCCCTCACAGGATGTGGGGCTGGAGGAAGAGGCTCACTTTGTCTAGTGGAGTCCCTCTGTGGCTGCTGACAGACAGGCAGACGGGCTGGGTTATCCTGTTGGAAGTGCCTAGCGGAAGCGTGCCTGCAGGGTCTGATGCCTACGACTACCCAGAACGTAGTCCTGGGAAGCAGTGTTGCATGTGATCCCAGCTGGGACGTTTGTTCCAGGAAGAAAGAACTCCTTCTTGAGTTAAAAAAAATAAGTGAACAACATCAAAATCCAATGGTATGGATCATCGGAAGACAAGAAGGTGGGAGTCTCAGGAGGGCAGGGACAGCTGCCTCCGTGGCCTTCTCCTGGCCACACTGACTTGTGTGCGGAGAAACCCAACCAGCTGCACACAGGCTGCAAAACCCAACGGGAGCCACTGTGGTCATTTACCTGGGAGTGCTCCACCTCTGCACATCCTCCTCCTCCTCCTCCTCCTCCTCCTCCTCCTCCTCCACATACAGCACCCTCTGCATTCCTTCAGGGGTGTGTATGTGCATGCGTTTGTACGAGTGCAGATGCACATGCGCATATATGATCTGGAGGGCAGAGGTCAAGACTGTTACTCTCCACATATGCCTTTCAACAATTATTTTCATTTTAATGTTATGCTTACCGGTGTTTTGCCTGCATGTATGTCTGTGAGGTATGAGGGTGTGAACTAACTGAGTTGCAGACAGGTGTGAACTGCCATTGGGTGCTGGGATTGAACCTGCTTCCTCTGGAAGAGCAGCCAGGGCTCTTAACCAGTGAGCCATCCCCACCCCTCCTTTTTTTTTTAAAGAAAGCATCTCCCTTCATAGCCCTGACTAGCCTGGAACTTACTATGTAGTCCAGGCTGGCCAAAGCCCAGAGCTCTGCTGCCTCTGCCACCACAGTACTGGGATTAAAGGTGTGCGCTACCCCATGTGGCTGTCCGCTTTCTCTCACACGGAACCCAGCATCGCTGGTTGGCTGCACTCGCTGGCCAGTGTGTGTCAGGGATGCATCTCTCTAACCCCCTCCTCCAAGTGGTATGCTTAGGACCATGCCCGACTGTTATGTGGGTGCTGGGGCTCTTAGCTTGGCCTCATGTTTTCGAGACAGGCGGTTTGTTCATTGAGTTACCTTTCTGGCCCCAGGACAGGTTCTGTAAACAAACGGCATGTAGAACTTTCCCCTTGGGGCAACTTGTCCGGCTTGGTGTCCCTCAAATACCTGTGGCCCTCCCGCACCTTCAATGCCACTATCATCTGCATGGTAGTGCAGGGTGAAGCTTCCACGGGAAGCATTTTCATGGGGAATGTTCCTTTTGCACTGCCCCCTATAAGCAAAGCCACCAGCAGTCCCCGGGTCTGCTCTGCTTCAAAAATAATTTCAAGCCGGGCGTTGGTGGCGCACACCTTTAATCCCAGCACTCAGGAGGCAGAGGCAGGTGGATCTCTGTGAGTTGGAGACCAGCCTGGACTACCAAGCGAGTTCCAGGACAGCCTCCAAAGCCACAGAGAAACCCTGTTTCGAAAAACAAAAAAAAATTTCAAGTTGGTTGTGGTAATGGTGTGTTCCTATGGTCCCAGTTCTCAGGAGGTGGAGGAAGGAGGATTAGAAGTTCGAGGTCATCTTTAGCTACATAGCAAGTTTGAGGCCAGCCTTGGCTGCTTGAGGCATGATCTCAAACATCCTCCCCCTCAGATAGATAGATAGATAGATAGATAGATAGATAGATAGATAGATAGATAGATAGATAGAGATAAACAGGTGATAGATAGATTGATACATAGATGATAGATAGATGGATCTATAGATAGATGATTGATGGATGGATGTATAGATAGATGATGGATGATGTATAGATAGGTAGTTATATAGATAAATAGATGATAGGTGATAGATACACAGAAGATAGATGGATAGATAGATGATAGATGGGTGGAAGGATGGATGGACAGAGAGAGAGAGTTCATGCTTTGTCCCTTTCTTGTTACCATCTGGCCTGAGCTCTGTGGCTTTTTCGTTCCCTCTGGCTTGCCTGGCCCTTGCTCCTCTCAGCAGCGGCAGGCTGACAGCACTGGGCTTTTCACTCATGATGGACTGTCCTTCCCCACAGGGTATCAAGAGGCCCTGAACATCAGTACCTGTCTTTGGGGATTTGGGATAATGTTTGAGATGCTCTCTTCATGTAGTCCAGGCTAGCTTTGAGTTTATGATCCCCAAATCACACATTGGTGCCACCAAACCTGGCTGAGGTGATTGACTGAGAGTCAGGAAATATTTGCTAAATGCACCCTGCGTCTCCTGAACTTCCCTGGAATTCGTTCCTCTCTCACTGCAGAATCAGTTGTCACCTGCTACATGGCCAGGCCAGAGCCGCCCTCACGCTCGCTTCAGCTTTCTTAAGGGCTCACTCACACCCTTGCCCAGCTCATGCTTCCTTGAACCAATCTGTTTCACATCTGCCTTGGGAACTTCCCTTCTGGAACATTCTGCCTCCACACTCTTGCACAGATCCCTTCACTGTGCTTTTTAGAATGAGTTAAAAGAGGCCCTTGAGCACCTCCTTCCCCACAGCCTAGCATCACCAGGGCTCACACTCAAGAGCCTGACTGCTTCTCCCAAAGTCCTGAGTTAGGTTCCCAGCAGCCAGAGCTGCCTGTAGCTCCAGCTTCAGGGGATCAAATGCTGCTTCTGGCTTCTGTGGGCACTTATTCTCTCTCTCTCTCTCTCTCTCTCTCTCTCTCTCTCTCTCTCTCTCTCTCTCACACACACACACACACACAAAACTTGATTTGTTTAAAAATCAGCTTTTCTTTTTGGGATTTTCTGGAGGCAGGAAACTTGTCTGGGTGATTGTCTTGGCTGTTTGTCCCCACGGGTGCTAGGGGCATAATCATTTGATGAATGAATGCATGGATGGATGAATGAATGAAAGCTCCAACTCTGCCTTTGCTGAGCTTCTGGCTATTTTGAAATGTCTTATGTAACCAGGAGCTTGGTGACCCTGTTTGCACTTCTCATTCCAAGGATTTTCGACGCGCTTGGGCCATTTATAACCGAAGCTCATTTAGTCCAGGTGACTCCTCTTCTCCCTAGTGAGGCCCTGCAGGGGTGCACAGTAGGTCCACTGCACACTCACACGCGACTGGGATAGAGTCAGGCCAGGCCACCTGACTGTATTCTGATTATCTCAGTGACTTTAAGTGAGTCAGCATTACCTCGGGTCATTTACAGTTCTCATCAGAAAAGATAATGAGGTGTGTACAGATGGTCTCTAAGATTCTACTTGACTTTCGAAGACCAGAATGGAATTCACCAGCTCAAGGCATTGCTGTGGACAGGAGTTGAGATGGGTGACGGAATGGAGAGGGTAGCAAAAGGGGCCTCAGGGAAAGTCACAGGAGTCTTTCTGCTGGGGCCTCAGGGATAGAACTCTGCAAGATTCTGAGTAAGGTTTGGTTTTGGAAGTCCAGGCTATACCTGGGGCTGTGACCATGAGACACATAATCTAAAGGTTGTGGCTGCCCTCTCTAGTTCAGCTGTCTGACCCCCTGAGACAGTCTGCAGTCTTGGCGGTATGTGAAAGAATGCTCTTTGGGGGAACGTGTCCTTAGTTCGTGAGTCTCTAAGGAATCTGCATCCCCAACACTGAGGAACTCATGTGTAGAAGGCTGGGCTGACCTCATAGGATGAGTTAAAAGAGGAAGGTGAGCCGAGGGAGCCCCCGCTTCTGTCTCCCTGACTTCCACGGACCTTCATCTCTTATCAGTGACCTGCAGAAACATTCACCACCAAAATAAAGAAGGCTGCCCTTATGTCGCAAATGTTACCTCCTTGTAGCAGTCCTGCACAGGTGCTTCTCCATTTTTCAGTGACGCCTGGGAGTGGCAGAGAGTGGAGTCAGACTGCTGGCTGGGGAATTCCGGGGCTTCCCTTTGAAGTATCCAGCAGGAGGACAATCCGGCAAGGCTGACGCCCTTCCCCCACTCCTCCACAGCATGAGTCTGGGGTGCCGGGAGGAGTGTCTCCTGCCTGCAGGTGCTGTTGATTCTAGAGCAGGGTAGACACAAGAGGAAACGCAGTGCCCAGGCAGGACTCCCGGCTGCTTCCAGGCCTGCTGCACAAGGGGTACTTGGGGCTGTGGGAGTGAGCATTGGGGCATTCTCGGAGGTGGAGGCATCCTAAACATGGGTAATCCCTGAACAATGGAGTGTTTATAGCATTGTCTGCGACTGCAACGCAAGTGTGTGTTCCCTGATGGACTTTGGGCTTTACTGCAGGCCTCAGGCTTGGGAGACTTTTTGGAATGTGCCCCTTGCCTTCTAGGGCCACCTTTGGCCTCGGCTGCTGTTTACCTTCCTCTTGGAGTCTCTTTGCCGCCCCCCCTCCCCTTTGGCAGACTGAGCCAGTGCCAGGAAATTGTTGGTCAAAGGTGAGGTCACTAAGAGCCTAGAAAAACAACAGGTCACCATTAACCTTGTCTGCCTGCCAGGTGTCTTCTGCTTCACCCAAACTCCTCCCTCTCTCCCTCTTCTTGTTCCTGGAGAAGAGATCCTGGCAGATTTGGGGGTGTGCCTGGGGTGGAGAAATCCTGTAGGACTGACCGACTTGAGACAGGAGACACTCCTCACTACAATTTCTGGCTTGTGAGCTACAATCTGACTTCGAGGCCACCAGAGTTTAGATACTGGCTACCCAGTAAGAACAATTATGCTCATTTGTCAACATATTATCAGGTCAGACTTTTGATAATGTCAAAAGTTTTTATGGATGGGTGGATGGATGGGTGGATGATGGATGGATGGGTAGATGATGGATGGATGGATGGATGGATGGATGGATGGGTGGATGATGGATGGATGGGTAGATGATGGATGGACAGGTGGATGGGTGGATAGATGGATGGATTAGTGGATGGGTAGATAGATGGATGGATGGATGGATGGATGGATGGATTAGTGGATGGGTGGATGGATGGATGAATGGATATGTGGGTGGATGATGGATGAATGGATGGGTGGGTGGGTGGATGGATGGATGGATGGATTAGTGGATGGGTGGGTGGATGGATGGATGGATGGGTGGGTGTTGGATGGACAGGTGGGTGGATGATTGAGTTAGGTTGATAGGTGCATGAGTGGACCTATGCAGGAGCAGATGGGTAGATGGATGGGTGTGTGTTTGTGGATGCATACATGAATGCTTCAGTGGACTGGTGGGATGGATAGGTGGATGTATGGTTGGATGAATAGGCAGATGTGGATAGTTGGGTGTTTGGATCGTTGGGTGAGTAGATAAGCAGATGTGTGGAAGGTATAGATGGTTAGTTGGTAGGAAAGGTAAATGAGTGTGTGAGTGGGTAGATGGGTGGATGTATGATAGGTGGATGGGTTGCTTAACAGACTGATGAATGAATATGAACTGCTGGGTGGTGGATTGGATGGGTGGGTGGATATGTGATAGGAAGATGGATGGTTGAAAGGATAAATGAATGATTGGGTGAGTGGTAGATGGGTGAACTGGTGGCTAGATGTATGTTTGGATTGTTGGACAGGTGGATGAGTGAGGATGGATGGATTGATGGTCAGTGGGTTGGTAGATTGGAAGATAGGAAGATGGAAGGCTGGGAGGATAAGTGGTTGGGTATATGGGTAGACTGGTAGGTAGCTGGATAGGGTGTCAATGATGGGTGGATGGCTAGGTAGGTATTTTGGTGGATAAGTGGATGGATGGGACTAATGCCCTGGCTCTATAGTTGAGAACTCACATCCTCTGGAAACCCCCTTAAGAATATTCTATTGTATATATATTCCCACGTCCATCTTTGGTGTGTTAATATGATTTTGGTTTCTTTACTGATCCTCTTAGATGGTTTCAGATGACTGTGTTCAATCACAGCCAAAACAGAGACCAAGCCTTCTAACGCTCACCCCAGAATGCACAGTGGGATGCTGATCAGCCTGTGGGATCTGGACCGAAGGGACAGGGGAGGGGGCAGCTTATTTTTTACAAGATGATTCATTCTTTGTGTGTGTGTGTGTGTGGAAACTAAGCTCTCCATCCCCCTTGGCAAATCCCAAATGCTGTGCCTCAGGCCTGGGATTTCCTTCTATGCAGATCTGGTCATTCAAAACAGTTGACGCTCATTTGTTTATTCTCTCCAAAACAGATCGCTGTGTGCCTCCAACATGTCAGACTCCAAGCCTGATCTGACTCTAAGGTGAAGGTGGTGTCAGAGATATCGGGGCGGCACCCAAGCACTTAGGATTCCAGAGAAGAACTCTCAGAGAGGCAGCGGCACCTGAATACCTTGACAAATCCTTATTTGACCTTTTGTGGGGAGAGCTTGAGTTCATCTCGGTTTGTCAAGGCCTGCCTGGTGACCCTCTCATGTGCCTTCTCCAGCCCTGCTCCCATAGTTGTCAGAATCACGAATACTGACTCACCATGAGAGGTCCTTTCCCTGGAGACAGATGTGCAGGGCTCAGAGCCGGAGCAAGGCACAGTTAAGGCTCCGCCACACCCCTGGGGGCTGAGCCTACCTGTACTCTCTCATTGATTGCCTACCTGTCTGTCAGTCCCTTTGCTAGCCCAGAGCTCTTTTTTGTCACCTAGCACCTGGGAGTCTGGGGTGGATACTTAGCATAGCTGGGATGTCCCTCCTTGACAAGGCTCCCCTTTTCACAGTGACTGGAAACATGCCCAGGCTGAGAGCCTTGTTGGAGAGAGGGAAGGTGTGAGCATGGCCTGGTCAGTGGGCAGAGAGGGTGTCCAGGGAGAGCTCATGACTCTGGAACTGTGGAAAGCTGGGTTACACCCACCCTCCTTTGCAGGGCAACCGTGTAGAGGCAGTAGGATGAAGAGTCTATACAGCTGCCCTTCCTCTCGGAGTGGGCCTCAAGCCTTCCCAGCAGGGCTCTCAGGCCCTGTTGCCCCACCAGCCTCAAGGCACAAAGTCCAGTGGGGTGATTTTGTCATCTCTTCCCATGGCAGCCTTAAAGGGCCAGTGCTTTCCAGAGGGTTAATAATTACCTGTTAGGTCACCAGCAGCCCCAGAAGGTGGTATCCGTGAAGATGAGTGTGTGGGTGGGTATAAGGAGGTGACAGAGCAGTCGCCTGGCCCTAGGCAAGGCTGGAGGCTTCCTTGGAATTCATCCCCTCAGGGGCTATCTCTACCCCAGAGCTGTGCTCTCTGGCCGTGAGCCATGAAGAGGATTTCGTGTGTTTAATGGCAGAGAGCCCAGAGAACTTGTGAGCTCCGAGGGAGAGTAAAGTCTAGGGTGCCGCCCCTCACTCTGACAAGAGAGCAATCCAAAGAAAAATCGTGCCAGGCCTGGGATGCGCACCATGGAAGGGTGATGCCCAGGCAAGTGGGGTTGTATCTTAGGGCCCGAGGAAAGTAGGCATTGCTACTTACAGCCTGCATTCACACCATCGCTAGGCTCGGAGGTCCCCTGTCTCCCGCTCACCTCACAGGCTCCTCTTTTCCCTGCTCTCCATCTCCGGTCCTTAGCCTTAGGAAGCAGGGTGACAAGGACTAATAGTGCTGGGCATGTTATGTAGCCCATACAGTAGGTTTGTGGAGAAGGTATTCCTCTCAACGCTTTGGTCACTGTGATGAGCCCTGTCCTTCCCATGTCCCCAACAGGACCGGCTCGGTTGACCTTCCAGTGAGCTTTTGAGGGCTATCACATCCAGCCCACATCCCCTTCTCTTCCTCCTCGTAAGAATCTGGCCGCTCTGAGCTCATCCAGTCTGGACCATCAGCCCCTGCCTGGCCTGCTATGTCCATAGCCTCTCTGTAGTCAGACCAAGGCCTCTGACAGCCCTGGAGGAGGGGAGGGGATGGAGAGGGTGACATGAACAAGAAGGCGGGCACGAGAAGGATGTCAGTCTCAGGCCCTTTCCTGCTTTTGATCGAGAGAGTTCATCACAACGTCTGAGTGTTCAAATAAAAATATTGCTGCAAGCTGGGTGTGATGGCGCACGCCTTTAATCCCAGCACTCGGAGGCAGACACAAGCAGATCTTTGTGAGTTCAAGGCCAGCCTGGCCTACATGGCAAGTCCAGGATAGCCAGGGCCACATGGTGAGACCTTGTCTGAAAAAACAGACAAAGCTTTCCTAGAGTTAGGTGTCCTGTCTGGAGCACACTTATCCCAGCGCTAAGACTGAGGCAGGGGTGTATTGACAATGAGTTTTGAGACCAGTCTGGGTTTCATAGCAAGATTCTGTCTCAAAATAGCTAACTAAGTAGCGAAATCAATAAACAACTAAATAAATAAAACATTTCTCCCTCAATTCCAAGAGTGGCTTCTATCTCCCTAGCACAAGCCAGGACACCAAGGTTACCCAGGATAAAATTCATGCCCTCAGGCTTACACTTGGCTATCTCCCCAACTTCTGATGCATGTGTGCGCCTGTGGGTACTTGTGCATATGTATCCGGTGGGGGTGGAGCAGAGGTTGTTGCATCCTTGATCATTCTCATCCCACCCCACCAGTGTGTGTGTGTGTGTGTGTGTGTGTGTGTGTGTGTGTAGACTAGAGATCAGTGTTGGGTATCTTTTTCTCAATCGCTTTTTTCTTTTAAAACATTGATTAATTATTAACTAACGTATAAGTGCATATACGTTCCCAGGATCAAACTCAAGTTGTCAGACAGTGGCAAGGGTCCCACATCAGCTGAACCATCTCACCAGTCCTCCATCTTTATTTTCTTATTTATTTAGATACAGGGTCTCACGATGTAGTCCTGGCTGACCTGGAACTCTCTTTGCAGACCAGGCTGGCCTTGAATACACAGAGATCTGCCTGCCTCTGCCTCCCAAGGGCTGAAATTAAAGGCATGCACCACCACCATGCCTGGCTTCAATTTTATTTTTTCTGTGGAGTCTCTCATTGGACCTGAAGCTCTTCCTTCTGCCAACGATCTTCAAGGATCTGCCTGTGTATCGGTGCCTCTCTCCACGAGCTTTTTGTTTAGGTTATTGGGATTTGAACTCAGGTCCTCATGCTTGCATGGCAGGTATTTTCTGAGCCATCTTTCCAGCCTCTATTTTTCAAATGGTGTTCACCTCTTGTCTTCCCAGCTGGGAACACACAGTTTTGATGGGCTTGGAAGGGCAGGTTTTATTGGCCCCACTAGGCAGGTGAGGAATGGGTTCCCCAAGTGGGGATGTTACATCCACCGCCGGGTGTAATTACTGAAGCCAGCTCTTTCTCAGGCTTTCCCTGGTGTTGGCTTGTCCCTTGCCTCAGTCTTGTCCCTGCCCCAGGGAGTTGTCTCCTTTGAGCCTGTCTGGTTTTGGAGTTACAGTTTGCCCTTCGCTTAAAAACAGTCTTTTTTATTGTGGTTAAGTACACATAACAAAATTTGCCAGGATAACCATTTTCAAGTGCATGGTACCAGTGGTAATCAGCATGTTCATACTGTGTTAACCCTTATTGTCCGTCCTCCATTTCCAGAACTCTCCGTCTTATGAAACTGAAACTTTACCCATTCAACACACCTCTCCTGCAGCCCTGGAAACCCTCTGCCCTTCCGTTTGCCTCTGATCCCCACTAGTCCAGTTCCAGTTGTGGAAGCGCTCAATATTGCCTGCGTGTGAGCAGCTTGCATTTGTGGCGCACTGCCCTCAAGGCTGCCCTGAGTAGTGGCTGGAGTTGGAAGTCCACGCCTTTTAAGGCCGAGGAACATTTCCCTGTATGGAACGAACCAAGGGTTGCTTATCCGTGCATTCTTCTGTGGACACTGGAGTTTCATCTACTTTTCTACAATTGTGGATGATATTGACTGAACCCAGGTGAATATACAAACATCTCACTGAGATCTTGATTCTAATTCTTGGGAGCCATAGAGGCCAGGAATGGATTTCCCGAGTTACTTGGCGGTTCTGTTTTGAGTGATAACCACCACACTGCTTCCATGAAGGGTACCATCTCACTTTCTTACCATTTGCATGCAGGGTCTGATTCCACAGACTCACACCAGTGCTTGTTTGGGGCCAGCAGCCACTTATTCACCTCACAAAGGCTTTGGATACGCATTTTCCTGATGACTAGGAATAGCCAAGACCTTTACATCTTCTTCGGAGAAATGTCTCTCAAGTCTTTTGCTTGTCTTTGAATGAATTTCATTTATTTCTTGTCTTGTTGAGATTTAGGAGTTTTCTCTATGGGGTCAGTGAAATGATTCAGTGGGTTTAAAAAAAAAGTTTTCTAGTCATGCAAGCCTGAGGTCCGGAGTTCAATCCCTGGGACCTACGTAAAAGTGAAAGGGAACATCAAGCTTGCAGTCCTCTGACTTCACATCACACCATGACATGTGCTCCCCGTCACAGAATTCTGTCTTCAAAATCAATCCTTCATCTGCCATGTGATTTGTAAGGTAACCTCTTCTCCCCTTCTCTTTCAGGGTCTCCTGTAGCCTAGACTTACTTCAAATTCAGTATGTTCAATATGACCTTGAATTCCTGTCTTTCTGCCTCCAACTCCTGAGTGCTGGGGTCACAGGCAGCATCATACCCTGCTTGCCCATGTCCCCCTATTGTTTGAGTTGCCTTTCTGCTCTATTGATGGTGACAATTTGTCTTTTATTGACTGATTTGTTTTTATTTTTTGTCTGTGAATGTTTACCTGCATGTATGTGCTTGTATGTGATTTCCTGGTGACATAGAGGCCAGAAAAGACTGTCAGATCTCCTGGAACTGGAGTTACAGTCAACTGTGAGCCTCCAGGTGGGTGCTGGGAATTGAACCTGTGTTCTCTGCAAGAGCAGCCAGTGCCTTTAATATCTGAGCCATCTCTCCAGCCCTCTATTGACATCAGTGTAGTTCCTTCCCTTGAAACTCAAAGCATCTCACGTGGTTTCTAGATAAGTCTTCTTATGAGTGACATCTTTGTGCTTGGATGAGGTCACTCACTGGTCAGAGAGCTTCTTGGATCAAGACCCCAGCCTCACTGATGGTGTATTTCCAGTCCCAGCAAGATGCTCAGTTTGGTTTCACAGTGAACTTAACCTAAGTTTGAAGAGTGGTCATCTAGGGCTTCCATAGCCAGGGGGGATGGGCATTCAGGGACCCACTATCACTAGATGGGAGCCTTATTCCCTCGCCATGTGGTGTTGGGCAGGCTACTCACCCTTTCTGTGTTTCCAGGTCTACCATCTTTGAAATCAGAGTGGTAATAATATATAGTTTAGAATGTTGACTTCAAGATCAAATGACTCGTAAAATTCTGAGAACAGGGCTCAGCACATCATAAACATGATGTTGGTGCTGGCTGTTATTGTTATAATTTCATTATAGTGTCAGCTCTTTGGAGACAGAGAACACATTGCTTGTGTCTCTGTCACCCTGGCACCCGGCACAGTGCAGATGCAGGGTCAGCCCTCCGCTGATTCTTGTTGCTTGAATGAAATTGTCTTTTATGGGGCGGGCTGATCTCCTCCCTCCGCCCAAGGCATCTCTCCCATCGCAGTCCTGGCCACTTCTGCTCACTGCACAGTTGGGCCTGCCCCCCCCCCCCACTGCACACTGGTCTCCAGGCAGCAAACTGCCACCTTCAGCTCCACAGACCATCCTCTGGCAGGGCTGGCTTGGGGACTGGGCAGGCTGTGGCAGCAGGTCTGTAACCTCAGGTCTGACCACACCTCGTCCCTGTAAATAGTCACCTCTCAAGGGATGGACCTGGGTGGAGATGACAGGTCAGGGGGTGGGAACAGATACTCTCGTTTTCTTTCTTCTCCATGGCCCCATCTCACCCCGAGCCTGAGGTTGATGGCCTCAGGGCTGCTCAGCCTTGGTGTCTGCCCTGGCAGGGATCTGCTGACTGGTTCCCTTAATTCCTGGGGTTCAGAGAGAAGAGAAGCTACCAAGATCCTCAGAGGTGGAGGGATGCTGGCTTTGATTGACTGCCTTTGTTTTGTTTTGGGAGGATGACCTTCTTATTTGCCTGCCTCAACTTCCCAAGAGTGGGATCCAACCTAGGGCTTGGTGCATGCCAGGCAAGCACTCTACCAACCGAGCTGTGTCCCCAGCCTCTCAGACAGGATTCTCCATTGGTTCCTTGGCCTTGTCACCGGGAGAGCAGCAGAAATCAAGCTCTAAATCCAGGACAGAGGACATCTTTGCTCTCTCCTCACGTCCCACGGCAATGGGAGACTCTTTTGTGGGCTGCCCCAATGCCCTGCAGCCGCAGTCATTGCTACCAGAGCCAGCTGTGCCTCAGAGGTGCCAGGCCTACACAGGCCCAAGCAGTCAGCTACGCACTCTGTCCAGGCTCAGAGGCTCAGTGCTCCTTGGGTTCCTGATGTCCCCTGACGTCACCGTAAGTCCCATGACTTGCCAGGCAGGATCAGGAAGGACATTGTCCTTGTAGACTTTGGACTTGCCTTGGAGGATCTGTCAGTGTAGCAGGTGGTGACAGGTGGCCATGCACCGTCGGGAGGCTTGGAGGGCAGCCTGAGCTAGGGGTGGGGGACATCTTCTTGCAGGGCTGGCCTGGGTGTAGGTAGAGTGAGTCACTTCTTTAGTGGTGGGGAGAGAAGGCAGGACATAGACCCAGGTTTGTGTGGGAGTGGAGGAGGCTGGGACCCGCGTCTCACATCCAGATGCTACCATCTTCCCCTAAGTTGGTGTCTGAGCTGTGTCAGCATGCACTAGGGGATAAGCTTGTGTGGAAGCCTGTGGTTTGGGGTGTAAGAGGATTGTGTGCTGTGTGGGAAATGTGGATACTTGCGTGTGTGTGTGTGTGTGTGTGTGTGTGAGTGTGTGTGTGATACTTTCTCATGACTATGTCTGTGTTAAACCTGAGGTGGGCTGTCTAAGAGAGGATGTAGGGTGCTGCCTGGGATTGGGGACAGTGTGGGCCCTCTTGAGAATGTGGGTAAGTGGCTTGCCTGGGGCTCTGAGGGGATGGGTGTTGAGTGAGGTGCTGAGCTTGGGGCCTGGGGAGCGAGTAGAGGTCAGGGTAGAGAGTGACCACAAAATTACAATGTCCCTTCATCTCTATTTTAATTTAACCTCAGCCTCTGCCAGGACTCATGTTGCTGGGTAACTGGGGGAGGGGGCAGAATTTGGGACCTCTGTTGCCACCCCTGCTGCTGATTATCATCTAAGTGATGATGTCTAGGGAGGAGGAAGGCTGTGTCTCCAGTGGGCAAGGGCAGGCTATTGGGGCGAGAGGAGGTGCGTGTGTGGGTATCCAACTCTTGTCTCTGTGTTTATGATTCTCTGTGTGTGCGCACGTGTGTGTGTGCATGTGTGTGTAAACATGTGTGTGTGTGTGTGTAGAGAGAGAGAGAGAGAGAGAGAGAGAGAGAGAGAGAGAGAGAGAGAGAGAGAGAGAGAGAGAGAGAGAAGACTATGAGAGGAGGAGGTGAGAGTTTGGTATATATATGAATTATAGACGTGTGAACCTTTTCATGTCAGTACTGAGGTATGTCTGTGACAGTCTCCTTGTGTTCTCTCTTATTCTTTAATTTGGGAGAACTGACTGGAGTCACAAGTCACATTATCAAAATTGTGCAACAGACAAAATATTCTAGAGATCAGTTTTAATAGCCATGCAGATAAGTACATAGCTTTCTCTTCGTCTGCCTCTATCTTCCAAGTAATGGGATTCAAGAGTGAACCACTACATCTGCTTGGCTGCTGCTAATTTTTGTTTTTATCTTTTTATGTGGTGTTAGGGACTGAACCCAGGACCTCATGCGTAATAGGCAATCACCCTACAAACTGAGCTATACCCCTAGATCTCTCTCTTTTTTTAAGACAAAGTCTCACTGTGTAGCCCAGGATGTCCTTAAACTTAAGTCTCACTGTGTAGCCCAGGATGTCCTTAAATTTAAGCTTGATATGTAGCTCAATCTGTGCTGGAATTTACAGAGATCCTCTTGTCTTGGCTTTTGAAACTGGGATTATTAAGCAAGCAAATTCATACTTATGGTGCACTGCTTTAATCCCAGCATTCAGGAGGCAGCAACAGGTGAATCTGTGAGTTCAAGGCCAGCCTGATCTACAGAGCGAGTTCCAGGACAGTCAAAGCTGTTACACAGAGAAACCCTGTCACCAGGAAAAAAAAAAGTTATTTCTTCTAATAATTTATTTATTATAACAGTCTTTTGTTATAACAGAAAATACTTTCATTGGTATCATCTGAAAAATTGTATTTATTTAATATTTATTTTTCTCCCTGACTAGGATACAACCCCCCTCCCCCATGTTTGTGTGTGTGTGTGTGTGTGTGTGTGTTGCCTATGTTGGAACCCAGGGCTATGTACAGGCTGAGCAAGTACTCTGCCATTGAGCCACACCCCCAGGCATAGGATATAATCTTTATGAGGGCAGGGATCATTCTTTGTTTGTTGTTACGTTTTCAATGTTGGAAACAATGCTTGGTATGTAGACAGGGCTGGATGGTTTTTGTTTTTGTTTTACAAATTTAAGTGAAAGAGAAAACATTCCCAAGAGAACTTCTTGAAGGATGAGTGGGAATTAATGGGGTCAGGATGGATAAGGACTGTTCTAAGTGGCAGGGACAGTGCCAAGGTCCTGAGGCAGGAAGGGACAGAGTGCATCCTGCCGGCTGCCGATGAGGCTGGAGTGCTCTGTGTGTGTAATGTTTGGAGAATTATGAAATGCTTTTAAACGAAAGAGTGACAGGTTGGATTCACGTCTTTCGTCCTCTGCTGCTGGAGGAGCCTGCGTCCTCGGGCGAAGGCAGGAACACAGGCAGCAGGGTCGGGTGTAAGGAAGGTCTCAGGGCACGGCTCAGGAGAGTCCTGTGGCGAGGGTGGAGGTCTTCGGGCTCCAGTGACGGACTGGGCAGAAGAGGGAGATGTGGAGGATGGCTCTGAGGTTTCTAGCTGGCTTCAGTGGTTGGCACCATGGAGCATCATTATGTCACCGTCTTGCGGGTCCGGAATTAGAGTTTATGCTGGTGCCGGGCACTTAGCTGACCAATGGTGCATCCCACGTCAGATCCATGGTCCTCTGGGGTAGATCAGAAGGCAGTCCACAAGGCAATGGAGACTCCCAGTGGGACTTGATTGGCACACACACACACACACACACACACACACACACACACACCATCAAGACTTGCCATTAGCTGGCTAGAATGGGGTTCACACATCGAAAGTCAGCACACCCAGGAGAGACTGTGCACACACACGCTCACTGTAGCAATATTCACCACAGCCAAGTAAATGGCATCAGCTCAGCCATCCATCAGTGCATACACAATATGAACACACTATGAAAGGTTCAGGCATTATGCTGGCCTGCCCCGGTCACCTGGCAGAATGCAATCAGGCAGCACTCTGGTCAGCCCAGGGTTCCATGAGTGCAGCCTGCACGCAGGTGCAAAGGACCCCTTTAGGAGTCAGACCCTGCCCTCTTACGATCTCTTACCTCTCTATGCTCCCTTCCTCTCCATTCTCTTACACTCTGAATTCTCTTTCTCTCTTCCCACTTCTTCTGGTTTCTCATGCCTGTCTCCCCCGTCTCGCTCGCCCGCCGCTGTAATAAACCAGGTTAAAGTGCTCTCCTTGGCTCGTGCTGTATCGCGCCGGCCCCGGTTCCATCTCGCGCCTTTCGCCTTTCCTTTTTCTAGTTTTTAAACTTTTACAAAAGAACAACACTATGGAGTTTTAACTCAGCTGCAGTGAGGACTGAAATCATGTCTTTTTTGGGAAACGAGATGGAGCTGGGAGTCATCGAGCTAAGTGGAATAAGCCGGACCCAGAAAGACAGACAGAACAGAGTTTTCTTCCATATGCAGAACCTAGATTTTAAAAGAATTTGGCAAACTAGAAGAGGGTGATTTGGGGAGATGAGAGGGAGTCAGCAAGGGTACAGGGGTGGGGGAAGAAAGGATAATGAGGAGGTGTGACTACAATCAGAGCACAGTATACACGTTTACAAAAATCTCACGCCTGGTAGCGGCGCACACCTTTAATCTCAGGACTCAGGAGGCAGAGGCGGGCGGATCTCTGTATATTAGCCAGGTCGATAGAATGAGTTCCAGGACAAGCAGGGTTACATAGAGAAACCCTGCCTCGAAAACCAAACCAACAAACCAGCAAGATAATCATCGTCATCTCATAATGAGGGCCCATGAGACGGCTCCGTGGATACAGAAGCGTTTTCTACCAAGCCTGAAGACCGAGCTTGACTCCAGGGCCCCACATGCGGAGGGAGAGAATGGCTGGGTCCTTTTCTGACTTCCGCACACGTGCCTCCCGGTAAAAGAGATGTGATAAAAATCTTGCCGTGTGTTCCAAGGTTTTGTGTAATTCCTAGGCACCAGTAAAACCCTCTAGGGAAGGAACAGGAACACAGAGAGGGGTTCATCATGGCGTGAGTGTACCTCAGGGGTACACCCTTGAGTTTGTGCCTAGCTTGTGTGAGGTCCTGGGTGTGGCTCATCAAAAACAACACAATGTAGACTTTTTACTTTCTTTGTCCGCCTTTGGGTACACTGGTGCACGAAGCCCTTCTGAGCCCTGAATGGTTTTGTTTCCCATGAACCAACCTGAGACTTCCTGGCTTCATTGAGTTCCAGCTTTGGGCTCTGGAGAAGCTGTCTGAGAGGCTGAGAGGCGTCTCAGGGCCTGCCAGCTCCACCCTCCACCGGCGCCATACGCTGCCCCCCCCCATCAATTCCAGGCCTAACTCAATTGTTTCTGTGGTCTGCCATTGCTAAACCCTTCATGGAATGCTGGTTGGATTTAACTTCTTTCTCTCTTTAGAAAAAGGAAAAATCTACACCTAGTCCTATTTCATTTCCATTGTTGTTAAATTACACAGTGACAGTTACAAATAGGTTGAGGGACAGAAGCAATGACTTTGGGACACACTTGAAGCCTAATGGGCAGGGACATTGGAGAGCACCTGGGGGGCCCTGCCTCGGGACCACATGGAGGTGGGCCGTTATCCGTAGGCTTGGGGGAGGAGGTTCAAGGTTATCCTGAGAGCCCCTAGGCAAAGTCACCTATCAAAGTAGGCAACTTGGTGAACAGCTGTCCCTGAGTGACACTTTGTAGGTCTTCCTTCAGCATTTGGTAATCAATACAAAGTGCTACCAGTGGTGTGCGGACTCAGCATTGATTAGATCTGAAAAGTACGTTTTGTTCCTTAAGTAGCTACATCTATTATTTAATGAGTAAGACTCAGTTCCGTTCATTCCAGAACTATCTCTCCAGCAGAGCCCTGGGAAGAGATGAGGTGGGGCTGGTGGGAGGGGCTCACTACAGGTCTCTCTGCTCCCTGGGGGTCTGTACTTGGCTGAGCCTAGGGGATGGGCATGAAAGCAGGGGCTTTTGAATGGCTTTTATTTGTTTATTTATTTATCTTTTGAATGGCTTTTATTTGTTTATGTATTTATTTTGGTGTGTGTGTGTGTGAGTGTGTGTGTGTGTGTGTGTGTGTGTGTGTGAGTGTGTTGTTGCTGCTGCATTTTTGAGATAGGGTCTCATGTACTCCAGGTTGGTCTTGAACTTACTAAATTCCTAAGGATGACCTTGAACTACTAATTCTGTTTCTTTTATCTCCCGAGTGTTGAGATTATAGGTATGTACCACCATGCCTGGCTGGAGCTCCTATTATTATTTTTAATTAAATTTATGTGTGTGGGTGCGTTGCCTGTACGAACGTTTGTGTACCATGCACGTGCCTGGTGCCCACCAAGGCCAGAAAAGGGTGCTGGATCTCTGAAATTGGAGTTATAGAACCGTCTAGTAAGTGCTGAGAATGGAACCCAATTCCTCGGGTTCTTAACTGCTGGGCCAACTCTCCATCCCTAGAACTCAGGTTCTTAACTGCTGGGCCAACTCTCCATCCCTAGAACTCAGGTTCTTAACTGCTGGGCCATCCCTCCATCCCTAGAACTTCTCTTCTTAAAGATGGTGAGATTCCCAGAGAAGTAGAAAACTAAACCAACATGCCAAGAGGGAGGAGCCTTGAGGCTGCAGTTCCTGCGGTGTGTCCCCCTTTCTGGCCACAGGTATCGAGAGGACATGATGGTGTCGTCTCAGCATAGCCGAGCTGAGTTCTCCACAGTGAGAACTCCCCGGGAGAGGGTGGGGAAGCAGGTGGAGAAAGAGGGGCCAGCTGGCTAAGCTGTAGAGACAGGAAAGCTGGGACACCATGGAACCTGTCCCCTTGACTCACAATCGTCAGGGGGAGGTTCATCCCCTGAGCCTTCATTTATGGAATGTGTGTCAGGTCTGTCTCTAGCTGTGGAAACAGACTTCTTTTGGGGGGGGGGTAGTCTCACATTACAGCTCAGGCTGGCCTGGAACTTACTATGTAGTCCTAGGTGGGACTCAAACTCCTGCCTCAGACTTTGAAGTTCTGGGATTGCAGCGTGGGCTGCCAAGCTTAGCTCTGAGGTGGTTTGCACATGACCTCCCATGACAGTGGAGACATCTGCTTTCATCAAGTTCACACAGCAGGAAGTCTGGAGGTGCGAGACAAGATTTGGTGGAAGGGTGTTGAACTGGAGAGGTAGCTCAGCAACCAAGAGCATGTACTGCTCCCCGAGATCTCTGAGTTCAATTCCCAGCACCCACACTGAGCAATTCACAACCACCTCTAACTCAGTTTCAGGGGATCCAACAGCTTCTTCTGGACTTCACTGGCACCTGTTCACATGTATCTTTTAAAAACTGTTTTAATAAACCTTTAAAAATTGTTTAAGTTTTTTTTCCCCTTCCTGCCATGCCATGCTAACTCAGTGGGAAGCCTTGTTGCCTAATGGTCTCAAGATGGCTGCCGTGGACCCTGCTACAATTTTGCTCAAGGCAGAAAGGGGAAGGCCAAGGAGAGCGTGGACCTTATCACTTACCAGGAAAGAAAGGCATTTCTCAGGAGCCCCGTCAGAAATGCCTTCAGCTTTCTCATTTGCCAGAGAAGAGAGGAAGGCTAAAGGGAGGCGGGAAGACCGTCAGGTGGGAACAGGATGCACATGAGTATTTAGAAGAAGATTCCTCCTGAGCCTGGGTGCATTGTCAACTGGACAGGGGGCATGGAGAAAGGGACAGGAGAACAGCAGCTGAGAAGAGCGAGTGATGTCTGCCCTGCACGTGATAAGAGCAAAGAGAAGCCTAGCACTCAAAGAGAAACTAGGAGAATCGAGTCAGCCTGACTGGGGGTGGAACTCACCGAAACTTTCTTGGAAAAGGTGACCAACCCCAAGCAAGGTCCTGGACAAGGCCAGCTGATGCACAGCAGAATCAAAAGCAGAGAGCTGTGCATTACACAGCGTGCCTGGGAATGCCTGTGATAGATATTTAGTTAAAGCGGGGAGGCAGAGCGATGGAGAATGAGACATGTGGCGTGGCTGAGGCATAGGAGAAGAGTCTGGGAGAAGCTGGTTTTGGTTGTTTGCTTGGTTTTTGAGACAGGATCTCATATAGTCCAGGTTGACTTCAAACTTGCTGTATTACTTAGGCTGGCCTTGAACTCCTGATCCTCCTGCTTCTTCTGAGCACTGGGATTCCAGGCAGACACCACACACCCGACCAACTGTAGCATTTTACCCTGTATTGTTCTAAATGGGTTCCAGCCATGGAGGGGCAGAGTTCACTGTGCCTTAAGGACAGCTGGCTTCATGCTGGAGGGGTGAGCTTTGAGGGGTGCAGCCTCGAGAGGGAGTCCAGCCAAGCAGTCTCTGTGGTCTCTACCTGAGAGCTGCTGAGGGTCTGGAGTAAGACTTTCCAAAGTCAGATGCAGATGTTTTGATACCAATGTAGGCAGGATTCCAAGGCACAGACTTCTGCGACAGACAGATACCTCAAGAAGGCTGAGGTGCTCTAAAAAATGCACATTTGACTGTGAAATCATACACAGATTATTTTGTGTCCCAGAAAGAGAAGAGGTGGCCAAAGAAATCTGTGAGTGGCAGGTAGTTCTTAGCCAGACTGTGTGAAGAAGACTTGAACAGAGAGAGTGTGTCCTGGCTGGTTTTACGTCAATTTGACACAGTCTAGAGTCATCTGAGAGGAGGGAGCCTCAGTTAAGAAAGTGCCTCCATAAGACTGGGCTGCGGGCAAGTCTGTAGGGCATTTTCTTAGTGATTGATGGGACCCAGCCATGATGGATGGTGCCATTTCCTGCCTGCTGGCCCTATAAGAAAGCAGGCTGAGCCAGCCATGGGAACAAGCCAGTAAGCAGTGCCCTCCCTGGTTTCTGCCTGTCTCCAGGTTCCAGTCCTGCATGAGTTCCTGTCCTGTCTGTGTTCAGTGATGAACAGTGACGTGGAGGTGTGACCCAAATAAACCCTTTCCTCCCCGTCTTGCTTTGGTCACCGTGTTCCATCACAGCAACAGTGACAGACGTGAGATGTTTGCGTACAAAGGAAACTCAAGAGCAGGTCTGCCCGGTCCGCTCGGTCCCCTCTGAGGACCCTGGGAGCACTGGAGAACGGGAGAGGAGAAGATGAGATTCAGAGTTTTAAAATAAGGATGCTGGAATGTGCCGTCCTGGGCAAGGAGTCTTTGGCTTGGCATAGGAGTGACTGGGGAGCAGGCAGGAAGGCAGGAGGCACTGGGGGACAGCACAGAGTCACCCCGAGTAGTGTCAGAGCAATGCAGGCACAGGACCATTGAGAAACAGGTAACTGGTGTCCACAGAGCAGAACCCACACAGTGCAAAGGCACACGGAGAAGTCCCCTGCCACCCTCCTGTCCCTCTCCTCACTCAGGAGGTGGCCGTGCTTCCTCCTGGTTTGCATTTGTCTGAGACAGGGTCTTGCTGTGTAGGCCAGGCTCAGTTTGAACCCCCCCACCCCTGACTTCTCCTAGATCTGACTCCCAAGTTCTGGGGTTATATCCCGTGTGTGTGTGTGTGTGTGTGTGTGTGTGTGTGTGTGTGTGTGTGTGTGTGTGTGTGGTGGGGGAGACAATGTCAGGGCTTAGTTGGTTTATTTACATAATCCAGGCTAGCCTGGAATTTAGGCTCTCCCAGCCTTGGCAGTACACGCCCCCCCAATTGTGTTGCTCTCAGAGGCGAGCCCCACCACCGCTGGCCTTCCTTACCTTTGAAAAAGAAAAACTGTAGCACATCTTCCATCTTTCCTGCCTTCTGCTGTGTGTCTTCCAGGTTCTTACCTAGAAGCGGGTGTGGTGCCACCCCAGCGTTAGTGCCTGTGGGCTGTAGGGGGCACCTGGCGTGGATACCCTACCATTTATCCAGTCAGCTCCCAGCAGTGTTCAGTCTGACCCTCTTCTCAAGACCCGATACGACACTTGCCTCATGGGCGCATGTGTGTGTGAACATGTGCCTGTGTGTGTACACATGTGTGTATGTGCATGCATGCATCTGTGTGCATTTATGTGCGTGCATGCATGCATGCGTGTTTATGGCTGTGTGTATGTGTATTCACATGTGTGTATGTGCATTGTGTGCCTGTGTATGTGTGTGCGCGCACATGTGGCAGTGAGACATCGATGCTAGCTGTCGAACCTCTCCTCACCTTATTTTTTTTTTTTTGAAACAGGGTCCTTCACTGAACCTGGAGCTCACTGACTGGCAGATTAGTTGGCCAGTAAGTTCCCACCGTAAGCAGTAAGTGTCTGCTTACATCTACAACCCCCACCAGGGTTACAGATGCCCTGGCCTTTCTGTGTGTGCTAGGGACCCAAACGCAGAGCCTCATGCTTGCTCCGTGAGTTTAATGCACACGTTGACCAATGCTAAAGGGCGGTGGAGCTAAGCAGAATCGGCCAGGAAGGCTTCCAGGGTGGAGACTGGGGAGTGAGAGGAGAACCAGGAGACACGTGAAAGCCATGTGAGTAGGGATGCCCATTTGAGACAAGAGGCCCCTCATCCCAGCGCCCTGAGCACCACTTGGTTGGGATGGTGGGGGTGAGAGCTAACCCTGCTACTCCTTATAGTTCTGGTGAGGGTCTTGACATCTCGCTGATCCCATGAGCAGAAACACAAACTTCCAACAAGACTATCAGGACCCAGAAGAAGCACCACAGAGGGTACAATGGCCCCAGTGATTCAAGATGGCATCCGTCAGGCCTTGTATGTGACTCCAGTGCCCGAGTGACCGGTGGGAGGGGTAAAGGTCCCTAGGACGGAAGACTTCGAGACTCACTGACCACACCTTGCATTGGCAGTGATGTAACCATCTGCTGTTACAATGGCAGTGACAGGTAAGGTTAATAGACGTGTCATATCTAGCATAAGGGAGGGAATTGCTCACATTAGCAAGTCCATACAAGGAGAACAGAGGCTCAGCCAGGGGGAGGGGCACACATAGCAGATTCAGGGAGGCTAGGAAGGAGAAAGAGCTATAATACTTGTGTGAATGGGTTCAGGACACACTTAATTTTAAGACCATATCTCCTAGGCATGAAGGGCCAGAGCTGTTTGCTAAAAATGGTGAAACAAGAGTTTCAGATGTCACACAGTGGCTGAACCTTTAACGTGCAAGAGGCCCTAAGTTCAGTCCTCAGAGGTGTGATCCCAGACCTCCAACTCGAGATGCAAGGCAGAGAAAGGAGAACCCCAGCCCTCTGGAAGCCTGCAGCCAGCCAGCCAGTGGGGAGCAGCATCTGAGGCTGTCTCCTGACTCCCACATGTGTGTCAGCAAGATGGCACATACGCCTGGAACCCACATGGTAAAAGGAGAGGATCAGCTCCCTCAAGGTGGCCTCTAGCCAAAGAACCATAGTGTTAGGTTCAGGGGGAAACCCTAACCCAAAGGAGTAAGATTGGGAGAGATGGAAGAGGACACCCAATGCCTTCCCTAGGTCTCCATGAATTGCACACACACACACACTCACACAATACTTTATAAAATAAATTTTTAAGCCGTGCAGTGGTGCACACCTTTAACCTTAGCACTTGGGAAGCAGAAGCAGGTTGGATCTCTATGAGTTCCAGGACAGCTTGGGCTGAACATAGAAACCCTGTCTCAAAGAAACCAAAAGCAAGAAAGGAAGGAAGGGAGGGAGGGAGGGAGGGAGGGAGGGAGAGAGAGAGAGAGAGAGAGAGAGAGAGAGAGAGAGAGAGGGAGGGAGGGAGGGAGGGAGAGAGAGAGAGAGAGAGACAGAGGCTCTGTGGCAAAGATCTTTAATCCCAGCACTCAGGAGGCAGAGGCAGACAGATCTCTGTGACTTTGAGGACAGCCTGGTCTACAGAGGGAAACCTATCTTCAGAAAAGAAGACAAACAACCCCAAAACAACAAAAACACTCACGTGGTGGGGTGAGACTGATTGAATGGAGTTGGTAAGGAAGGAGACTCAAACATTTTTCACATTTGTGGACTTTTTGCTCTGTTTTGTTCTTTGTTAGTATGCCAAGTTACTCCTCAAAAAGGCATGGCCCTCACCTTGCTGCCTCAGAAGACCACCACTGAAGCAAATCACTTGTGATACTCAGTCAAAGCGGTGAGGTTTATAGCGGTGGGTCGCAGCGCTAACTAATCACTCCCAAGCAGAGAGCACGATCTGTTGGCTCTCCATCACCCTCTCCTCCCTTTCAGGACACTCCACCTCCTGGGGCTTTCAGTTTGGTGGCAGGAAGCGGGAAGGGTGCAGCCTTCAAGATAGATTTCCTGTAGTATTCAAAGTCTGTCCAACAAATCCTCGGTGTGAGCCAGCGATCCAACAGATCCACAGTGTAAGCCACGTCTATGTTAGCTTTGCTAGGAACCCTTTATAAGAGTCGACTGTAAAGCTGAGCTTGTAGCTGTGTTAGAATGTGCACTGAGCTTGCACAAGGTCCTAGATGTAGTCGCAGCCCCACAAAAAGCAAAACTAAACCAACATCCCTAAAACATATAGAAGGGGCAACTGAAATTGATATAACTCATGTATGAGTGTGTGTGTTGGGTGTGTGTGTGAGCATGTAAGTGCGAGCTTGGTGAGTGTAGGAGGTCCAGGAAGGCACTGAGTCTCCTCCTCCTCTTTCTTCTGCTCTTTTTCAGTGTGTATACCACCATGCCCTACTGTGTGTAAACCACCATGCCCTACTGTGTGTAAACCACCATGCCCTACTGTGTGTATACCACCAGGCCCTACTGTGTGCATACCACCATACCCTACTGTGTGAATACCATCATGCCCTACTGTGTGTATACCACCATGCCTACTGTGTGTATACCACCATGCCCACTGTGTGTATACCACCAGGCCCTACTGTGTGTATACCACCAGGCCCACTGTGTGTATACCACTAGGCCCTATTGTGTGAATACCTCCAGACCCTACTGTGTGTATACCACCATGCCCTGCTGGGTGTCCTCTTCTGTCTCTCCCTCCCTATTCCTTTGAATTAGAGTCTCTCCCCGAATCTGGAACTCTATGTTTTGGCCTGCAGCCAGCTAGTCCCGTTTATTCTCCTGTCTCTACTCTCCCCCGGGTTAGAGTGGCAGGCAAGTGTGAGACCACACCAAGCTCTTTCTGTAGGTGCTGGGATTTGAACTCAGGTCTTCACGGTTGTTGCAGCAAACCCTTTTAGCTGCTGGCCATGTCTCCAGCGCCAAGTGAAGTAAGTTTTAATGTGTTATATGTTTATCTAACTTAACATACAAAATGTCGCCATTTCGGCAGATGGTATTTGGTGTGTGAAGACTTATGGAGATCACCTCTGCTGATTTTCACGGACAGCCTCCCACTGTGGCCTGTGGGTCACATCAGATCATGTCTCCGTCTGGACTGGCTGTGTAACGCGGACCTGGCTGCTTATCTGTCTTACTACCTCCGTCCCGTGCCTACAGAGCTGGACCTCTGGTGAGGACGGGGTCTTGATGCTGCTGGTCTGCGCCATTGGTACCCGCCTGGCTCTGGAAGGGACTTCAGGAGATCAAGGAGGCAATGTGCTGCGTGTGCACTTCTGTGTGGGAGGGTAGCCAAAGCCTATGTGCGCCAGTGTTTTCAAGCTGTGGTAAATATTAACAGGGCAGTGGGAGCCAGGCCCTCTGGGAGGCCTAGGCTCCCCAGTGGGGAGGAAAGGAGATAAAGCTGTGTACCTTAGATAGGGCTTCCAACCCGGCCTCCGAAGCTGCAGCACCCAGCCTGCCGGGGACATACAGGGAGGACTTCTGTTCCCAGAACCAAGATGCCTCGCCTTGCCGGGAGATTCTCAGAACTCCCAGACCGCAGAAGCACCGCTCGCCTTTGTGTTTCCCGTGCCTCACCCCGCTTCTCCAAGCTCCGCCTCATGGCCCACAGTCTGCACCTCCTGTCTCACTCTCCTCTGGGCACAGTTCATCTGAACTTGAGGGCGCAGGAAACAGATTCCATTCAGATAATTTAAAAAAATCCTCCCACCAGGGTTGGGAGATGTACCTCAGATGGTAGTGTGCGTGTCTAGCACGCAGTTTGCTCTCAAGTACTTCAGAGGCTGGCGTGGTGGTGCATGTCCATGATCCTGGCATTTGGGAGGTAGGGGCAGGAGGACCAGAAGTTCAAGGGAATCCTCTGTTACATAGTCAGTCTGAGGCTAGCCTGGGCTACACGAGCCAAACAAATAAACAAACATCCCACAAAGTAAAGGTCTGTCTTTTAAGTGCCCCTTCCCTCTTAACATGGCGCAGTCACGTTTGCAGCAGGTGTATCTGAAGGCTCGCACTACAACTACATACAAAACAGAATGTGTTCCAACGCGCACAAAACTCTCTCTGAGAAGGGAAAGTAGGAATGCTGTGGGTATTTGCATAAACAAATACTGCAAAGACACAGAGAAACCAAAGCGATTGCGTACATAGTGGCAGAAGCGGAGGACAGGGCGGTACTGGGAAGGGAAAATTCTCAGGGTTTATTAACCTTGAGATTGAGCCGTGCAGATACAGTATCTAGTTTTAAAAAACAGGTGAGACAAAATTGCAATTGTTTCCTTCCTTTTCCTGGTAGATGTGGTATAGTCACTCATTTTCTCACAGCATGTGAGCTTCGATACTGGGCGATATCCTGAATGCCTGTGGGCTCAGTTTGCCAAGCACATCATTGATTTAAGTGACAGGGAAAATAAGTTCTTTCTAGGCAGTTTAGGAGTACCCTTTAGCTTTCCTGTTTATCCTCTGGTTTCCAGTCTGATAAGAAAAACAGATTTCTATTACTTAGTGCCCAGCCTGAAGCAGGCACACAACCAGTCCTCCAGAGCCTCATTCTGAGGGGACCTGGCTGGCCCTTAGGGAGGCCCCCATGTTCTCGCAGGGTCTTTCCAAACCCCACTCCTGTGGACCAAGTGGTGCTAAGGGGGACTCCCCAGAATTCTGAAGCACTGCTGCTCCCGTCCTGCCTCTCCCGCCCCAATCCTGGAAACTCCTTTGCTCCTCAGCCTGCACGGAGTGCAAACACTTGAGTGTTTCACTTAAGGGCTGCAGCAGATCCCCGGAACCTGTGTGTCCTTTACTGCCAGCCTCCTCTAGAACCAGAGAATGTGCATCTTGAGGGTCTAAGGAAAGTCATGTCTCTTTGCTAATAAGTCATGACACGCTTGTATCTGCCGCTCAGACTTCGGCCTCCATGACGTGGATGAGGCGGGGCCAGTGGGTCAGGGGGTGCAGCACCCTGGGGGCTGCCCTGCCAGCCTGCGTAGTTGAGTGAACCTTGGAGCAACGGATTGGACAGAAAGTCGTTTCACTTTGCCCCAGGCATGGTATTCCGGTTGCCTGCCTTAAGACAGGCAGAAGGCAGATGGGAAGCCTCTGGTGGTTCTCAGAGTCTCTGAGGTCGTTGACCCAGGAAGGCAGGGCGTGTCTGGGTGGAGCAGGCCAGGGCACACACTGGATTGTGTTTCCTTCTGCCCAGAGGGCACCCCTCTCAGCAGCCTGGAGGGCTCAGTCCTGGGTTCCGTGACACCCCAAGGGGAGGCAGGTGTCCTCCAGCATGCCTGCCATCTGTCCCCGCTAGGACTAGCCTTGGAGTCAACAGACTTCATCCTGTCCCCTCCCAGCTGGAGGCACCCCACTCTGAGGGTGCCTGCAGATAGGGTAACGCTCAGAGGCATCCTGTGGAGGGTTTTCAAGAAGCTGCCTTGCTGAGGGTCAATATTTGTTCAGCTCTTGGACTGGGGCGGTCCGTCACTATCTGTTGCCCCTCACATTCCGACCATCGCACCCCTATCTCAGGAACGTGTTCCCATCGACTTGGGGAACCACACCTGACCTTGGCAGTGGTCTGTTGTCCCCCTTCATTCCCAGACTGGAAACTGGGCCCAGGAGGGAGAGGAGGGAGAAGAACGCCACAGCAAGTCCCAGCCCCCTGTCCTGCTGCCACCAAGGGGTGTGTGTGTGTGTGTGTGTGTGTGTGTGTGTGTTGTCTCTACTTTTATGTGAGTTCCAGGGATGAACTTGAACTGTGCAGCAAGAACCTTTACCTGCTGAAGCCTCATACCATAAACATGCAGTTTAAATACGTGGGAAACAACATATCCAGTACATTTGAGACAGAGGGCACATGTTTAATGATTTATTTATTGAGACAGGGTCTCCCAGTGTAGCTCTGACTGATCAGGAACTTACTATGTAGATCAGGCTGGCTTTAAGTTCAGAGATTTATCTGCCTTTGCCTCCTGAGTGCTGGCATTAAAGGAGTGTGCACTCCAGGCCTCTCTCCAGCAGCTTCTCTTGCTGGAATCAAATCACTTGCAGTGAACACATGGCATGGACATGACCACAACCGCCTGTCTCATTTCTCTTTGAAGAATGACCTTGTGCTTTCTGGAATTCAGTGTCTTGTATACTAAGCCCCATTCCTGCCCTTTCCTCATCGGACAGGACGGATCCCATTCCTTGAGGTTAGCTTGGAAGTGAGAATAGAGAATGAAGGCAGAGATGAAGCCCAGGGAGGGCCAGCCATGCCTTCTCCTTGTCCAGTCCTTGACTTTGCTATTGCTTCACTCACTTCTTGTTCAAAGGTGGAGAATTTAGCGGGGCAAGTTCATTCCAGGGCTGCTGAGCTTTTCCTACCCCTCCCTATTTTCTTGAGGGAAGGCATGAAAATCTAAATTTCTATTTTTTACAGCAAAGAATGGTTTTTTTTTTCTTCACAAAAGGTGATGCCCTTGGCGCACAACTCTGTCTTGTCTCTTTGCTCTTTCTTGGAGCACTTTTTTCTAAACAAGAATGTTCTGGTCCTTTTTTACAGCTGCATAGTATTTCATCACGTGGTTGATTCATCATCCTTATTTATTCAACTCAACTTTTGAGTTAGGTAATTTCCTGCTGTAGCTTTGCAAACAGCGCCATGATAAGTTTCAGATATGCGTCATTTATTACATACAAAGTATAGTTGCAGAATCCATTCTTGGACTTGGGATCATTACTAAAGGACCTATGTGTTAGTAATTTTGATACATACTTCCAAGTTACCTTGTACCAAGATTTTAGCAATTAAGTCTCCACCAACAATGAATGAAGGTGATTATTTCTCTAAAGCATGGCCAAGGGAGTGTGTTAGCATATCTATTGTCTATTATTTCTAATTTGAACATGCTTCTGTTTACAGTTTGGCTGGGTGTGGGGAGTGTAGTGTTGTGTCAGAGAAGAGTTCCCTAGGACTAAGTGGCAGGGACATGACTCAAACTTCTCGCCTTATTAACGTGGCCCCTGGACTTCTAGCAGGAGAGAAAGGCTGGCATCCACGGGAGCTTCCAAGTTTAGACGTGAATAGTAAGGCTGAGTTTCACTCTGCCTGTGACCCATGAGCTGAGGGCCGGTTCATCGGCTCTGTGAGGGTGTCACCAAGACCCTGAGAGCTCATCTCAGGGAGATAGTCTCTGAGGTGTAACGGCCTTCAAACCTCAAAAACTATGCCATGTGTCTTACTTTTCCCGTTGCTGTGATAAAAAAAAATACCACAACAAAATCAACTTAAGGCAAAGAAGGGATTATTCTGCCACATTGTTCAAACTACAGTCTACAGCAGCGGGGTAGTCAGCAGCAGCGTCGGGCATCTGGTCACCTCACGTCCACAGTGCAGAGCATCCAGCAATGGACGCTCACGCACGCTAGTGCCCGGCTCCATTTCTTTACACAGTCGGGATCCTCTGCCCAGGGAACAGTCCTACCCACAGTTAAGATTAGTCCTCCCACGTCAGCACAAGATAATTCCTCCTAGGCGTGCCCAGAGGTCCGTCTCAGGTGATTCTCTGTGCTGTAAAGTTCAGACACTGCCCATCACACCCTTTCTTCCAGGCTGCTCCCTGTGGATCTGAAGACTCACAAGAGGGAGGGAGCCATGAGGGAGTAAAAGCTTAAGCCCCTGTTGAGCACTCTGGAATTAGAGCATCCCAGAATCCCTTAGGGCCTGAGACCCTGCTGAAGTCTTAGTTCCCATGCTATGTCCTTTGTTGCTCCCCTCCGCCCTTGGTTTTTTTGAGACAGGATTTCTCTATGAAACAGTCCTGGCTGTCCTGGAACTCACTCTGTAGACCAGGCTGGTCTTGAACTCACAGAGATCCGGCCGCCTCTGCCTCCGAAATGCTGGGATTAAGGCATGTGCCACCAATGCCCAGCTCCTTCCCTCTCTTTGTAGAGGCCCATTCACCCAAGGAGAAGCCAAGGCTACAGGACTCTATGGCTGGCTTTGTGCAGGCTCGGAGAGGATTTCCTCACCAACCTGCCTGTGTGTTTAAACACTGGGCCTCCCCCCTAGGCTGCCGCACAGGCCTTGCAGTTCCTCTGAGGCGTAGGAATAGGAGAGAATGTTTGAGTTGAGGACCCCAAGCTTAGTGTCTGGTGCAGCCTGAGACCCCAGAACAATCGGTTTGAGATACGTGAGTTGGCATCCAGGGATGTGTGGGATGAGGACACACGAAGAAGACAGTTTCCCAGCTCAGAACATTAGACGTTTGCGTTGGGGGGACGTGAATGCTTCAGGTTTCCATCCTGTGACAAGCATCACAGGGAGAAAGGGGTTTATTTTAGTGTACAGGTGCCGGCCGTCAGGAAGGGAGGGCCAGGCAGGAACGCGGGAGCAAGAACCGAAGCAGAGGCCATGGAGCTGTTTGCTGACTAGCTCCCCATGGTTTGCTCAGGCTGCTTTCTTATACCATCCGGAAGCACACGCCCAGGGTGCCACCGCCCACAGTGGGCTGGCCCCTCACACCAGCCATTAATCAAGAAAATGCCCCGCAGATGTGTCTATAGGCCAATCTGATGAAGACTACTGCTCTGTTGAGACTTCCTCCTCCCAAATACATCAGGTGGCAAGTTGACCAAAACAAATGAGCATGGTGGGTAAAAGATGCTTGTCGCCAAACTGATGACCTGAGTTTGAGCCCCGAGTCCCACAGACAGAAGGAAAGAGCTGATTTGCACAAGATGTCAGACCTTCACACACACACACACACACACACACACACACACACACACACCATAGCACACAAGTTCCCTCTCCCTGAAACAAATAAGATGTTAAAACAAAACAAACAAAAAACCCATCTGAGCAGAGGAAGCCTGAAGATCCAGATCATTTACTGGGGAGCTGGGGAAACTGAGTCATTGAGAAAAGACTCAACTGAGGGACCCCAACTGGTAGGTGGCACAGTATGAGTGGTAGCTGCCCCCCTAGGCCAACCTCTCTGGATAGACAGTGGGGCTCCAGCAGGGTGATATGATGGCGCTTGGCCTCCAGCCTCCAAACAAATATAACTCCTTCCCCTGTCCACTCGGGCTTGATGAGGCTGCTGCTCCTGCCATCACGGCCCGTACCTGAGCTGGCCAAGCTCAGGCAGGACCCCCAGAGGCCGGGGTGGACAGAGGGATACAGTCTTGACATGCCCAGATTGGTCTCTTGCCTGCCTTTAATTGAACTGGGTGATGATCGGAGCCTGGGAGAGAATCCCTGGCCCCCTCGTCCAGGGAGTGGGGGGGGAGGAGAGGGCAGGTAGAGACATGGTTTTCCCAGAAATCAGCCTAATCCCTTGAATGTCTTAGGAGAGATCTTAATGAGGTTGCTGCACACGGTGAGATCAGGGTACCCTTCCCTGCAACACATGGAATTTCTGAGAGGCCCCTCCCCCAAGACGTGAAGCTTCCTATCTGGCAGCCGGGACTCCCAGGAAAAGAAAGCGGGAGAAGGGGCTGGGGTCAGGCGGGTCACTGGGCTTCCTTGTTGCCCTGCACGGCTGTCCTCCTGCCAGCCTCCTGCTTCCTTCCACCGTCTTTCATCTCCGTTCCTGTCTGCCTGTCTGCACCCCCCCACCCCGCCCCCCATTCACGCTGAATGACTCAGCTCAGCCTCATCTCAAGGGATTTCTGCTGGGAACTGAACTTGGTACACTTCTGCCATCCCAGCACTGGAGAGGAGAAGCAGGAGGATCAGAGATTCAGAGTCACCCTCGGCTACACAGTGAATTCAGGGCTAGCCTGGGCTACCTGACACCATCTTAGTAAAATCAAGGCTACGTTCAGTAGACGGGGACACCCCCCCACTCCTGTGGTTTAGTAGGGCCTCATTAATTAACATCTCGTATGTGTCAGTGTCTTGCTCTGGTTCTCTCTAAAATATGGATTTAATCACTCACTTCTTTGTGACATGATTCTTACATGAGGCACCAGGAAGGTTCAGTGAGGAGGGCAGGGAAGGAAGCCAGTAAAATGTGTTTTAGAGCGTGGGCACTGACGGTCACTGGTGCTTCATTCTGGAGACTGCACTCGACCCAGCCATACCCACCGAGGGGGCCAAGGAGCTGGAGAATTAGCCACCCAACCTTGTGGGCATTGGCTGAGGCACAGAGAGATGCCAAGTCCCTTCGGACCAGCACCTCTCTGCATAGACACAAGTGAACTCCAGTGTCGACCAGCAGAGCACCTTGGGGGGGGGGCGGTGCCCAGGTCTGAATATGCTGGTACCTGGGCAACCCAAGAGGAGCTCAGTCAACTCCTGCTCAAGCGAGTTCACTGCCGAGCGACAGAAGCAGAGGGGTCAAGCCTCCATTCCAGTGCAATGTGTGTTCCAGAAAAGGAGGTATCCATCTACACGCAGTGGGCCTTTAAAGGTGGGGTGTGGGCCAGTCAGGAAGCCCAGAGGAGGAGTGCCCAGTTTTGAGGGATGACCCCTCCATGTCGAGAAGAGAGCCTGGGCAAAGTTGCTGTGGGGTAGGGGAGGGGCTCCCGATGCTGCTGTCAGCTGACACAGCTCTGCCACCATCTCTACCCTGGTAGAGGGGTCAGCTCAAGTTCAAACGAATTTCAAAGATAGCAACTAATCTTAAGGCTAACAAGGGAGGGCTAGCTTAATGCTAACATGGGAAGATTTGCTCTTCCAATGAGCCTAGTTAAAAATGCGTCACCCACACTTAAGCAAGTCAGTGGTCTGAGACTGATGGGCTCACCCGTACCAGAACCTCACTTCCATCTGTACACCCTTTCATCCTCTGGAAATGCCTATTGGGGCACATTTTCTTTCCTTTCTATTTTGTGTATTGCGGTGTGCACACATGTATGTAAGCATGTTTGCCTATGTGTGGGCACATGTGAAGGCTGCAGGTTGATGTCAGGGATCACCATCGTTCTTCCATCTTATTTAAGGAAGTGGGGCCTCTCAGTCAAATCCATAGCTCACCAGCATGGCTAGACTCCCTAGTTAGCTAGACTCCCTAGTTAGCTAGACTCCCTAGTTCCCCCCAGCTTCCGCCTTCTGAGGCTGTAGTTACAGGACAGGCTGCCTTGATCACCTGGAACTTATGTGCGTCTCCAGAAGTCCAGACTGCAGTTTGAGCAGAAAGTGCTTTAACCACTGAGTCATCTCCCAGCCCTGCTAGATTCAAAGTCATGCACATAAAATAACTTACGCTAGTCTGTGTGCAGATCAATAAACATACGTATAGTAGAGCATGTGTCATGTCCAAGATATCTTCAAACTGGCATTCTTCCTGCCTTAACTTCCCAGATGCTGGGATTACAGGCGTGTGCCACCGTGGACTGGGAAGCTGACTGAAATGGCTGGTGGCCACTGTCTCCATTCCCAGGACATGTCCAATTTCCACTTCTTGTGGAGGCTCCCACAGAGGGCTCTTTCTCGGTGACACCCCTCTCCCTTTGCCATATCCTTGCCAGTGTGTTCCCTTGGGAGGCAGGACTTGCGTTGGGAAAGGAACCAGACCAGTTAGATACGGCTTCAATTCTCTCATCTCTGGTCTGCCCATCTACCCTGGGCTGACCCAACCTAACAGAGGCAGGCTTGGTTAGAACTATTCCTGCAGGTTGGGGAGGAAGCCATTCCTTGCTTTCTTAGTCCCTTGTCCCTCACTGCTGACTCGAGTGGGTCTACTGTGGGCCCTTGAGCTCTGGTCTGGGGCCAGCAGGTCCAGTGTGAGTCCTGGGCATTCTTGTTTTCTGACTCACAGGCTCTCCAGCAACACTGCAGCCCCTGCCGCCCCCTCCTGGCCTGCCCCTCCCTCCCAGCTACCATCCATCCCTAATTACCTTAGTCATCTTTCCACCCATGCTGTTGAGCTAATGGAGAAGGCAAACAAATCTCAGCAAATGTGGAAAATTCCTGCTGATGAAGTGAGAGGCTCCAGGTTTGGGGGTCCCGGGAAAGGGGGCCCTTCAGTCTAGAACAACTTCTATTTAAAGGGGGAGGTGGGCAGCTTCCTGGTCATCACCTTGCCCTTGGGTTTATCCACCAAACATGGAGGTGGGCTTGGCTTGGTGTGGTTCGGGGATGGGGATGTTGGGGTCCTGGGGGACAGGGAGGGACAGCCTAGGCAGGTCCCTTGAGGATCGTTACTCAGTTCAGGGGATTTGTCCATGTGGACTGTGGGCTCTGGATGCCCAGCTGGCCCACGCTCCCTCACACCTGAGGCAGGTTAATAATTACCCCTGGGGAGGATGAGGCCCCAGCAGCCATCACTAATGAGCTTGCTAAGTGACAGCTGGGCCCTTTCCCCTTCACCTGCTCAGGAAAACAAGGTCTGGCCAAGGAATTATTTAACCCTCTTTTGGAGCCCGTGCTTCCTGGGGGCAGAGCTGTGTTCATCCCTGGGACCGGGGCTCTCCCAGTCCCCGGAGCCTTCTGTGGGGCTTGACCAAGACCTTCACTCAGGTCGTGGGTGGTGACATTTCTGGTCCTTGGGATGCCAGGCTGCTACTCTGCTTGGTCTTGGAGGTGAGTGGCAGAGTCTCAGAACACACATCAGGAGTGAGTGTTCTAAATGAGCCCTGTAGGACCATTTTTCGTTCTTTTCTTTTCTTTTTAACCTAATTTTAATTCATGTTCATGTAAACAGCCACCCAGGCCTGGTCACTACCATACTTCACAGCCAGGTCCATAGTTTCACGGCAGGGTCTTGAACGGGTGGCAAACAAATTTATGGGAAAGAACTCAGTATATTGCCCCACCATCAGTGAGTCAGAGCATTGTCCTGGGAAGGAGGGCCCAAGGCCATGTTCCTTGGAGAATGGCTCCTGGAAGGTGTGTTTCCTCTAAGTCCACCAGCATCTGAGGAGCCCATGGAGCAGACTGTTCTTAACGAGGGTCCCAGGTTAGGCAGCCCCTCTTTCCACAGCTACCTGGGGAATTTCCCAAGCTCCCAGTTGGCTGCTCTGGCCAGGGCCTTCATTAAGGAGGATGCTAGACAACGGAGGAGGAGGAGGTGAAGCCTGGGGTTCACTGGGCATTCTATCTTTTGGGAGTGCGAATGCCACCAAGCCCCCCCACTCCACCACTTCTTAGCTCCTTGGCGGTCACGAAGTAATCGGGAAGGACCACTGACAGTCAGCTATGTCAGACTGGCCTTTGAGCAGAGAGTATGGCTCTTACTGGGGGCTTTTTAAAACCTTCCCTCAGGCTGCTTGTGCACAGTCTTGAAAATTCTTTCTTACAGCTAACTTAGCTTGCTAACAGTTTAGGCCTAGCTCTAAAAGAGTAAGGCTTAGCCAGGTGTTGGTGGCACATGGCTAGAATCCCAGCACTCAGGAGGCAGAGGCAGGCGGATCTCTGTGAGTTCGAAGCCAGCCGGGTCTACAGAATGACTTCCAGGACAGGCTCTAAAGCAATACAGAGAAACCCTGTCTTGAAAAACAACAACAACAAAAAAGTAAGGCTTCTCTTCCCCCTTTTAACATGGTACCATTTCTCAAGAGGCAAGGTTAGCTGTGTGATTTCTCAATTCAAAAAAAAAAAAAAAAAAACAAACTAACCAGGGAGGGCAGGGGTCTGGTGGCGCACGCCTTTAGTCCCAGTCCTCAGGAGGCAAAGGCAGATGGATCTCTGTGAGCTTGAGGCCAGCCCAGAGCCGGAGGCACCCTGGAGGCACATCCAGAATCTTGTTCTATTGTCTGTGTTCTCATCAAGCAGGTAGTTCTGCCTTTAGATGCAGGAAGAGTGCCACTAGCCCTGCCTACCGACCGCCTCTACACAGACGTCCAGGGCCCTGGAGAGAGACACCTTTCTGAGATAGGGTCTGTGTAGTGATTGTCATAGAACAGGCCTCTCAGAATAAATTCTAACCATCCCACAGATGCCTACGAAGTGCCCACTGTGCTAGAAGGTGCTCAAAGGCTCTGTCTCAGGGGGATGAGGTGCGGGGGCCTTCCAGTGGGTAAAGTGTCCTCAGGGCAGTGACGGCTAGGCAGGCGAGGGCTGGAGGGTCTCAGACTCACCCAATGGGAAGTGGGCAGGCAGAGCCAGTTCCCTCCGGCGGGGAGTACTCACGTCCTGGGAGGTGACTGACCGGGTGGAAGGAACCACTAGACAGTCACCTCTTCCATGCCAGAGAGGTGTTTATGGTTCAGCCTCCCCTGGGGGCCATGGGGTAGAGCCAAGTTTACAGTTGCCTAGAACTCTATAAACACATCCAGCAAGTGTGTGCGCATTGTGAGTACTTGTGTGGGTGAATGTCCGCTATTCCTTAGCCTTCACATCCCGGCCTGGGCTGACCTTGACCCCACTCACCTGGGGAGGCAAGAAAGGCAAGGCAGGGCTGGGTAGCCTGGTCACGCCTGTGGAAGGGGTTGGTAAGCACAGACAACAGGTGACGTGCAGACTCCTTGGGGGAGAAGCCTTGTGCAGTGGTGTGAGGAGAGGGAAAGGAGTCTGGGCCAGCCAACAGTAGAAGCAAGGTGTGTGTGCCTGCGTGCGTGCGTGCGTGCGTGCGTGCATGCGTGCGTGTGTGTGTGTGTGTGTGTGTGTGTGTGTGTGTGTGTGTGTGCTCTCCAGCCTGTGTGTGCGTGTGCAGGCATGCACATGGTCAGACAGCAGGAAAAAGTGAACCCTTGGGCAGGACTGGAGCTTGAAGTCTGACAGAAGAATAGCAAAGTAAGCATTGGGAATCTTGACAAAAGGTCACAAAGAGAGCATTGCTCTCCCCTGCCCAGCACGCCATGCCTTTTTCATTTTCAGTAGCAGTTGTGACACATAGCGGTTCACAGGAGCCACCACTGGGATGCCTGTGTCCCTTCACGCTCTGACCAGCACTGAACGAGGGTGGAATGTTCGCCCACGCTAACTCTCAATCAAGTCTCATGGGTGACCATGGCTAACAGGTCAGGAGTGGCCAGGACGGAACACATTGGAGGGTGATTCAAAGAGCCAGCTGTGGCTGTAACCAGCTGGTGGTCATAGGTCCAGGCAGGGGACAGAGGTCAACTAAGAACTGTTTTCCACAAATGCAGCTAACTGTCTGGGAAAAGAGCTGTGTGGTCTCCTGGGAGCGATGGAGAAGAGGCAGGGACACTGTTCTGTGCACTCAAAAGATAGTTCAGCTCTGCTCACCCGTGGGCTGGTCACCCGTGGGCTGATCAACAATGCCCTCCTAGGCACGTGCATGTACATAGACCTTATGCTCAGTCCTGCCCCAGCAGAAAGGTATTAGTATACTCGCTTGCCTTGTAACATGTTGAGTATAAGTGAGGTATGTATATCCTTGCACAAAGCTGGGGCCAAATCACAATTTAAAGGGCAATAGCCGCTGGGTGTGGTGGCTGCTTCTGGTAAGCCTAGCCCTTGGGAGACTGAGACGAGAGGACTACTGCAAGTTTGAGGCCAGCGCTGAGTACGGAGTGGTGACAGCCTGTCTCAGAGAGCAACAAAAGTAAAAGCGCTTGCTGCTAAGCCTGATGTCACGAACTGGATCTCAGGTGAGGCGGGAGGAGAGGACCGACTCCACAAAGCTGTCCTCTGACTACGAATTCAGCCGTCACAACACATGCCTGCACTCATGTGTTTTAAAATGAAACCAAATCAAAAGCCCCAAATACAACAGCAAAACGAGAGAGCCACGGTGCCTATTTTCCCCCAGCGGGCTATAGGTTGAGTGAGTGGTTGTCAGGGGAATCATGGGCGAGTGGGTACAGAGTTCCCTAATGTGGCTTTGCACTGGAATCACCTGAATCTGTGTGTGTGTGTGTGTGTGTATGTGGGTGTGCACACCTCTGCACACTTGGGAGGCCAAAGGAGGATACCAGGTATCCTCTTCTACCACCTTATAGCTTATTTTTTGAGGCAGGGTTTTCCCACAATCCTGGAGTTTTTATTTTTCAGCTAACCTGGGGGCCACCAAGTCCCAGGGATTCTCCTTCTCTGCTCCCTGTAGTGCTGGGATGACAGGTGCTCACTTGTGTTACGATAACTCTTCCTGCCAGCCTGGTCCCAATCTAGCTAGGTTGGTAGAACATGTGATTCTTAATCTCAGGGTCGTGGGTTCATGCCCCCTGTTAGGCGCCATAATGCTACGATAACTCTTCCTGCCAGCCTGGTCCCAATGTTGCATCAACCCCAAATAACACATGAGACACTATATTAATTATAAAGCTGTTGGCCTTTGGCTATGACTTAATTATTAACCCACAACTACTAGCCTATATATTTTTGCAAGGGCTTATCTTACTGAGGACACCAGCCTCAAATGTCCTCTCTTCCTGGGATCACATGGCAACTCTCTACTCTTTACTACATTTCCCAGAATCCTCCTCAACTCCTAGTCCCACCTATCTTGCTTCCCTATTGGTCAACAGTGCTTTGTTTACCAAGCATTAGGGCAAACATATACACAGGAGGTCTTGCCCCATCATACTTGAGACCATGCCTGCATTTTTTGCAGGCTGCTGGCATCTGAACTCAGGGCCCCATGGTTGTTCGGTGGGCACTCTTGCCACTGAGCCCTCTCTCTGCACCCCGCCCCCACCATGCTCATGCCAGCCCCCACAAGATGGCGACAGCTGCCCAAATCGGCAACCGAACACTTCGAAGTTCCTCAGGTGATGATGATGGGCAAGCAAGCTTAAAGCCCCGAGTGAGAGCTAAGAATGAAGATCTTTAACCGTCACATGAGCTGTAGACAGCTGAGCCCATTGACATGGCCTCCACCTCCGGGGAACCGGCAGTGGGAATGGAGGTGGGCTGGGAAGAGAGCTAAGGAGGAGTTTCCCACTCGCTCCTCCCCAACTCCTGCTTCCTCATCTGTAAGGTGAAACTCAATGGTACCTAACCTCATGGGGGTTACTATGGACACCAGAGGAATCAATAAATGCATTATAATTGCTATAACAGGTGTCAGGCAGCCAAGAGGTGTTGGCTGACTGTTGGGGACATGGGTGGAGAAAAGCCCCACATATAAAATTCTTGAAAAAATATTTAGTTTATTGCGTGTGAATTAGTGTTTTGTCTGCATGCATGTATGTGTATCATGTGCGTGCCTGAAGAGGGCATTGGATCCTCAAGAGCTGGAGTTGAAGACAGTTGTGAGCTGCCATGGGGGTGCTGGGAATTGAACCTGGGTTCTCTGGAAGAGTAGCCAATGCTCTTAACCACTGAGCCATCTCTACAGCCCACATGAAATTTTTGGTGACATGGCTCCTGGTGAACTTGAAATCTCTCAGCCCGAGGAAGAGGTTTAAGGTATGGCATCTGTCTCTTGTCATGTTGTCTCCTTTGCTTTAGTCATATGCTTCATTTCCTGTTTCAGAAGATGCCAGCCCCAGAGCATCGGGAAGGTGTTGGGGGATGAGATCTGGGCTCCACCCTTCTGGTTCTCTGCCAGGGTGAGTGGGATAGTAGGAGCTCCTAGAGCCTTCCCCTTGGGCTGAGAGGCCTTTCCCTGCCAGGTGTCCAGTGTCCTGGTCTCTGGGAACAGTGAAGTTTGCTGTGTGCCTTTAAGACTTGGAGGCTGGGGGACCTGGCAGAAGAAACCAGTGGGTCCCTTTGAAATGAAAGTGACATCTAGTGGTCTGAAAAAGAACTACCCAGCTGACCCCCCCCCCCCCAGCTCCAGGCTGGCCCCTGGGGTTCCCTTCTTGGTCCCTCTCCTCCTGGGCTACAATCCTACCTGAAGGATCTAAGCCCCAACTACAGGCTCTTGGTGGTAGGTGGGTCTCTTGGTCCGGCTGCAGCCTGCAACTCAGGTGGGGCACCTGGGCTAGCCCAGACACCCAGAGAGACCAGCCCTGGGCAGCTAAGGGAACACTTAGGGTGTCAGCGCTGAGGGCTAAGGTCCCGGGGTGAAGGTGGATCCTTGCAATTCATGTCCTCTGATTTGAGGTACCCGGTGCTGAGGTCAAGCACACAGACGTATAAATGCTGTGTAGGCCTCAGTGCTGAGTCATCAGGGACTTGCGGCCAGGCTGCACTTATGCAATGGCCCTGCCATGAGCCACTGGTGTCAATACAGGCCTTCAGCCACTCTTTCAATAGGCAAAAGGCTTGAGGGGGCACAAGTACCAAGGTGGGGTGTGGGAAAGGAGCCAGAGGGAACTTAGGGAGGCATAACCCATTACTCTAGACATCCCTGACATGAGGAGACCCAGATGAAGGGAGCGCAGCCTGTCCCCAGGGAACTCCAGGCTGAGGGAGGCATGGTCTCATGCTTAGGGAACCCCAGTCTGATGGGGTACAGCCTGTCCCTCAGGGACCCCCAGTCTCTTCCTTAGAGAGACTGAAGATGAGGGTGTGGACAAGAAGGAATGGGATACACCTAGAACAGACCTAAGGGCCTCTACAGTGAAAAACAGGGCAGGGAATGACAGAGTGACGGTTATGGTGACTGGGCTCTGAAGGGGGCAAGTGGCATCGGATGAAATCCAAGTGACAGAGGGGACAGGCCTTCCTGCCCTGTGTGCTGGCCTCGGTGCGTGGTTCACAGGATGAAGGGTCTGTCCACCTGGGGCTCCAGGCCCAGGTAAGGGAAGAGGGCAGGGTGCCCTCTTGGCTTGGGACGCCACACCCTTCTCTTCCCATTCCACAGATTTTATTTTTACTACTTTTCTGTGAGTTTGAAATGACCTCGAAACACTATCAAAAGCCAAAAACATGTCTGAACAGAAATGGAAGACTCACTTCTGCCCTCTCAGGCTCCCTTTGGAGGCTACCAGTAACCGACTTCCTGTATATTCCTCTAAAGATAGCCTAAAATATATATATTTATAAACTTCTCTCCCACACAAACGGCAGAGTCCCCCACGAGGCCCTGCATCGTTTCTCTCACTTAGCAGTCAAGAGACTCAGAATTGCTCACTCTTTTTCTCGACTCCGGGGTATTCCCTGCAACAGATGGTCCCGATGTTTATGTGTGGAGTGTGTGGAGAGGGTGGTGGCTCAGAGCACTGACTTCAGGGACAGGCTTCTAGAGTTTAGGTCCGTGCTGTGGTATGTACCAGCTGGTGGATATTCAGCCTGTTGCTTAATGTCCCGGTGACTCTGTTTCCTCCTTTATGGGCCAGAGAGAGAAGCTAACGTTGACTCCGAAGCGTTTTTTGTGAGGGTTCCTTTAGATAACTGGTCTTTCAGGGCTCTTGCCCAGATCAGGAACTCAATAAACATGAGTTACTGCTTCAAGATTATTTTGCCAGACCCCTTCTGAGAAGGCTGGGCTGTTTGCAGGCTCTTATTATTATAAACAGTACTGTAAACAGACATCCTTGTCCACATGCCATTTGGTCCTCGTGGGAATGGGACTGCTGGAAAAGTCACAAAGGCCAAGCTCATTTTTAATTTCGAAGGCAACTGTGAATTGCCCCACATACGGGTGGTCCTTGCCACACAGCCACCAGCCATGTGTGGGCCTGTTCCATCTGAACACTGACTTCCTTACATTTCTTTGGGCACAGAAGCCTGTCATGGGGCTTTGGGGGGATCACTTGGCCCTTCCCCCATACTCCTGACTATGTCATGGGTGTTCCCAAGGGAGAAACCAGCCTGCTACTGGAGTGGTTCACAGTTAAGCTAAAGTCTCCCAAGAGTTGACCCTGCCCAGGTCTCTCTCCATTCATTCATTCATTCATTCATTCATTCATTCATTCATTCTTCAGATGTTAAGTCAGCATTCCAGGGCTCTTAACAGGCTTATAAACTATTTGAGGTTGCCTTTGTTAGGGCCTGTTAACACATCAAAATTGTTGGCTAAGTCTGATAATACTTCAGATTATGCTTGTCACCATCTCATTCCTGAGCAGGGGCTTGCAATTCCTATTCACATTTTTAACATTTTATCTCACTTGGGAAAAAGAGACAATGCCACGATTCAATTAGCTAGATCATGACAAGCCAGACTGTCCTACCTGGAAGATGCTTCCTGCTATGGCTGACCTATCAAATAGCCTTTCTGATTCCATTTATGGAAAATCAGTTGATGATTTTAAAAAGGAGAGAGAGAGAGAGAGAGAGAGAGAGAGGCACAAGCACCTTGCCCTCCAAAATGGAAACCTCGGTGCTTCAGAAGAAAGACAATGCCTTTTACAAAAGGAGTTCCTGCTGAGATAATTTTAGCCGGTTTCCCTTAAAGCCCCTTTAGTATAATCAGGCTGAGAGCGAGTGATTGAAGGCAGCAGCAGTGAGCGGGGAAGCCGGCTTGCTATGTCTTTCACCAATTCTGATTCCTATTCCCTCCCCTCCCGCCCTTTGGGCTTGCTCCCACTGTCTCCCACAGGCCGAGGCTAGATGACTCCTTTGCGGTTCTCACTGCTCAAGGGTGTCATGACAGCCTTTCTAGGACTTTCGAGGGCTAGCCTGGCATCAGAGCCTTCTGTGTCCCCCTCCGCTGTTCTGCCCTTGCATATCTGATAAATGCCAAGGACGATGTCTACATGAGATCTGGTCAGGAGACCATCTAGCCACTCAGAGTGGTGGAGGCAAACTCACTCCATCTCAGAGGCCCCGTGGGGGTCAGGGTTAAGGTGAGGGCCAAAGAGGCTTCTTTTTACCTTCCCCAGCTGTTTAGTAAACATTGACTCCTCTCTAATTAAAAGTTCCACACGCAAGCAGACACAATCATATCTGTGATTTAGCGATGGTTTCACAAAATGCTTCTGCAGCAAGATGTCATTTTCGTCTGGCTGTAGTGCATTCTGGGATGCCGAGTTTGGTTGGTATCCCTGGGAAGGGAAAAGGAGGGGTGGGTCTGGGGAGGGGGGGAGGTGGTGAGGGGAGAATGGGAGGGGTGCAGGGAGCAGAGACGGCTGGGGTGCATTGAATGAGAGAAGATGAAAGAAAAAGCAGCAGCAGGTTCCACGGCCTTTCTGCGATGTCACCCTCAGCATGGCAGGGACCCCCTGCTTTCTAGGTCTGGATGTTAGTATCACCTGTCCATGCGGCAGACATAGACAGAGTCACAGACAGGTACATGACTTCATCCACTTGTTTATTTTTTTTTTTGTTTCTGCTGAACCCTTGAAAATTAATTTTTAAATCATCATCACCACCATCATCATTGTGTGTGTGTGTGTGAGAGAGAGAGAGACAGAGAGAGACAGAGAGACAGAGAGAGACATGCCACATGAAGTTCATGTGGAGGTCAGATGACCACTTTAGGGAGTCGATTCTCTCCTTCACCTTGGGTTCTGGGGCGAACTCAAGTCATTGGGTCTGCCCAGCAAACTGTCCTGCTGATCTATCCAAGCCAGCCCTGCTGAACATTTTCAATTTCACTCATGACCTGCACAGTTCATTTATTGTCATCACCCATTAACATTCTACTGTATGAATACATAATTACTTTTATTTTTTGTGTGGTGTGCATGTGCACGTGTGTATACGGGAATGTGGAGGCCAGACGTTGAAGACAGGTATCTCTCTTACTGTAAGGATTCAGGCACTATGCTGGCCTGCCCCTGTCACCCGGCAGAATGCACTCAGGCAGTGCCCTGGTCAGCCCAGGCTTCCATGATTGCACAGTCTGCACGCAGATGGAAAGGACCCCTGTAAAACAAAGACCCCGCCCACTTACACTCTTTCCCCGCTCTTCTCTTTCTGGCTCCTCTCTTTCCCCCGCTCTTTCCCTGGGACAGGCCGGACTTTTCCTGTCTCCCTCTTCTCTCCTGTCCTCTCTCTGTCTCTTTACCTCTTTTCTCTTTCCTTCCTCCCCCCTCCCCTTTCTAATAAAACCTCACTAAACTCTGTCTGCCTGGAGTGTTTGTCCCTCTGCCTCGGTCATGGAATCCACCGAGGATCCTCACGCCTTATTCTACCAACTACCTCTCCACTTACTGTTTCTACAGGAATTATTTATTTTTATGTGTTTGCCTGCACGTACGTATGAACACCACATGCATGCCTGGTGCCTGCAGAGGTCAGAGGGGGGGACTTCGGAGTCTCTGGAATAATCTGAAATTATGGTGTTTGTGAGCCACTATGTGGGTGCTTGGAACTTAACACTGGGTCCCCTGCAAAAGCAGCAAGTGTTCTTAACCATCGAGACATCTCTCCATCCCCAATGAACCTTTCTTCTCCTGAAGAAAATAAAAAAATTTGTCGGGTGTGGTGGTACACACCCCTCATCCCAGCACTTGGGAGGCAGAGGCAGGCAGATCTCTGAGTTCAAGACCAGCTTTGTCTACAGAATGAGTTCTTGGACACCCAGAGTTATATAGAGAAATAAAAACAAAAACAAAACACAAGAAAAAGAGAAAAAGGAAGATTTTTTTACATTTATGTGTATGTATGTGGCTGTGTGAATTTATGTGTGTCACACGTGTGCAGGTGCCCTGGAGGCCAGAGGGCATCAGATCCTCTGGAGCTAGAGTTACAGGTCTCACCATGTAGACCAGGCTGGCCCTGAACTGGCAGGGATCCTCCTGCCTCTGCCTCTTGAGTGCTGGAATTAAAAGTGTGTGTCATCATGCCTAGGTTTTTATTACCTTTTCAGTGTGTATACGTGAGTGTCTGAGCATGTGTGTGTGCACCATGTGTGTGGAGGTGCCTGTGGGGACCAAAAGAGGGTGTTGGATCCCGTGGGACTGGAGTTATAGGCGGTTATGAGCCTCCTGACCTGGGTGTTAGGAACTGAACCCGGATCCTCAGCAAGAACGCAGGTTCTCCCAGCCATTTCTCCCACCTTCCACTTGCAGTTTTCTAAAACGACCACCATATTTTATTTATTACACGTTGGGGGGTGTGTGAAGGTCAGAGGACAACTTCAGGAAGCTGGTTCTATCCTTTGACCGAGAGTTCTGGAGATCAAATTCAGATCCAGAGATTTTGCCACTTGCTGAGTGGTCTTGCTGGCCCCTGCTTCCAGCTTTTTAAAATTTGTGCCTGCCCCCAAATTTCAAAATGCAGAGAGGTTAGTTACACTATGCTGAGCCCTCCCAGACACTCCAGTCTCGTGACTGAATCCTGTAAGTGACATTTATTAGAACCACTGTCACACGTGTCTGTCTGTCCATCCATCCACCATGCCTCTTTGTGGAAGTAAAACTGGTACGTCGTAACATCCACACATACAGCATTCATGTAATGGTGAAGAAGGTGTATACCATGTGTGACCACCAGGGCCATCCAGTTTTAGAACCTTCTGCTACCCCCAAGTTTCCTTTGAGCCATTTGTGGTTGGTCCCCACTGTGGCCCCAGCCTCAAGCAACCACTGACTCACTTTCTTCTTCTCTGTGTCGTTTGACGACCTCCAGAAGTTTCGTATTAACAGAGGTGCCGTCTGGTGTGACTGGCGGCTTTCACCCCACACTCTGAAATTCATCTGTGTTCTAGCATGTGTCAGCAGGTGTCCTTTTGTATCTGTGACTAGTTTCCTGATGTGTGGTCATATAGCAATGCCCTGTGTGTGTGTGTGTGTGTGTGTGTGTGTGTGTGTGTGTGTGTGTGCGTGCCCCTGTATGCGCCCATGTGTGTGTGGAGATCAGAGGTTGTCATCAGATGTCTTCCTGTTGCTCTCCCCATTTTAGAAGCATTTTATTTGTTTATTTTGCTGGGGTGCTGGTGCATGTGGGAGTCATTTCTCTCCTTCCACCATGTGTGGCTAAGGGGACTGAACTCGGGTCCTCAGTGCAGGTGGCATCTGCCTTCACCCACTTAGCCATCTTGCTGGTCTGCTCTCCACCTTTTGAGTGGAGTCTCGAGGTGAGCTTGGAGCTTGGTGTCTCTTGGTCCCAGGGATCTGCCTGTTTCTGCTGCTGTCCCCAGCACTGGTGTTACGGGTGCATTAGGTTGCTTGGCTTTTATGCGGGTGTTGAGGATCCAAGCTCAGGTCCTTGTGTTTGCTGAACGGCGTATTACCCACCGGCCCACCCCACCTATATCCCTGTAGGTTTTAATCACAGGGTCATAGTCTAGCTTAAGGTGAGCTTGCGCATTTATGGAGTGACGGAAAGACGGCAGACGGAGTGAGAATCAAGGAGATGAAGACGAAGTGACCAGGAACAGCGAGGGCGAGAAACAGCTATGCTCTCTCTGTGTTCCCTTGTGTCAGTCAAACTTAGGCCTCTTCCTCTTTGAGAAAGTTCCAAACTGCGCCGTTCTCGGCCACCTCCTCCCTAAACGGTGCATACGCTGGCAGTCAGCTTCCTCTTGCGCTCATGCTTCACTGTCCTGGTTGGTGTCTATTTTGTGGTCACCGCCTCGTTAATTCCTAGAATGCTCACAAAGAGCTCATCTTTGTGGCTTAGTGTTGGGGAACAGTAGCCTCTGGTATCCACTGCCACAACATCTCGCTGCACTCTCTGATGGAAGGAATGAGAACTTCTTGTGTCTCTTCACTGCTTGAGTCTTTTAAAAATTGTTATTGCAGTGTTTATTTCTTAGTGTGTGTAGTAGTAGTGGCGGTGGGTGGTTGGGTGAGGGGTGTCGGTGGGGAGTTGGGTGGGGAGATGACGGTGGTTTACAGGATAACTTTTGAGAGTTCATTCTCCTGGTCTGCCATGTGGCCTCCAGAGATTAAATTCAGGCTGTCAGGCTTGGTGGCAAGAGCCTTTACCCACTGAGCCATCTTGCCAGGGGAGGGTCATTAGTCTTCTTAGAGCATTAGACACCCGGGAAGGAGAACACACAGGTACCCCAAGCCCAGGTTCTTTGATTAGGTCTCTGCCCGGGAAATGGCCCTGGGCCAGGTCAGGGTGGGGGTTGCCAGACTTCCGTGCCAAACCACAGCTGGGAACGCCAGCTTGACTAACAAGTTCATCCTGGGCCTGGGGAACAGTGCCGCTGTGGGAACCTATTGGGACCCCAATAAGGGGACCTAAGCATGAGGGAGAGCATTGCCCCTCACCACTTCTTACAGCCCCAGCACTCCTAAGACTGTCTGCACCTCCAGAGCCCCCACAGGGTTCTAGGAGTGCTGTGTACACACCAGTGGGCATGCAGACTGTGTTGAAGACACATTGCCTTACACTGTCATGGCTTTCATGGACCTGATTTTGTCTCCTTGGCTCCTCATCCGTGCAGGTTATGGCTGAGGACTTGTGTTCTCCAAGGCATGGCTCTCACACCCGCGTGGCGACCCTGGGAAAGCATGGGGTCTGAGCTCCTAAGTCTGCAGGTATGGGGTGAAGCCTGAGGATTTGCACACCCAATGGTGTCCCCAGACGGCGGAGCTCAGGGTTCTGGTCTGAAGATCGCTCTGGAGAACTGACATGCTAAAGTTTTGCTCTGTCCTGGGAGGATTTGATCTAAATATCCGCTGTGCAAAGCTCCCAGAAGTATTCCAATCAGGGTGGCCTTGATGGTGACAGCAGGGAGCCCTTACTCCTGTGGCTCTTGGCCAAAGGGCAGGAGAAGGCTCGCCCAGGGGAGAGCAGATACAATGTCCAGTCTCCAGCTTATCACAGAGATCAAAGGGATCGGTGGGGAGGGCGCCCGGGCTCAGATCCCAACACGGGAAGGAGGAAGCGGCTCCATGAAGAAGTCACCAGAAATCTGAAGGGCAGGCAGTACCAGTGGTCAACTTAATTCTGGTTTGGGGAGTGACATATGTAAAAGGAATTCTGAAAATGACATGGGTCAGACAAAACAGTCAGCCCGGCTTCTCTGAGTGTTCAGGAATGTTCCAGGTCCTTCCAGTCCTGTAGTGAAGCTGGGCCCAGCTAAGGGCCTTAGGTGTTCTTTGCAGGCTGGACTCTCAAGTCAGCCCTAGAAGTCGGTCTTTTTTTCCATCTGTTTTACAGAGGAGGAAACTCAGGCACAGCTTAGAAATGGTTGATCCCATGATTCCAACCCAAGTCTTAAAATTTTTTTATGTGTATGAATATTTTGTCTACATGTATGTGTGTGAATCATGTGTGTGCAGGTGTCCACAGAGGCCAGAAGAGACCGTCAGATCCCCAGGAAGTGGAGTTGCAGATAGTCAGTAGCCATGGGTGCTGGGAGCTGCACCAAGGTCCCGTGTAAGACAATTAGGTGCCATCGCTCCAGCCCCCAGTACAAGTCTTTTGACTTCAACTCAGATTTTGGGCCAGTGTGGCAGGCCCTTCCTTCCCTCCTCCTTCCCTTTCTTCCTTCTTGCTTTCTCCCTCCTCCTTCTGCAGCTGGGCGCCTTGCTCTGGCAGACATGCCAGGCTACATGAAGGCTGCAGCTGCTTCTTGCTTGGGCCAAGAACTCCATACACCCTGGCTCAGTGGTTTTCAACTTTCCTAACACTGTGCTGACCTTCGACCATAAAACTATTTTCGTTGCTGCTTCACAACTGTAATTTTGCTATTGTTATGAATCATAATGTAAATATCTGTGTTTTCCAAAGTTCTAGGTGACCCCTCTGAAAGGGTCATTTAACCTCCAAAGGGGTTGAGACCCACAGGTTGAGAACCAATGCCCTAGCCTGCTTGTCTGAGTATCTCCTGTCAGATGGAATGGGTTTGAGTGTAAGAAAAAGTTGATTGTGCAGGCTGATCCTCCATGATCACGTTTAATTCTCCTTCTGCACCTGACAAAGCATGTGTTCAGACAAGTCAGGTAAGTCCCAGAGAAGCTTGCTCAGAGAGATTACAGCTGGGGCTGGGGCTAGCCGGACCACCTGAGACGGAAGGAAATCCCCACCTCTCAAACCATTGCAGATGGCTGTGTGAGCAGCCCCACTGGAGGAGAAGCCATTGAGCAGACACACAGCTCTGTCCCCTCCTGAGGTGGGTGATGCATCCCAGGTTTGTGGTCCGGCTATCATTCCAGCCAAAGGTCATTGCTTGGTAAAGAATTTAGGCAGAGAGTGAGATAGATTATTGATTAGATATTAACCTTTCGGTTTGCCTGGGTGAGGGCTGTGGGTGGTGGGGGTGAGAATGAATAAAGATGAGGAGGAAGGCGGTGGGGGGGTGATGGCTTTGCTGTTGTTCATTTCTGTTTTTTAGAAAGAGTCTTCCGAAGTCCAGGCTGTCCATTAACTATGTAGCTAGGATGACCTTCAACTTCCTGATCTTCCTGGACACACCTCCCGAGTGCTGGGATTACAGGCGCGCACTACCACACTTGGTGGGAGATATTTTGTATGGAGCGTGCGTGCGTGCGTGCGTGCGTGCGTGCGTGTGTGTGTGTGTGTGTGTGTGTGTGTGTGTGTGTGTGTCTTTTCTTCTCTAAGGATGAAATTCAGGGCCTCCAGCACACTAGCCGAGTGCTCTACCATGGAGTCACACTTCAGCCTGACGTTGGGGCTTCCGTGACCTGGTGACAGAAGATGATGATGACACTAATAGGGGCAGCAGGGCGGGAGGTGGGACTGGAGGGCTCAAAGCTGGGCTGGGGTGTGGCTGCAGTTTGTGAGGGGGCTGGGAGGGAGAGAGCTGCCCGTCAAGAGACTTTCTTTCTTCTGGTCTCTCATCCCCGCTTCTGAAGGTGCCTGCGTGCCGAGAGGTTACCGCAGGCCTGCCTAGGCAGCAGAGCTGGGAGGTCTTTCCTGCTGGGTTCCCTGTGGAAGCCTGTCCCCACCTCCAAGCGATGGGTGCTAGTGTCACCAGCAGGAGAGGGAGCAGTCAGCATTAATGGGAGTTATACTCAGGAGCCAATGGGAGACCAGGTCAGAGGACTCTCTTGAGTTCATGGAGTAGGTGGCAAGTTCTGGGGACCCAGCTCAAAGCTGGAGTCTTCATGATAAGGGATTTGGGAAGGCCTCTCGCAGGGCACCCTGTGGAGAGAGAAGAGGGGCAGAGATCCCACTTCCCAGGTGAAGAAACTGAGACCTTTGGACCCAGGAAAGGCTGTGGCAGAAATGGGTTTGGGCTCTTCAAGAGCACATTTGTGTATGTGTGTGTACATGTTTATGTGTGTGTGCATGTGCAAACGAGTGTGTGTGTGTGCATGTGCATACAAGTGTGTGCTAGCGTATGTGGCATGAGAGTGTATGTGGTGTAGCGTATATGTGTGTGCACCTGTGTGTATGTCTGTGTGCATGAGTATATGTGTGCTCTCAGTGTGTATGTGTTTGACTCTGAAGCTCTGTTCCTTTTCTGGATCATGGAAACAAATGATGAGCAGGGACTAGAAACGTGGCTGCCAGAGCTTGGGCTGGGTCCATGTGTGGGAGGCATGGAGGGCAGTGCTTTTTGGTACAGGGGTGCAGGTGGACAGGAAGACTAGTTCATATAGTCTTATAGCACAGCAGAATAACTATGCTTGGTGACGATCAGTTAGTGTTTCAAAATAGCCAGTCTACACGAATGTTTTGGAAACAAGGAAATGACCACACTGAGGTGAGTGATGTTGCCTCAATATGGTTGTTATGCATTCAACTGAAATGCTATGTTATATCCATAACTATGAACCATTTCTCTGGGTCAATTAAAAATAACGTATTGCCAATGAGATTTTATTTACTGTTTGTGCGTGTGCGTGGGTGTGTGGCTGCACGCACATGAAGGTCAGAGGACAACTTTTGGGAGTTGGTTCTCACCCTCTACCGTGTGGCTCCCCTGGGCGGCACGCTGATCATCAGGCTTGGTCCCCAAAGAAAATATTTTATAAAGCGGCAATGTTCGGTTGCTCATGGGATGGTGGGCAGGCGTGAGTTAGTTTCTGCCCCCCCCCAACTGTTCTGTGTCTTCTGTGTGATCGGGTGTATGAGTGTGTGTGGCCAAGTGTCCAGAGTCTCAGGAGTACTCACCCAGAAGAGTGTGTTCCATCTGCAAACCCTTGCCAGGCAGGGATGGTGACAGGAGCCCCGCAAATGCTTATTGAGCTGAGGAATTAGAGGCTGCATTCTCTAGGATCAGCTTGCCTTGGGCTGTGAGGAGAAGGTCTGGAAGGGGAGGTGTGGACCTGAGGGCTGCTCTCCTGGTGGCTCCCAAGACAGAGAAGGGCCAGGCAGGTGCTCTTTGGGGCCTTAGGTAAAGTTGAAAAATGGCTCCAGGGTTGATGTTGAGTGAACCTGTGGGACTCTGTAAGGTAAGCAAGGTTAGAGGTATGTAATCAGGGTTCAGAGAAATGGGCTTGAGCAGAGGAGGGGAGGGGGGGGGAAAGGGAGGGAAGAGGAGGGCAGGGGGAGGGGAGGCAGGGCTGAGTGTCCTGAGAAATCTGCCACCAGTTCCCTTGGTCCTAGAAAGACGTTTGGATATTAGTCATTTGTGCTATTTTTTAAAGCACTCTTTCACATTTATTGCTTATTAGTGTGATTGTATGCAGACGTGCTTATGAATCTGTGCTGTCCCTCACAGGTGGCGGTCAGAGGACAAATTCCAGGAGTCAGGCTTCTTCCAAGTGACCCAGGGATGATGACAGTTGTGAGCAGCCACATGGGTGCTGGGAACTGAACCTTGGTCCTCTGCAAGAACAACAGGTTTTCTTAATCACTGAGCCATTTCCTGCCTTCTTTTTATTTATTAGATTTTAAGTGTGCGTGTGTGTGAGTGGTGTGTGTGTGTGTGTGTGAGTGTTGTGTTCACATTGGACAGTGTGGGCATGTGTGAGGCAAGAGGCTGATGTTGGATGTCTTCCTCAATCACTTTCCATCCTTTTTTTTTTAAAGCAATATCAATTTTTGTTAGTAAAGATCTTTCCACATTCCCAAGGCAAACACTAAGGTCCAAGGAAAACACATGGACAGTGACATTAGAGGTATGACAAAAAAAACACAAAATATACATGCCGATAATTCCACCTCAGTTTCTGAACAAGGTCTCTCACTGAGCCTGAATCGCCCTGTATTGGCCAGGCTGACCAGTAGGCCCTGGAGATCCATCTGCCTCTGCCCTAGCATTGGGGTCACAGATGTATGCTATACTCAGCTTTTCAAGTGAGTGCTGGGATCTGAACTCAGGTCCTTGTGCTTGTGCACAGCAGGCATCTTACCTACTAAGCCATCTCCCCAGGCCACTCGAGTCACCTTCCTGAATAGGCCGTCTTCCTTCTGCTCCAGACCTCAGAGGCACGGAAGTGTCCTGTGGGCCAAGTGACTTCAGGTGTTCTCTTCTAGGAGGCAGTTGCCTAAAGATGGGGGATCACTGTACCCAGATGACCTCAAGGTCAGCCCAGGGGAGGGAGAGGCTGGGGTTAGGGTTAAATGTTCTCTCCAGGAATGGTGCATGGCACCATGGTAGTTCAGGGCATTCTGTGACTAGGGAAGGCTGTGGCGATAGAGGTGGGGACTGGCTGTGGAGTAAGTGTGGTTGGCTACAGCCCTTCCAGCAGTAATGCTTGTCCTCTGTGCAGTGGGAATAGGGGCAGCCTAGGTGTGGAGAAGGATGGGCTGTACATCTCTCCACGGGCTAATCTTTCTAAAAAGCTCGTAGACCCAACATTGGCTGCCCTGTCCTAGTCACCCCCCTCTCTTCTCTCCACGCAGTTCTGAGAAGTGGTGTTCCATGGATGGATGCTGCCCCACGGAACGGTCAGGCCCCGCCTTCTCTGTTTCCCAACTGCTGAATGGTTGGTGGCCCAAGAGGTCACTTGGTTGCTTCTGTCCTAGCTGACCAGAACCCTCTGGACCCTGTGGGTGCTATGGGTTTCTTGGCCAGGGTTCTGGCCTCTACTCATGGTGGGAGGGTTGCAAGAACCCAGCAGACCAGATTTTGCAAGCCTGAAATAGTTTATGACCAGGCTGAGGCAGGGAGGAAGGAGGGCATGGCCCCAGGAATGCGGGAGGAATGTCTGGGAGGCCTATCCAGTCACCCACCCTCCCCGGCTCCTCAAGTACAAGCCTCAGGCCTATCAAGGCTAAGAAAGAATGATTTGGGTCTTCAACATTCCTGGGGCAGGGTGGTGGCAGTCCAGTGAGGAGATGGGGGAGGGAATTTCATCTTCCTCCAGGGAGGCTGTCGGGGTTATCCCTATCTGTTTACCTCATTACCTCTCGCTTAACTGTCCATGGACCGGCATCTCCATCTATATATGTGGCAAGAAGAGCGGGGAGTTACTTTTAAGCTAGGAATGGGTTCTCTGTGTCTCCACTATCAAACTGGAAGCTCCCCTGGGGCCAAGGCTGCTGTTTGCCCCTCAGTTTAGGAGTTTCTTAAGGTAGGAGGCTATGGATTTTCCAGGAAAGCAGAAGTTCTCGGAGTTCCAGACAGCCAGAATGGGGCAGTTGTTGGAACCCGAACAAGATGCAGCTTCCACGCCCCCAGCTCTGTAGACTTAGACAGAACCACCTATGGACCTGCCTGCAAGTCCGGTGGCACTCAAATGGGTCACTCCACCTTTCCCCCAACCCTGACTGTGTGCAGGAAAGAGACGCCGGGCACAGCCACTCATCGGGAAGGGACACATAGTCCTGCTGCCACCCTGGCCCTGTTTCCCTTCTGCTTGTGGCTAGGGTCCTTCATGGAGAAGGTGGATGGCAGACTGGGGTGGACAGGCAGCAGGTGCCCAGCTTCCATTCACCAATGACACCTGCACATTCCTGCGGTGGGGCCGGTCACCTTCCCTCTCATCCATCTCCCTCTGAGTAAGCCAGCTGGTGGGGTGGGGACAGCCAGGCAAGCACAGAAAGAACTGGAGGATGGCCAAGGTCACAAGGACCCAGTGTCATGAATTCCCACCATGGCCCTTGTGTGGAAAACACAAATTTTCCGAATCCCAGCTGGGCACACCGCATTCCTCTCGCAGACAAGACTCTGCCCTCTGTTGGAAGGCCATCCATGTCTTATATTCCTGGACCAGCCCCCTGGGGTCGGCCTGTGCCCATAACAAAGCACAGCCTTGGCAGGGTTAGACCAGTCTGTGGCAAGGGTTAGGCAGGCACTGAGATCAGAGTTGAGGACCAGGCTCTGACCAGGGTTACCAATCAACTTGCTTTCTGGGCTAGGAGAATTGCATTTTGTCTACACAGGATTAAGGTTAAGCCTGTACTCAAGATGAGGGGTAAACCTATGACCAGGAAGAAGGAATCAGCCTGTATTCAGACTTCAGGGTTGATCTGCATCTAGGACCCGTGGGCAGGCTGTACCTAAGACTGGGGATCAGTCTATACTATATGGGATCAAGGATCAGGCTGTAACTGGAATTAAAGGTTTGTGGCATTGAGGAGGAGGAGGAGGAGGAGTCTGTTTTACATTGTAACTTAGCCTACATTGGGCCCGGAAGAGTCCAGCCCTGGGGTCTACAGTTTGGAGGAGGAGGGCTTCTCGGATGACCTTTTAGCCACACAATGTGCAGACGTACCTGTGAGTTATTTAAGTAACAGCGGCGTGCCCTGTCCTCATGGGCTTGGCTTCAGCTTAGGTGGCAACCAGAAGCACCAGCCCAGCCCGTGGGGATGCAGCTCCTGCCGGTGACTGTGAGATGGTGTCATCACGCAAGTGTCGTGGCCGGCAGATACGGAACAAAGGACTGTGTGCTTCTGTTCAGCCTAACCTCCCGAAACTCATTCAGCAAGGGCTCATTCTGCAAACATTTCCTGAATAGTTGTCATGCTTGGGGTCAGGGCTTCTCAAACTCGAGTGCACAGAACAATTACCCAGGAAACTTGTGAGAAAGGCTGGTTCCCAGGCCCGGCTCCAGGCACTCAGTGGCCAGGGTGACTCCAGGGCTACTCAGGAGTGTGCCCTTTCCATGGAGTCCCCAACAATTCTGTTAGAGTAGTTTTAGAATCTTAGCTAGGAGAGCTGACTTTAAAAAGGGCTCTATGAAGTTAGTAAAAAGAATCGCAGGGGCCAGAGAGATGGCTCAACAGTCGAGAGGATTGGCTGCTCTTTCAAAGGACCCGGGTTTGATTCCCGGCACTCACATGAAGGTTTACAACCATCTGTAACTGCAGTCCCATGGGATCCAACATCATCTTCTGTCCCATTAAAGCACCATGAATGCATCCTGTTCATAGACATACATGTTGGCAAAATACCAATACACATAAAAATAAAAATAATTTAAGCTCAGCGTGGTGGTACATGCCTTTAATAACATCACGCAGGAAGCAGAGTCAAGTGTATCTCTGTGAGTTCAAGGCCAGTCTGGCCTACATAGTGAGTTACAGAACATCTAGGGCTGTGTAGAGAGACACAATTTCACAAAGTAGAAGGAGGAGGACAAGGAGGGGGGAGGAAGAAGGAGGAGGAGGAGGATGAGAAGGAGGAGGAGAAAAATAAGAATCACAGAAAGCACCTATGATTCAGGTTGATGGTTTTGCCGGCGAGATGGGCACTGAGGGCTGCTAAACAGAAAAGCATCCTAAACTTTTCAGAGAAGAATCAAGAAGCTGTAAACATCTGTCTTGCTTGGAACTGAAACTTGGCTCATCTTGTTGCAAGGATTCATGGAACTTTCCTGTCTAGCCATCCCAAAGCCCTTTCATGTGATCGGCAAGGTAGAATTCAGGCAAGCATGCAAAGATTAGCTCTGAGAATAGAGGTGTCAAGCAAAGTATAATTAATGCATTAAATGAGGCCAGAGCTAAAAAAAAAACGTGTCTGAAACTGTGTTCACACAATGGCGAGGAGGGGAACAATGTGTGGCCGCTGTCGCCATTAATAGCTCACCGATTGTCAATGCATAATTGCAGTTGACCTGCTCCATTGGAACCTCAGCTGTGTGCTGTGCTCTCCCCTGTGTGTGTGTGCGAGCATGTGTGCGTGCATGTGTGCATGCATGTACATGCATGTGTGGATGTTCTTGCATGTATGTGCACATGAGTTTGGAGACCACATGTAAACCTTGGGTGTCCTTTATTTTCTTCCTTCCTTCCTTTCTTTCTTTCCTTCTTTCTTTCTTTCTTTCTTTCTTTCTTTATTCCTTCCTTCCTTTCTTTCCTCCTCCCTTCCTCTTCCTTCCTTTCCTTCCCTTCCCTCTCTTCCTCTTCCTCCTCCTCTTCCTCTTCCTCTTCCTCTTCCTCTTCCTCTTCTTCTTCTTCTTCTTCTTCTTCTTCTCCTTCTCCTTCTCCTTTTCCTTCTTCTTCTTCTTCTGGTTTGGTTTTTCAAGGGTTTCTCTGTGTAGTTCTGGCTGCCCTGGAACTCACAGAGATCTGCCTGCCTCTGCATCACAAGTGCTGGGATTAAAGGTGTGCGCCACCAATGCCCAGCATCCTTTCTTCCTTCCTTCCTTCCTTCCTTCCTTCCTTCCTTCCTTTCTTTTAAAAACACATTTATTGATTGATTTGTGTGTGTGTGTGTGTGTGTGTGTGTGTGTATACATGTGTAAGGCAGAGGGCAAAAAGTTGGTCCTCTTCATCATGTGGGTCCTGGAGATCAAACTCAGGCCATCCAACTTGACAACAAGTGCCTTAACCCATTGATCCATCTCACCGGTCCTTGGATGTCATTTCTTACATGCCATCCAGGTTATTTTTCTGAGACAGGGTCTTCCAAATGGCACAGAGACCTCTCAATTAGGCTAGGTGGGCTGTCCAGTGATCCCCAGTGCTGATATTACAAGCATACGGTACCACACCTGGTTTTTACACAAGTCATGGGGATTGAACTCGGTTTCTCAGCTTGCACAGCAAGCACTTTATCGGTGGAGTCATCTCCCTGGCTTCCCACTCTCCCTTGTACAGTTCTGCCAGCCCCAGACTTTGTTTGCAGTTGATTAGTTGTGACAGCAGCAGATATTGTTTTTCTTTCCAAATATTGCAGTATCGATTGCATTTTTGCAGACAGTCCTTCTCTCTTCCCTCATACACACCTTGGCCAAGAATCCTGATGTTGGTGATGGTGAGCAGTTAAGAACATTTGTTGCTCTCCAGGGACTCAGGCTCAGTTCCCGTGGTGCCTCACAGCCATCTGCTCCGGGGATCTCTTGGGACGTCCAGCATCACCAGGCATGCACACAGTGCACGTGTGTGCATGCAGGCAAATACTCAGACACATAAAGTAAGTAAATAGAGAAACTTGAAAAGAATCCTGATGCGCCTTGAGAATGTCACTGAAAACAACACGCCTGTCAAAGACAACTCCCTGTTCTGGGACTCACTGCTTGGACTGTGCTTCTGGAAGGTTCCATAAATCACTTTAAATATTTCTTTTTATTTTTAATTATGTGTATGTGGGTGTGCCTGCACGTGGGTATGTGCACATGAATGCAGGTGCCTGAGAGGCTCGGAGGCGTGGGATCCCCTGGAGCTGGAGTTGTGGACGGTTTTGAGCTATCTGATGTGGGTGCTGGGAATCAAACTAGGTCCTCTGGAAGAGTGGCAAATGCTGAGCCATCTCTCCTAGTCTCTCTCACACATAAAACTTTTTTAAAAATTGTTTTAGCCAGGTGGTGGTGGTGCACGCCTTTAATCCCAGCACTCCTGAGGCAGATGAAGGCAGATCTCTGTGAGTTCAAGGCCAGCCTGGTCTACAGAGTGAGTTCCAAAACAGGCTCCAAAGCTACACAGAGAAACCATGTCTCCCAAAAAAAATGTTTTAAAGTATAGGTAATGTATATGTCTCTGTGTGAGTACGCACACATGCGTGCAATGCCAACTGAGGCTGGAAAAAGGCATGGGATTCCCTGGAGCTGGAGTTACAGGCTGTTGTGTGCTCTTAACTGTTGAGCCGTCTCTTCCGGCCTCCATGAATCCTTATTTCACATTTCCTGTCAGAGTGGTTGGAGATCTCTATGGGGTGGCAGGCACAAGGAGGGGTGTGCTGTCCAGGCTAGGTCTCAGAGCCTCACGGAGGACACAGCCTTCCGTCTAGTCCTGTAATTGTAGACCCTCACACAGGGAGAGATGGAGGCAGTCTTCCACCTTCCGGAAAGCTGTGGGCCCAAACTCCTCCGATACTGGCCGGAAGTGCTCACATCATCCCATCCAGTTCTCTGTGTTGGTTTCAGGCCAGTGTTTCCAGAGGTACACGGGACTATCTGGCCTCTGAGCCTACAGTGACTTCCCTATTCCCAGGACACTCGTGTACGTGCGTATGCACACACATACACACTTCATCCAGAGATCACTCTCCAGGGTGTCTATTTCATTCATTCATTTATTCACTCATTTATGCATGCATGCATTCATTCATACCTTCTTTCCTTGACCACCCATCTGGTTCCTTGAACGATACTGGGTACCAGTTTATGAGGTATCCAGGTGGGCAGGCATCCTTCAGATGTATAGGAGGGGTTCTTGGTGCAGTCTCAGGTCAGGGGATGTACAAGGACGGGAATTTTTCATGATAAGGTAACCTTTTGTCTGAGTTTTGAGAAGGGAGTGGACTGAGGTGCTGGGCTGAGACAATATAGCCTGGAAAAAAGTGTCTCCTGAGCAGATTTTGATGCCACCTGCTAGAGGTTAGATCATGAGGTTGAAAGGAGGGAGGGCATGAGCAGAGGGACTGGAGAAGCCTGCGGGGCTGATATCACAGTAGTCTGTGTAGCAGTGGGGGGTGGGGCAGTGTGGAGCCACAGAGGTCCAACCTGCTGACTTGGTACCATCAGGGGGTATCTGCTTCTGACTGACAGATCCTAGGGATATGGGTTCAGAGTCTCTTTCTCTCAAGGAGAGTGCTGGGAAATGCCCAGAGCACCAGCAAGTCCCAGGAGCCACTCTGCGGTGCAGTGTGGGGAAGAGGGAGGGCTTCCAAGTTATACAGCCTGGCTTTGCTCCTGAGTTCCAGCAAGCCGCTAAACCTTCCGGAGCCTTGATGCCCGTGTACAGAGTGACGGCCATCTGACCCTGGTGGCCAAGTGGTGGAGAGAGTGAGCGCTGGTGTTGCAAACCATCAGTGAGGGCATCTTAGGATGCAGGCGGACACCAGAGCCTGGTCTCCCTTCCTGGGGTCTGGCTGTTGTCCCATTGCTGCCTGAGTAGCTGTGACTTGCAGGTCTGATAACGGAGTCAGGAGAAGCTATCTCCACCATAAACATGCCCCGACTTTCTCCAGCTCTGGTGTCTCCAAATGTTTGGCCTTGCAGCTGGCTGGCCCTCTGGCCCCAAAGCATCCAGGGAGGAGAAAGTTATCTGGCCCGAAGGCCTCAGAGTTGTGCAAGGCCATGCCATTCCAAACAAACGGAATACCTGTTGCCTCCGGGCAATTCCCAGCACTCCTGTGCAGCAGGTAGCCAGGCAGTTGCTGCCTGGGGCAGTCAGGCTCCAGGCTCTAGGTCACTTCTGCCTGACCAGAAGGGAACTTAGACTCCCAGGTGGGATGCACCTGGGGTAGAGGCAGGGTGCTGACTTTCATTTCCCAACCAAAGCGCCGTGTGAGCTGGAGAAGGCTCTCTGCAGTCTTCCCTCGGTCTCTGGACAAGACCTTCCTGTCCTCTTCATCAATCACTCGGAGGTCCCAGTTATCCCGGAAGCAGGAGAGCATCTGTGTGGTTAAACACAACTCGTGTGAGACTCAGAAATGTGGTTGTGGATTTAACAGGGAAATATTCAGTTACTGCTTCACTTACCAGTGAAGCTGAAGAGCATATTCCATTCATTCATCGGCTAATACATGCCCTGGTGGGGGCGGGCACCTAGAGGGAGTGGGGCAGCCACTAAACTGGGGACTTGGGGCTTGCTGGTACCAGGTGGGAAGGGTAGTGTCCTTGTTGGAACTCATGGGCTGGTTTGTGTTTTCCGGGAGACTAGAGTATCCCTGGCCCATTGGCAGCGTTTGGGAAATAAGCCTGTAAGGTAAGTGGGACTCTTGCTAGCACTCAAAGAGCTCTCTCTGTCCAGCCGTTGAGGTAGGGCAGAAGCAGGCATTCTCTTGCCCTGGAAGATTCCCTGATGTGCTCTACCCCAGAGACCCATGGGAAGTCAGCCACGGGCACCAAGCCAGACCCTACATTGAGGGTTCTAAATAAAACAGTAAAAATCGGTCCTCAGTGCCAAAGAATGAGGATGTTTTCTCTGAGGCCTCTTCTCTGGCTTGGGGGTAATTTATTGTCCCAAGAGAAGGGGATACAGCGGGAGCTGGGAGAACAGAGATGGACATGGATCTGGGGAGCCCTGGGGTTTAGGTCCTTCCAGAATCTGGGAAGGTTGGCTATTGCCACAGAGTGGCCTTCGCAGACTCTCCATAAGCATGAGTCTCCTTCTTCTAGCAAAGTTTCCGTGGTATCAGAATATTAGCTTGGTTCCCAAGGTACCTTCAACAGCTTTCCAGCCCTAAGTTTGTATTTGTTGTTGTTTTGTTTTGTTTTTGGAGACAGAGTTTTGCTTTGTAATCCAGGCTGGCCTAAAACCACGTAACCCAGGTCCCGTAGGCACGCTTTGTTTATAGAGGATATTCCCGTGAAGTCAGCTTCCTCTAGTCTGCCCCCTAAGGAAGGCATTAGCTCTCCTTGGTCAGCCCTGGCTGGGGTAAGAGAAGTGCCCAAGGTAAAACAGCAGGGGGAGGTGAAGCAGCCAGACTCGGGGGAGGAAGAGCAAGTGTGGGTCTCTCAGCTTCCACTGAGGTAGAGGAGAGGGTAAAGCGAGAGGCTGCAGGGGAGAGCCGCTGGCCCCAGAACCCTGTGCCACCCATCCCTATATGACGACGGTGCCATTCTTGGAGTTAGGACTGGGTGGTGGTTGAGGCTACGCATGGCTGTGAGAGACCTTGGGACAGGATTGTGCGTGTGTCTGTGTGTGTGTGCGTGTGTGTGTGTGTGTGTGTGTGTGTGTGTGTGTGTGTGTGTGTTACTCGCTGTGACAACCCTGATGAGAAACATCTACACTCTAGATTCTGATACTGATGCTCTCTGGAGTGGTTATGACTGTCCCGCCAGGGGACAGGGGACAGCCCTCAGAGCTTCAAGCCCAGTCTCCTTGACACCAGCTCCAGAATGCTTTCTCCTAACGCCGATTTAGCCATTTCTGGTTGAGACAGTCTTTCACCAGTCCCGAAGTTCACTGATTTGGCTGGGTTGGCGGGCTAGTGAGCTGCAGAGACCCACCTGTCTCCGCCCCCTGCCCCCCATCCTCCCTCACTCCATTCCACCTACCCTCCCTCTAAAGGCTAGCATTGCAGACACAGGCAACCATGCTCAGCTTTTAAATGCACTCAAGAACTGAGAGTCCATCACATGTGTTTACATGGCAGGCACTTTATTGGGCTGCACCTTCTGCCCAGGCATTTTGAGAGTTGTGATCAGTTAGGCTCACATATCGGGCGCCAAGCTCAGGGTTTGAGGACAAGGCCATGGGAACTGGGTAGACACTGAGGACCTTGTGACTCGGAGCAGTACTCACTCTTTTCCCGTGCTTGGGAATGGGATTCACTCCTGATACGAAGGGTCTGGGGCTTACTCTGTGGAGCCCATTTCCCACCTGGGGCCTTTGACCTGGGCCTTGATGCCATTTTGACGTGAGAACTCAATACCCCGTCTATGAGATGATCTGAGTAAGTAAGAGAATCTTCCGGCCTCCCTGACACACAACCAGGAACCACATCAGCTGCCTTCCAACCAGGCACTGCTCCAGGCACCTCAGGAGACTTAATGAGGTGTTTCCCAGGAACTTTCGTTCCTAATTCATTGACTGCTGGGGAAAGACGTCCCTCAAAGAGATGAAGAGCCTGTGAGTCTCAGAGCTGGAGAAGTTCGAATGTTCTCTAAGCCTCAGCGTCCACATCAGTGAAATGCGGAAGTCCAGAGCCCCATGCTAACCTCACAAGACTACTGGGGGTTCAGATCAATCAAGTCTGTGAAAGATAGCTGCTATAAAAAAATTTTGTTAGTGCTGTGAGTTCGAGACCAGCCTGGTCTACAAGAGCTAGTTCCAGGACAGCCTCCCAAGTCCCAGAGAAACCCTGTCTCGAAAACAAGCAAACAAACAAATTATGTTAGTTCAGTTTCCCATGATCCTTTGCTACTTCTGAGATGGTCTCATACCATCTCAGGTATAGCCCAGGCTAGCCTGGAACTCTATGTAGTTATGCAACCCAGACTAGCCTTGCATTTATGAACCTCCTGTCTCAGCATGCAGAGTGCATGGTCTTTTAAAGGCCCAGAGGTTCTGGATGTCTCTGTGCTGGGGGGTCTATAGGAAGCCCACTCTTAATTTTGCTTAGGAAAGGCTTTATGTTGACGGACCTAGGAAGTGGCTGAGCTGCCTAGAACAGTGTCTCCGGGTCAGCAGGTGCTGAGCTCCAAGATGGGGGGGAGAAGGGAAGGTGGTCACGTGTCCTGTGCACACATTCTCAGGTGGCAGCATAGGGGCCGGACTCCTTTTATGGCCCGTGGGTCAGTAAACAGAAGCTTCCAAAATAAAGATGTTTAATTCGACTCTGAGCTTCTTGTCAAGGATTGCAGGGTGGAGAGGACCAGAGTCCTAGGCCTCTGTGAACTTTGACCGTCAGGAAACAATTTCAACAACTCCAGCAAGGGGACAGTACTGAAAGTCAGGCAGGCCACCACCCCACCCCCACCCCCCTTTCCACCCTCTTCTGCCTTACTCCTGCTCAGCCCCCCGACCCCTCTGCTGCAGTGAGAGCCTGGTCTTGGGTTGGCGACGGTAGAGAAGCCGTGGGAAAAACAATCAAACCTCAGTCAGCCGGATAATTAGTTGTTCCTCCGTGACCACCGTCTCCTTCGTTTTCTCTGCCTGGCCACCTCCCACCCTGCCCCGGCAGGACAAGGGCTTCTGAATACCAGGTCGTCACCTCATTAATGTTAATGGGAAGTCCGGACGTAAGCCGGATGGCCGTAAATTACCCCGCGTGAGAAAAGGTGGAAGACTTTGTATGGGTGTGTGCTGCCTGTGTGTGTTTCACATGTGTGCAAGCGAGTCCCACGCGTGTGTCACATCAGTGCACACGTCACACACGAGCTGTGCACTCACAGAGACCTGAAGGGGCAGCTGTGTGCTGCCCAGCCTGCATCATTGTGGGGATGCCCATGTCCTCACACTCTGAGCTTAGGTTATAAATAGAATATTCTTAAGGTGTTAAAAAGAGGGTCTGGAGGGATGGCTCATCAGGTAAGAGGACCCCAGTTTGGGAACCAGCACCCACATCCTGGTAGCCCCAGCTCCAGAAGGCTTCAACCCTCTGGCCTTTTCAGATCCTTGCACTCATATGCATAGACCCAAGTACAGAAACACAGGTACATGCAATACAAAATAATTCCAAGAGTAATAAAAGCTTGAAAAAAATTAAAGACTCTATACATCTCCCATGAAGGCAAAAGCAATAACTTGCAAGCAATGTTTCAAAGAATTCCTGGCATAGATCAAGATCCAGAGAATCCTGGTTATACCCTGAATAGATCTGTACTCAGGGGGCGTGGCAGACCTGGGGACATGCCCTGCTTGAGTCTGGTTGTCTGGGTGCTGGCAGGTGCATAAATGTGCCCTGGAGTTCAAAGGCACTTGAGCAGAGGGGCTGTGTCCACACCATGGTCTCCCCTCCATATGTGCAGGGTCCCCGGCATGTCCACATGAAGAACAGCTGGGCAGCTGTCGCCATATCCTGACCCCCCCATCTCTGGGGTCTCTGAGATGAGAACCCCACTTGGGAGTGGGAGGCTGGCCTCAAACCCACCCGCCCCTGCTGTAGCCCATATGGGTACCCAGGGCACAGAACCGATGTTTGCTATCTCCTGGTGCTACCAAGAAGAGAGGGGCTTCCTTCACCCTCTCCCTGAAAACCAGGTCAGTGTCCAAGTCCGTCAGTTATGGACCTCTCTCTCACCTCTGAGGACAGCAGTGGCCTCTTGTCAGACCTAACCACCCTCCACACACCACACGGGAGAAAAACGATCTCTCAGAAATGAAAATCTCATCTCCTCCTCCCTGAACTGCTAAAATGTCCTCAATATCTTCTAGAAACCCCCTGGATAAGGCCTGAGATCCTTTCTGCGGCCACAAAGAGCGAGAGAGAGATCACCCACCCTGGCCACTGCTCCTGGCTCTGTCCAGCATGGCTCCCACAGCTCTCTGCCACACAGGTCATCTCTTTCTCTCAGAACCCCATACCCAGTTTCTGTCCCAGATGGTCCTTCTTCCTCTCCTACCAACGTTCTCTCTCCTCCTCCCTCAGCCCTCCCCTCAGGGAAACCTCAGCCTAGGCATGCCCAGTTCTTATGCCTTCGTGGTGCCCAGCTGTCAACCTCTCCCCCACCCATGGCCCCGGCCCTTCAGCAATTGTGTGGCCGTGTCACCTTTGACTCCCTGGGCATGCTGAGCTTCTGAGCCCACGGGTCCCAGGCCAGGGATGGCTGGGCGCCTGCTGGCCTTGCGTAGAGATACGGGTTGCTGGAGATGCACAGCCCCAGCTCTCAAGAACCACGCAGGGTCAGACGAGAGGCTAAAGGCAGAGCCTGCTGCTAGATTCTAACTCAGACAGTGAGCAGGGCTCCCGGGCTTCTGGGCACTGCTACCAGGGCTGGGCCCGAAGAAAGGAGGACCAAGCCAGAAAAGGGAGCTGAGGAGTGGGAAGGGCCCCCACCCCTGGGGGAGCACCGTGTGTGTGTGGCGAGGGGGAGCACCACACCTGTGGTGAGGAAGGAGAGCACTGTGTGTGTGGTGAGGGGGAGCACCACACCTGTGGTGAGGAGGGAGAGCACTGTGTGTGGTGAGGGGGAGCACCGTGTGTGTGTGTGTGTGGTGAGGGGGTACAGAAAGTGTTGAGTCTGGGAAGGCCAGAGGAACTGGGCGCTGGGACCTTGAACACCTTCCTGTTCCTTCAAAGTCTGGTCTGACAGTTGTTAAACTGAGATCCCAAAGACCCGATTGTGGCGGGACGCTCCTGCCTATCAGCCCTCCTGCCACTGAGAAGACATCCTTGCTGCTGGTTGGAAGCAGCTCAGAACCCCCTTGGGCTCTCCCCTGGTGTCATTTCTGTCCCTGTGATAAAATAACCCTGACAAAAGCCGGCCCAGGTGAGGAAGGGGTCGCTTCAGCTCACAGGCCCAGGTCACAGTTCATCCTTGTGGGGCGGTGGAGGTGGGACCGTTTTACAGCACGGTCATAGCAGGGTCACAAGCAGAGAAGGGAAGAAAGCTTGCTTGTTGGCCTGCTTGTGCCCAGCTTCATTTCTTCCCTTCAGGAGCCCCTGCCTAGGGACTGGTGCTGCCCACAGTGGGTGGGGCTTCCCACGTCAGTTACCCTAATTAAGACATGCGCGCGCGCACACACACACACTGATTACACTGATTTACCTACAGGCCAACCTAGTGCAGACAATCCCTCCCTGAGACTTCCCAGACGACTCTCCCTTAACAAAGCTGAAACTCACAGGTCCCCACATTCCCACCTCATCTGAGGAAGGAGAGAGGTTAGAGGGGGAGGGAACAGGGAGTCCCCTCAAACTTACAGCTCAACCCAGGGGTCAGGTGAGAGCCTGGGCCACCCAGCTTGCTCAGAGTCTGTGCCCTCTAGAGGTCAGGGGTCAGGGGTCAGGTAGCTCCTTTTCCAGGAAGGCTCCCTGTGCCTCTGAGTAGAGAGGAATGGCTCCTCACACAGGCCCCAAGCAAGCACTTAGTCAGGGCAGCAGATTAGCTCCACGAGGAGGCCCAGGCAGGGATAAAGGGGACATGGGCCTCTGTGAAAAGCCAGGGGTGTTAACTCCGCCACTTTCAGTGGGTCTCACCGATTCAGATCCCAAGGTCCTTGCTGGGTTTGTCCACTGCCCTGCCCCTTAATCTTATAATACCTCCCAGCAAGGCCCCTTTGTTCTCCTCTTACATAAGGCGCTAGGAACTGGGCAGCTCCCCCAGACCCTCCTTAGGACCCTGCTGCAGCTTCTGTTGGTGGCTGCCAAGGCACCTTCAATCCCTCCCTGGGCCCCTGAGAACTTCTCAAGGGGATATTTAAGGCATCTTGCTGCTAACAGACACATCTCTGGAAGTGTCTTTCAGAGGGCTTGCTTTGAAGTCACACGGCTCTCTGTGCAAGGAGCAGGGGCAGGCTGGGAATTCTACTGTGGGAGTAGAGGGTCGTTCCTGTCTTGGACAACGAACCCTCTAGTTGTGAGGCCTGAGACCTCTGACCACTTGGCACTACTTGGGCTGTGTGTGTGTGGGGGGGGTGTTCCCTCTCTTCCTTCCCCTCCTGGGCTCATATCTGGGAGGCCATGGCTTTGGTTTAATGCTCTAACATGACCAAATTGAAATCTTAAAAACTTGGAGATGAGTGGCTTGGATTCTCCCTCTGCAGTGCACATGGTCGGTGGCATCTGGAACTAGGGAGGAGCCCGCCCAGAAACCGGGGAAAGTGGTTCCAGTCTGAGCTCAGCCCTGGTGGATAAGCTTTCTGCAAGCCTTCCGCCTCTTTCTGCGGCTCAGTTTCCCCAAGGAACAGAATGCTAGACACATTGTCTGGATCACCCCCAAAGGAAGCTCAGCCGGCACCTGAGGAAAAAGTCACTGAAAGAAAAATGTCAGGATGAGGACCTGGCCCAGTGCTAGAGAGATTGCCTAGCTTGCGCAAGGCCTGGGTTTGGGATGGAAGTGTGTGTGTGTGTGTGTGTGTGTGTGTGTGTGTGTGTGTGTGTGTGTGTGTGTGTGTAGGGGGGCTGTGGATGGCTCAGTTGGTAAAGGCCTTCACTGCCACACCTGATAGCCTGAGTCTGATTACTGGGACCCACATGGTGAATCGAGAGAGGTCCAACGCCCACAAGTTGTCTTCTGACTTTTATGTGTTCATCATATCGTATGTGCTTACATATATACACAATGAATAAATGTGAAAATGCAAAGCACATTTTTAAAATTAAAAACAGAGGAAGGTGGGAGAGAGGGAAGGAAGGGGAATGGGGAAGAGAAGAAAGGAGGGGCTGCGAGTAAGGAGGCTCACAAGAGAGGAGGGCCCTGGAAGTTTGCAGGAAGCCAGGGTGGAGGCCGTCCTGGTCTTTGCCCCTCGAGAGTTGTAGACACTGGGAAAGCATGAGATGACCCAGCTCCTGGTTAGCTCTGTTAAGTGCATGGACTGCTATCACCGGGGACCTGAGTGTGAATCCCAGCACCCATTCACCCATGCCATGTCACTTAGAAACACCAGGGGAATCCAACTCCAATGGCCTCTGCTGGCACCTGCACTTACACGTGTGTTCTCACAGACCACAAACAAACACACACACACACAAACACAAGCGCGCACGCGCACACACACACACACACACACAATTTTTTAAAATCTTTTTTATAAAGAACTTTTAAAAAATGATCTTGCTGGCTTGGTGGTAAAGAACACTTGCTATTTGTTCATTTAGAGGAACCAAGTTCAGTTCCCAACACCCACACCAGATAGCTCATAACCAACCACCTGTGACTCACTCTTCTAGCCTCAGAGGGCACCCACACACATGTGGCATACATACACACACACACACACACACACACAGAGAGAGAGAGAGAGAGAGAGAGAGAGAGAGAGAGAGAGAGAGAGAGAGAGAGAGAGAGAGAGAGAGAGAGAGAGAGGAGCCCTCTACAAAGACAGACCAACAGGCCCATCGGGGGTGTCTGATGAGGGCTGGGCTTCTCCTCTGGGGCCCTCCCTTTCCACTCTGCTGCTCAGCCTCACCAGATGGATTGGGAATCTGTGGAGATAACCTCTCTCTAGCTGAAAAATCCAACTTCCGAGAACCTGTAGCTTCAAGGTCTGTCTGCCAGGCTCTGCAGAACTGGTCCAGGTGCCCTCTCCATTCAGGCTGAAGGGGCAGCGCTGGCTGGGGATGAGGAGCTCAGGGCATCTGTCCTGGCTGGGCTGCTGACTCCAGCTGTAGCCTAGAGCCTACCCTCTGGTCTGCGGTCTCTCTCTGTAAGTATGTGAGATGTAGGCTAGCCCATAGCACACGTGTGGAGGATAGAAAACTATTGGTGTTCAGGGGCCTCGTTTCATTGGCCTTGATGCTGCCCCTCCTCCAACCTTTCAGCTGTAAAAATGCCACCTAAGCAAAGACAACTAATGAAGCCTCTGAGTTCCCTGTGGGGCAGCAGATTCTCATGATGGCCCCTCAGGGAGTTCTATGTGGTCAGCTCTGTGCAGCCCCTGGACACAGCGGCTCCCCATGTCAGCAGTTCCCTTGGGAAGGTGGCTTGCTGGTTCAGTGCTCGACCCAGAGAGAGGAACACAAAGGAGGAGGTGTTGAGGGCGACTGCCTAGAGACAGCACGTTGGGAGGGTCTAGCCAGGAATGTAGGCAGAGGGAGCAGGGGGAGAGAGCAAACAAACTCGAGTTAATGCAGATGTGGGAGGGGGCGGCCGCCGTGAAGGGGTGAGGGCTAGGCTGCGACTTTCCAGGGCCAGAGGGCTACCATGGGCTGTGACCTTGCCCCCAGCATGTCACCCACACAGAGACCGGAAGGAGACTGGAAAGGGGCACCAGGCACTGGAAGTCCTTCCTGAGTCCCCAGCCAGGCTTCCAAGCTGTGAGCAACTTTCTTCTGGGGGCATTTGCTGCTCTTGCAAAGGACCCAGTTTTGGTTCCCAGCACTGCATGGCATTCAACTCTACAGTTCTGGTTGCAGGGGATCTGATGCCCTCTTCTGGCCTCCATGGGCACCAGATAGGTGATGTCCAGATGCATATGGAGGCAAAACTTCACACAATAACGTAAAGTAAATAAATTGAGAGAGAGATACAGGGAAATTACCTTTCCCCGAGATCTTATGGGAGAGACAAACACTGCTTTTATGAGCTAAAGTAAAGGGTCTTCCCCATCTCTCCCACGTCAGGGATGTATTGTGTTCGGAAGAACCAAGGCAAGAACCAGGCTAAGACCTTGTCCCTTCAATTTGGTCTCCTTGCTGCGTAGTGGGGGGCAAATTGCTTGTCTTTTCTGAGACCAATGGTACCCTAATCTGTGTAGAGAGGAATAAAAAGGGTTAGGAGAGGTGTGTGGCTCAGTGGTAAAACACTTTAGTAGCATGCATGGGGTCCTAGGCTCTAGGTCCCAGGTTCAAACTCCAGCATTGGAAAAGTAAGTCCGGTAACCACAGAGTTGAGGATAACTGCTGGTAAAGAGATTTAACCACAGAGTTGAGGATAACTGCTGGTAAAGAGATTTAACCACAGAGTTGAGGATAACTGCTGGTAAAGAGATTTGATCTTCAGTCCTGCTGACCAAGTTCTGGAACCATGTAAAGGTGGAAGGAGAAAGTGGGCTGCACATGCCTGCCCTGGCACATATGTACCTCACACACAGCACCTACGTATGCACATGTATACATATGTACACACACACACACACATGCGCGCGCAGTAAATCAGTTCATTAAATAAATGGAAATGGGGACCACATCATCTGTGCCCTGTGGCAAGGGATGTGGGCTCCTGAAGAAAGCTGGCAGGCCCCAGAGGAGTCTTTGAAGGTGAGAGGGTTGGCGTTTTGGTGGGACACAGGATGGTGGGACAGGCGCCTCCTCGGCCGGGCTCACATAACAATAAGGCCAGGATTGAATGCAGCCAGTAAATCCTCTCCCACCTCAGCCCCTCAGCTCTTGCAGACAGGCTCATAACTCAGGTTTAAACGGAGCTGGGACACGGCTAGAGCTGCAGTCCCAGGCATGCACAGAGAGGGCACAGGGGACCACAGGCTGCCGCCTCCCACAAGGGTGGGGGAGGGAGTCCGTGGCACCCAGAAGGAAGGGGGATGAGGCCTTCTTAAGGGAGCTATCTCTGGGATCATGGAATCTCAGGGCTCAGACAGGCACTAGTCCCTACCATGCACCCAGGCCCTAAGCCGTACTTAATAGGCCATTTTGGAAAGGGGGAGAGAATGGGAGGCCTCGGTTAGGGTCTCAGCTTTCACATATTGAACTTATTTGAAAACGGCCTGCTTCTGAATTCCCATGAGTCCTTTTCTTACATTTGAATTTTTCAAAACCTGAGGGCTAGGAAACGGAGATGGAGAGGGGCCACAGACACTCCCCCCCCACTCCTACTCTGCTCAGGGTGAGGGTGATGATAGGGGTGGATGGTGAGGGAGCAGCCTTCCAAGCAGGGAGGGCTATCCTGTGAAGCTGGGCCCTGGATGGGGGCAGAAAGAACAGAGTTCTCTCTGATTGCCTCAGCAGGGGACTGTTCTGGGAAGAGGCCGTGAGCTCCCAGAGGCAGGAGGATAGTGTGGTGTGCCTGGCCACAGCCAGATGACAGAGAGGACTCAGTGTCCTCGAGAGGTGGTCAGTGCCACAGTCCAGACCATGCTGGCCTCTTGCCATCCTGCCTGCCTTCAGATCCCAGCCTCAAAGCCACCAGCTGGGTGGACACGTTTCTTAATCTTTCTGAGGCCCTTGATTGAAGGTTAGCTAGATTAATAATTCAAAGCTGCAGGGTCTCCCACTGCACAGAAATGAGCATTTCTAACAAGTTGGCCTGGCCAGGACACAGTGGGCCTTCCATTCCCAGAGCAAGGATGCTTGCCACTAGATACGGTGGTACCTTTGCCTCCGAGCACGGTAGGACGTTAGTCCCTGGACATCTGCACCTACCCACGTGGTATCTTTGTGATGTTGTTCCCTGGGCTTAAAATACCTTCCCCAGCTCCATGTCGTGACTCATGCCAGCTTACCCTCGGGCTCAGTAAAGGCAGAGTGTGTGTTCTCAGTGCCCCCATCCATCTCCAGCAGGCACCCAGCTGCCTGCAATGTCTTGGCTCTTCACTTGCTTTGAGGAGTCAGGATTGCTTTTCAACAGCATGCATCTTGTACTGGCAAGATGGCTTAGCAGGTAAAGGCATTGCCACCAAGCTTGACAACCTGAGTTCGAGCCATGGAATGTGTTCCTCTGTGTGTGTGTGTGTGTGTGTGTGTGTGCACGTGTATGTGTGCACGCGCATGTGTGCGTACGCTCACTCTTATGCCTGTACACTTTCCTGGAGGCCAAAGGTTGACTTGATATGTGGGTGATGATGACCTTGAAGTTCTGATCCTCCTGCCTCCACCTCTGAGTACAGGGATTGCAGGTGTGCACCACCAGGCCAGCTTTATGCAGTGACGCTGGACATTGAGCCTAGAGCTTTGCACATCTAGGCTGAAGCCTTTCCCTTTCCTCCTCCCCCATTGCCGCTCCACTTCCCCTAAGCTCCAGCAGGGTCAGTCCTTTCCACCCATCTGCTCTAGGTTAGCTCCCCAAGGGCACCCACTTCCCCCTCCCTAGTCCCTGTCTTTACTCTTAGTGACTGTGAGCTTGAGCAGCCAGCCGGGAGCTCCACTTTAGGCAGGAGTCTGCCTACCACCCCCCAACCCCCCTCCCCCTCCCCCACCCCACCCCTGCCCACGGCGGCGGCAGGGCCATCTGGGCCACAAGGGAGCCAGACAAGAAAACCACTGGTCAGTGGAACAGGGAGGCCTGCCGCAGTGTGCCAGCCTGAGTGGCCACCCTGTCTCTCCCTTCCCTGAGGGATGTCCCCAGTGGACTGGCTAGTGGCCCACGGCTCCAAAGAGAACAAGCTTTCTGCACACTATGACTGAAGAAGGATGAGCCGGCTGTCCTGCCAGCTTTGTGTGGGGCTGAGGGAGGTGTTCCTGCCAGCCAGCACCTCATAGGTCACTGGCTCCAGCCAGAGAGACCAAGGTCATTTACTGCTGGTCATTTTCCCCTTGGGCCCTTTATGGGAAGTCATAACTTCCAGTTGTGGGTGGGAGGGAGGGCTGGCCCCCAAAGGGATCTGAGGCACGTGGGCTCTGTTTGGGAAAAGCTCACACTGGTGGGATTCAATTACTGGGCCCAGAGCTTGGGCTCTGGAGAGACAAAGTTCTCTTTGGCATCTGGCTCTCTGTGAGGTGGTGGAAGCTAATCCTGTCTTGGCCCCAGAGCCTGGGCAGCTCAGGCCCTGCGGGAATGAAGGCTACGCCGTTCCTCAGCAATCTACCCAAGGTGTATCTCAGTGGGGCTCTCCTACAGCTTCCTGTCCCTGGTGTCCCTGGTCCGAGGGGCACAGCGCCCACACAGAGGGTGCTCAACCCCGCTCCAGTGGTGTAGAAAAGGACCTCCCCTGAGAGGCGCCAGTGGGGAGGAGAGGCCAACTGACAGCAGGGAAGGGGGGTGCAGCGTCCCCCTGCTCCCCTTGACACAAGGCAGAACGCAAGCAAGATTCATGCACGCTCCGCCCTCCACAAGTCCAACCTACAGCAAGGGGTCTGTCCACAGCCCTCACTCTGTTCTCCACCCAGAAGAAAAAACCCAATCTCTCAGATTCACACAGGCTTCCTGGATTTATTCTTCAATAAACCAAACAAGCATTCAGCGTCCTCTGGGGGTGGGGCTATGGGTGGGGCTAAACAGAAGTGTTGATGAGTTACAAGCAGCATAGACCCTCATATCAGGATGCAACCAACCCGGGGCTGTGCAGGCGGGACTTCCGGTGGAGTGTTTTCCTAGTCACTTCACCTCTGAGCCCTGTTACTTCACCTTCAAGAGGGGATAATTGGGACTCAGTGCCTTTCATGGCCTTACCAAGTCATATCTACCCCAGGGCATAGACAGGTTGCTCATCAGAGACCAGGTCACTTAAAGTTCAAGCAAACACTGCCAAACTCTCCTCTGAAGACCCCCACCCTCTCTCCATACTCACTCTCCATCACGATTTGTTTGTTTTTGTTTTGAGACAAGGTCTCAGATAGCCCAGGCTGCCCTCAAGCGTGTTACATAACCGAGTTCCAGCATGCACCACACATCCAGCTCCTCCATTAGAATTTTTCTTTTAGATGACGTCTTCCATTCTTGCTGCTCATCAAGTATCTGTGGCAGCTTGAACCTGCTGTGCCTAGCACAGAGCTTGAAGGGGTGGGGGCCCAACAGTCACTTCTGGAAGCCCAGTGGGCATGTCTAAGATGAATTCCTTCCTTGATGGGAAGTGAGACACAAAACCTCAGTACCCACACTCTTTCCCATCACCGTCAGATCTAGGACCACCCCGGGTGCTGCTGGGTAAGGGTGTAGCAGGCTGGACATGGGGTGGGGCTGTGAAACAGGCCTGAGGTCCTAATCTGTACCAGTGATGTTATCTCACCTGGAGGAGACCCAAGGCCCGAGGACACCAGGGCCAGGGGCAGCTGGGCATGTTACAGCTACAGCAGTAGAAAAGTTGGTTTCTTACAGTATTTTTCTGAGCTAGTTATTAAATGCCCACAGTGTGACAGGTGCCGTCCCAGGCTCTGGGGATACAGCAATGTACAGGAAATTCCTGCCTGCAAGGAGCTCACAACTGGAAAACAGTAATACACCAGATAATGGGACTGGAGAGACAGCTCCAGTCAGCGCTTCTCTCTTTTGCAGAGGACCTGAGCTCCGTTCTCATCACCCAAGTCAGGGGACCTGGAACTGTGGGATACGATGCCCTCTTCTGGCCTCTGAAGGCACACACACACACACATACACACACACACACACACACACATACACACACACACCATAAAGAAGTTTAATTTTATTTTTATTTATTTATTTGTTTTTCATGACAGTGTTTCTCTGTGTAACCTTGATTGTACCAGAATTCACTCTGTAGGCCAGGTTGGCCTTGGACTCACAGAGATCTGCCTGCCTCTGCCTCCCGAGTGATGGGACTAAAGGAGCTTTTAAAGAAAAGTTTTGATTTAAAGGGGAAACGTCAGGAGATTCACTTGCTCTGGAGCAATGCACACAGGAGATTCAAAGGTGTTTTACTGTGAGGGACAGAGCAGCCACTCTGTAGAGCCACCCTAGCACAGGGACCCTGGGAAGTCAACCACTCGTCTGACTGAGGAAGAACCTTACCGTCAGGAGCAGAAACAATCTCAAAGACCCTGGGGCAGGTCTCCGCTTTGGACGTGGAAGGGTTAAGGATGGTGTGTCTAGAGCAGAGTGTGGGGACAAACGGAGGGCCTGGGGGCTGGAAGGTGGCAAGAGCACATGTTCTGCACTTGAGACTGGCACCCTCTGAGTTCAGTGTGGGCATCAAGGGGAGGGTGGAGCTGGGTGACCATGGGCCACGGAAAGACTGCAGCCATTTAGGTAGAAGATGTCTGTGCCTTGAATAGGGCTGTCGTAAAAGAAAGCATCCAGAGTCCTGCTCTGCCTCAATCCAGCTGTGTGATTCCATGTGTGTTATTAGCCTCTCTGAGTGTCTGTTTATCACCTGGAAAACCAGACTAAAGATCGTACTCAGTGTGCTGCCCATGTTCCAGGAGGCACACAATTCCAGGCCCGCATTTATTGTTCCCTCAGTGACAGCTTTGGTCTTGATTGATCAGTGGGGACTCATTGCATTGGGATGTCCCATTCAAGGAGGGATAAACTGATCCAAGGAAAGCTGAGATTTACGGGGTGTGGTTTAGGGAGAGAATTTAAACACCCTCCATGCCCATCTACTGCCCCCTCCCCCCCCCACCCACTTTATACTCCCTGTGACCCTGGGAAGAAGAGCCCTTCACCCTGCTGTTTATTTAAAAGCTTGTTTTTTTCATGTGTGCTGAAGTTTCAGCCTAGAAACCCACCATGCCAGTTCAGAGGCCAGGCCAAGTCCCCACCCCAAGACTCAGGGAAAATCAAGGGCCTGAAGACAGCATGGGAGACAGCCTGTGACCCTCAGGCTGGGATGAACAATCCAGGGATGAGGTCCCCAGGAAGAAGCATCAGTGTCCAGGACAGCAATGGTGGCAGGAGCTGGGGTCACCTGGTCTGTAGTACTGATGCTGTTGGCTACGAACAGGCTGTGGCAGTTCTAGAGACACAGGGGGCTCTGGGGACAGCTGAGGATGTTCGTTTCCATTGGCGACATCAGTTTAAAAGCTTCAAATGGCCAGCCCAGAGGGATGGTAGTCCAGCCCCACACCATACTGACTGACCACTTTCGCTTATTTAGTACACGCCCCCTTGGGCCGGTGAGGTGACTCGGGAACACCTGCAGCTCCCCTCACACTTGTCAGATGGCCCATAGTCACCTCCAACACCAGTTCCAGGGGGACCCCGTCCGCCCCTCTGCCCCCTGTGGGCACCTACATGCACTTTTGTATAGCCACACACAGACGTCACACATACACAAACAACCAAAATAAATGCTTCATCCCACCAGGAGAAAAGTCACCAGAAAGAAGAAGTGAACTTAAGGTCATTCAGAGACCCCCCAAGACCCTCGTTTCCTGGCCCGGTATCCTGACCAGCAGGTGTTCTGACCACAGTTTGTGCCTGTCCCTGAAGCTCCATCCCGAGAACATCTGTTGCCTGGTGACCTGATGGAGACCAGAGGGCCATGCCCAACTCAGGGCCGCAGGCACCACAGTCAGGTGCATGTCTAGGTGGTTTGGCCCAGCAGAGGCGCCTCAGCCCGGCACACCTGTGGTTTCCATCTGCTCAGGGTCATCTCCTTGGATCAGGCTCATCACCTTTTAAATAGCAAAGGGTTGCCCTGCCAACCCAGTGACGCTGTTGTGAGAACGTGACCATGGTTTCTATGTGCCCCACCGTGGAGACTGACTTTAGCAAGGCCACGGGGAGGCAGAAGCAGGGGTGGGGTGTGGAGTGATCCACAGAGAGTTCGTGTGCATCCGGGCAAGGGAAACATGGTCCGTCCCCGGGGATCCATACCTCTTGGCCTTAGTCGTGACCTCTCTAGCCTAGTGGTCCTGAAGGGTCTGAAGTAGATCTTACACTGCACAGTGAGTGTAGCAGAAGCTGGCCCGGGAGCTGGAAAGCTGTCCCAGTCCTCAGTGCCAAAGGCATAGAATGGGAGACCTCCTACTCAGGGCGTGAAGGCGACCTCACCTTTCCCAGTTTAAAGGCCAACTGCTCCCCTGCCCAAGATTTCCCCTCCCCATGTAAGCAGGCAGTCCTGGACTAGGGTCTAAGTGTTGATTCTGGGCTGGCCTTCCTTCCTTCCTCCCTCCCTTCCTCCCTCCCTTCCTCCCTCCCTTCCTTCCTCCCTCCCTCCCTCCCTCCCTCCCTTCTTTTCTTCTTCCCTCACTCCCTCTCTACACCTCCCTCCTTCTCTCTTTCTTTCTCTCACTCCCCCTCTTCGTCTGTCTGTCTGTCTCCTTTCTTTTTCTTTATGTGTGTTCTTTTGAGACAGGGTTTCATGTGTGGCAGGCCGGCCTCAAACTTGAAATTCTGATCCTCCTGCCTCGACTTCCAGAGTGCTGGGACAAAAGCACCGTTTATGAGGTCCTAGGCATCAAATCCAGGACTTTGTGTGTGCGAGGAAGCTACGCCATCAAATGAACTGTAGTCCTAGGCCCCGAGCACCCCCAGCGCTGACTTTGCCACTGGTTGGAGCCGGAGGAGAATCCTGCAAGGCTGTTGGCCTCAGGGCCTGGAGACTGTCCCATTCCCCAGCACCGAGCGCAGTGCTGTTCATACATACATAACAGGGCCATCTCACAGCTGGTAGACACCATCACAGCTGACTCCCTGTCTGCCGGCATCACCTGAGTGGACCTGCCATGCGTCCTGTTCAACCTGGCCCTCCCCTGCTTCAGTTTCTGCTTCTGAGGGGTCAAGTGCCCCTAGAAGGCTCTCCTTTTGCCTATGGGGCCCCACGCCATCTTCCTATCCGGTCCCACCCCCTGCCAGTGGGTGCAGGAGAGGGTGGTGGGAGCAGGCTGACGGGCAGGCTGGAGCAGGGGCCAGCAGGGCCTGGGAAACTGAGGCCCACAGCCGGTCAGAACCGTGGCCTGTGGACACAGCAGACAGCATAGACTCCCTTCCCTGGCCCTGTGCGGACTGAGCCTCCCCAACCTAAGCAGTCCAGGCGTCAGCCCTTCTTGTCCAGTCCTCACCCCTGGTCAGCCACTTCAGATTCCCGCCAAGTGGGCCTGCATGTAAAAATAGCCTGGCTTTATTTTATTTTATTTTATTTTATTTTATTTTATTTTTGAGCTGACTATCTACTATTTTTATCAAATGGTCCAGGCAAAGCAGGGCAGAAAAAAGGGGAAATCATACAGCTCTGCTTGCCCGGCTCAGCAGAAATAGCAACAGGGCGGGCTATTTTTAACAAGATGAGTACCCCTGCACTCTGAGGTCTCCCCCAGCCTCATCCCTGCCTCCTTTGTCTCTCTGCCCGGACAGCAGACTTTAAAATAAGCCCATAGTGGCCAAACCACTAAATGCCCCATGACAGTGACCGAGGCTGCTGGGCCAAGAAGGGCCGTCCGTGGGGGGAGGGGTGGCGGATATTTTTCTCATTTCCCTTCCCCAAAGGAACCACTCTCTTGTTTGAAAAAGCGTCCAGGTTGGGTTTTTCGGGCCTTTCTTGGTTGCTGCACTCTCACAGGAACAGTAGAGGTTGCTCTGAAACACGCAGTGGCTTGGGCAGAGGCCTGGCGAGGCCTGCTGCTGCCCACAGCAGTTCCTGTGCCAGGCTGTGGGATGGCAGGGACAGAAAGGGCCCATGGAAGCCAGGGGTGGGGGAGCAGAGTTGGGGAAGGGAGTGGGGAGGGCGGTCTGTGAGGTGAGAGCATTAAGGAGTCTCCATTCAGCCCTTACCCATGCAGGCAGAGAGGCAGAGAGACAGGCTACCTGAACAGCGTTCCGGACCAGGCTGTCCCAGTGTGGCTATCGGAAAACCTCGAGGATCTTCAGAGTTGCGGTTTATATAAGAAATCGTCTTTAGGCATGAAAAACCTTCTGTCACCAAGGAGCAGTCCGGGGTTGGCGTGGGGGGGGGTGCCAAGCCCAGAAGTCAAAACAAGGAGGGAAGCCAGACAAGGCAGCTCCCAGTTGTGACTTCCAGTCGCATGTGAGGCTGAGGCAGGAGGATTGTCATCAGTTCCAAGTTAGGCTGGCCTATAGAGTAAGACCTTGTCTCAAAACAAACAAAGAAGTAGGGGGTGTGATTCTGGAGACAGCTCTACTGGTAGAGAGCTTGTTACACGTGCGCAGAGTCCAGGCTTGGGTCCCTAACCCTGTCAATGGGGGAGAGGGAGACACACTCCTGTTACCTGAGCAGGAGGACCAAAAGTTCAGGGCCATCCTTGGTACACAGCTAACCCAAGGTCACCTTGGGCTACATGAAACTGTCTCCATGAGGAAGAGGATGGTGATGAGGAGGAAAAGGAAGAGGAGGAGGAGAATAGGTCTTGACTCCATTTCCAGTGTCTCCCGGACACCAGAAAGGGCCTCGGATCCCTGAGGTGTGTAGGGTATGTTTGCCTGTTAAAATTCACTTTTGACAGAGATTTTCTTCCTCATCAGAAACACAAAGACAATAGATACAAAAGGTAACATTCACTGAGCACTTACTAGAGGAAGTCTCCAATGAAACATTTTATATCACGTGAAGTCTCCAATGAACATTTTATACCACGTGTATAACATCTGAGAGCCTGCCCCCTCGGTGTTGCTGGGATTTACAGGGTGGCTCTTCCCTAGAAGCAGCTAAAGTCACAGGGCAGAGGTACTGGCGATGTCCCCTAAAGGTGATAGAGTCAGACACAGACTTTAGACACTACATACCACCTCTTGCTGCAGGTCCTGTCAATGACCCCTGCCACTCTCTACAGGTGGGACAGGCAGAGGGGATGGGCCACTGGGGGGTGAGGGGAAGGCCTTGGCATCACTCCAATCCAGCCACACCAGATGCTTGGCCTGAGCCTCCCCTCCTACAATCTGCAGGCCCCACCCTCCCTCCACCCCGGGCCACTTTGACTTTTCTCCAGGCCACTCTCTTGCCCCTGAACTTCGAGACTCATCTCAGTGCCCTTCCCAGGCAGGACCCAGGGACTGTAGAGGTCCCAGCAGCCCACTGGGCTTCTTTGCTTGTCTAGGGAAGGGACCACGTCTCCATTTTCACTTTTAAGGGGATGGCACAGCAGATGAGGGCAGGCAACTTTGAACAACAGAAGGGAGAGGAGGCAACGGAACGGGGAATGAGAAGGGAAAGTGAACAATCCAGGGATGGAGGGCGGGAAAGCTCGAGCCATCAGAGCCAGGAGCCTTTGGAGAGGAAGTCAGTGGGGGCCAGAGAAGAGGGACCAGGCGTGGATTCTCTGGCCCTGGGGCCTCTGGATTCAGATATTCTCTGGGGAAGGGCTATTGCCCTGAGTGAAGAGCAGTTACCTTGATCTGTTTGTTCAGTGTGGCGATGGTAGACAGTCCATTGAGTGTGTGTCTGATCCTGTGCTGGGCCCAGGACCCCTCACTTGGATAGCTGCAGTATTGATTGGGGTCACAGTGGCGGGCAGCTAGATTCACTGTGTCATCTCCAGCCTACAGGAAATGGACCATGGATGTCCCCAGCCTTGGCTGGCTCCCTTCTCAGGATACACAAACAGACACTATGAGGCCATTTCAGCCTCACCCTGCTTGAGTCTGGCCCCCACCGAAGCTCTGAAAGAGGAAGGCAAGGCCTTGCTTGGCCTCCTTTGGGCTACAGCTCCTGGCTTACATCCGAGCTGGATGTCTGCATGCCACCCCTGCCCCAGGGGAGGATAGAGTCAGCAGGCCTCTGTCTGGCCTGGTCATGACTTATCCCTAAGTTGCCATCCAATCTGAGAAGTTTTTGCTTCTCAAAGAGGCTTGTGGCAAAGGCTGCATTGACGTCTTCCACCAGATGTGGAGGGCTGAGGTCTGTCTGCACGAGAGAAAGCCCTTCTGGACGAGCATAGAGGACATCTCCCTGAGTGCCTGCCAGGCAGCACTGGCTTTGCAGCTCCGGGGACTTTAAAGGACTCAGTCTGCAGAGTCTGAACCGACAGGATCACTAAGAAAAAATCTGTGGCCCAGAGTGACTGGCTAAGCCAGGCAGGAACAGTGTTGGGGGCTTTGGTGGACAGCGCTGGCCCACACAGGACCTTTGGCTAGTCCACTGAGAACTTAAAATACAGCTGGCTTTCACCAGACACACCCTTCCCTGGAGGCCCCAATAGCCAAGATGGTCCCCAGGCCTCCACAAGATCCTAGCCCAGGCTAGCTGGCACATTTCTGAAGCCAAGGTTTCTGGCGGACATGTCTAGGGTGTCAGTGACGTCTGGCATGGTCCCGGGGCAGAAGTCCTCCTGCTTGGTTACAGTTCTGGATTTGATTAGAGTTTTGTTTGTTCAGAAGTTATTGGGAACAGTGTTTTTTGGTTGATTCAGTTTCATGTGCACATGTATGTGTGCCTTGGTGCTTTCTTTACCCAAATCTGCTTGTGTGGAGCGTAATGGATTTGTAGCCCCACCTTTAGGACGGCTGCCCCGTGTGCGGTTTATTCAGCAGACATTTCATAACCCTGAAAACAAAGGCCAAGCATCCGAAGCCCCAGGGCCGCCCTTCCTCACCAGGGCCCCTGGTATCTGGCCCACTTTGAAGGAAGTACCAAGCTGAGAGTCTCCTGGACTGGCTGCAGCCTGCTGGAGCAGAGAGACCAACGGAGCATGACTTCGTGAGGCCAGCCATCTTGGTCTGCCACTAATGCCCTCCTCCCTGCCTCAGACCATTCCTCTAGGAGATGAGGACTGGGGTTAATACCTCGCTGGGCTGCTGTGACGATTAAGGGAATGACCACCCTAAACTACTTCAGACAATACTGGAATATTAAACAGGGCTCTGTAGTCCAACACTGCTGCTTACTGTAGCAGTTACTTCCCACTGCTCGTCCAAATGATCTGGCATGGGTAACTTAAAGGAGGAATTACTTTGGCTCACAGTGTCCCATCATGACAGGGAGGGCACGGCAGGATAGAATAGTGAAAGAAAACAGAAGGGAGTGGGGAGGGGAGGGGGGAGGGGAGGAGAGGGGAAGAGCTTGGCATTTGGCTTCTCTCTTCCCCCCCTTTATTTCACTCAGCACCCCCCCCACCGTGAATGGGATGGGGCTGTACATACTCACAGTGGATCTTCACAGACACACTCCCTCTCCAACAGCCCAGGCATTGGTCAGAGACCACGTTAGGAAACATGAACTTCTGGGTACTTGGGGCTCTGCAAGCTCCCACAGCCTAAAATAATCACCCAGGAAGAACGACAGAGGAAGGGAGGAAGGAGCCTCAGGCAGATGAGGAGGACCTTCACACGTCACTCCTGGGAAGGGACTGGTGAGCAAAGCACTTGCCCAGGGTATCTCTAACCCCCCACCCCCCACCCCTGTCTCCATGTCAGACACTGAGGTCCTCTGGCTGATGGGGGTTGTGGCCCTTGCCAATTACAGTCTAATAGACTTTCACAAGAGAGCTGGGATTTGAAGGTTCTTCTCCAGAGTTTCCCGAGTCAGAAACCTCATCCCAGTGCAGCCGTGTTGGGAGGCAGGGCCTGGTGAGAGGGGTCCGTGGCACCTGATGTCTGCTCTCCTGGAACACAGACACACTGGTGTCTCGGGTATGCGCCTGTTATAGAAGCGACCTCGGCCTCACCGTGTGCTCTCTCCCCCAGCCTCCCTTGCCCATCTGCATTCCCCTGTGGGATGACACAGTAAAAGCCTCCACCGAATGTCAACCCCACACCCTTAGCCTTCCCAGCTCCCAGAATCACAACCCAGCACATCTCTGGCTTGGTTTTCTGAGAGGGGATTGTGTGCAGCCCAGGCTGGTCTCAGACCGGTTATGTCGTTGAAGAGAACTTGATCCCAGGGCCTTCCGGCTCCCTCCTCCCAAGTGCTGATGTGCAAAGGCGTGCACCACACAGTGCAGACTCTGTTCTTCATGAACGTTTTGTTACAGCAGCACAGGTGAGCTAGGGCAGCCGGAGGCCGCATCCACTGAGAGAGGTGGGCTGGACCTCTGCCTGGAGCCAAGGGGTGGAGCACAGCGGATCCCTACATTTGCCTCTGCCCCAGAACCTCCCGGCACTCTGCTGCCTTTACTTATTTGAGTTGTGTATGTGCACATGTGTGCATGAACATGTGTGCATTTGTGTGCATTACCTTCATTACACGTAAGCCCTGCCAGGGCGGTGACTTCACAAGTCCACGGCTAGGTCAGCGTGTCACATACGTGTTGTCAGGTTCACGCTGAAAGATAGTGTGGCACTAAGACAAGCACCGTAGCGCTGCCCATCACGCCTGGGGCCTGACGGGTGAAGTCCCGGGAGCCTGCTCTGCCGTCTGTGCCTTCTGGCCTTTTCTCCCAGGCGAGGCACCTGTGGAGGGAGCTCGGCTGCTGCCTCCCGTGCACCCACTTAGTCCAGTGTGACTCTGACGAGCCCCCCCCCCAGCTCTGTGCAGCCTTGATTTCTGGAATACTCCACAGCAGCTTGCCTTGACTTCTGATTGGCTCTGGAGCCTGGGGGAAGCAGCACCTTGCTTTTTCCCCGCTTGGCCAGAGTTTTAAGATCAGGGGAACCGGGCCAACTCTAGACTCCATGCCTCCTGGATCTCCCTGAATAGCACTGGGCATCCTGCATGCACCAGGCAGAGAGAATGGGGAAGGGACACAATTTCCAGTTCTCTGTGTCACTAGAAGGCTTGACAAGGACAACTAACTGAAGCCAGAGGGGCTTGGGGTGCCTTGCAAGGCTTACACCCCCCTTTCCTCACAGCCAGCCTGTTTCCTTGAGCGAAGAATGTATTGAGCCAGGGGGAGAGAGTTAGCCCGAGAGGCTAACTTCCTCCAGGCTCATCTTCCTCCAGGCCAGTTCTGAGAAAGGCAGTTCGCTGCTAGCTAGGCCACCAAGCCATGCCTATGCCTCGCAGGCCCTCCTCCAGCCATGCCCCAGGGTCACGACAGCGAGCTCTTCCACCCACGTCTTCTGCCAGTGCTCCCAGCATCCACGCTCCAGCTGTCCCCGCCCCATCCCTTGTACCATACACCTTCCCTCTTTCTAAGAACTGAGAGACAGCAGGTGGCTGGCCAGATCTGGCCTCTGGTGATGTATCCTGGAAGGAGAAGGCCCACAAAGCAGTGTCACAAGTGCCCCAGGGGCAACCGCTACGAACAAACAAATGAAGTTTTCTAGGGTCCATATGGAAAGAGGTGGCATCTAAGCCTGGTAAAAATCTCAAGAGTCAACAGTTGATCTCAAACTTCCCCTCTAGGCCTGAGAATCCTAGAAAAGCCTGGAGCAGGTGGCAGCAAAGTGGTTCAAGTCTCATCTCCCTTGGATGCTATGACCTCCTTAAAGGCACTGCCCCCCCCTCCGTGTCCTACCACACTCCCTGCGGGATTAAGGGTGCTAAGGAACAGAGGTGTCGCTTTGGGGGGGACTAAACTGGCTGTCAGCAGATAGTCCCTGGTGGGGCTCTGAGATTCCTTGGTAGGAGGACCATCTCTAAGATCTCCATGACCAGCTCTAAGATCTCCTGGACCTTCAGCAGTGCGTTTTAGCTGTTACTGTCTCCTTGAATCTTAGGACTCCCTGACTTTAAGATAATCACAGGGGCAGGACTCAGTGTGATTGGCATAGCATAGGCCCAGGAGAGGGTGACATGCTTAGCAACCAGGCCTGGAACATCCTTTTCCTTCTTCCTCTCCCTGTCTGACCTGTTTCTGATCTTGTTCCCCTGTGCCTCAACTCCCCCTCTGTAAAATGGGCAGGGCTACAGGCTTAGCTCACTGAACTGTGCTAAAGTTCACTGATAGTAAGCCATTCAGTGCACCTGGTCCAGCATGGGGCGCCTAATATGTGCTCCGCGCACACCACCTGCTTATTCCTGGTGACATTCTTTCTTGTGCTACGAAAGGTTCTGGACTGGGGCCAGGTGAGCTCTTCCGCAGACGACCCGATCCCTTAGGAGGTGCAGGAGGAGAAGGGGGCCCTCGAGTGGCCTCCAGGACCTGGGGGGTTGTGGCTGTTCTGGAAAGCCCCAGCTCACCACACTGTTTGGATTGGGTTTCTATTCCCAACACCAGTGAGAGGCCTGCTATTTATGGGTACCCATCCCACCCCCTGGACAGCCAGACAGAGCGTGGGCTGAAGACCACATGGCTGGCAGCCTGCTGCCCCTACACCATCCAGGGCTGAGACCAGGGCACACTTCACACATCGCTTACCCCACAGGCTGGGCTGTGGCTTTCCTGGTCCTCCTGGCTGTCCTGGGGAAGGGCAGACACGGAGGGGACCGGAGGGGCTGCCCCTCTGGCTCCCAGCAGGCTATCGTTAAAGAGTGGCATGTTCTTGGGGCGGGGCAGGGATGGCACATACCACCCCTTTCCACTGTCACGTTGTGTAGTGTCTGCTGTGGTTAGAATTTTGGAGTCAGACTGCCTGAATCCAAGTCCTACTTGAGCCACTCATTAGGTGTGACTTTGGGCAAATGCCTAGCCCCTGTGTGCCTCGGTTTCCTCGACTGTAAGATGGAGCTTGTGCTAGGACCTGCTCACTGGCTCGTCGTGAAGGAGTTGGTGTAGCTGTGGGACACAGTCAGGGCCTTCTCATTCTCCTCAGCATCCTCATATGTCCCTGTGATCTATTAGGCCAGGAGTGCTGGCCCTATTGTGTAAGGGAAGGACGAGGTGCCCAAGGAGAAAAGTGACCTCTCTGAGGTGGCACATCTGGGGACAGCGTGGCAGGTTCCCCCCAGCCCAACCGACCACCGCTTGTTGCTCATGGTCTTGCTGGTGTCCTCCCCTCCCCTCAGCTCCTCACCACATGAGAAGACACCCCACAGCAAGGCTCCTTGACAGGTGTTCTGCGTGGCAGGGGCTGGGCTGAAAACGTACCCCGGGGCCACCTGCCCCCCCCCGCCAGCTCTTGGAGTCAACCTGCTGAGGACAGGGGCTATTTTAGAACACCATGTTTGCCTAGTGGCTGGGGATGTTTGTGAGGGGTCAGGCCGGTGGTATGCCTTGGCTTCCAACTGGAAACTGCTCTTGGCCGTGCGGCTGACTGGCAGATAGTGGAAGGCTTTGGCGAGCCCTCTGCCTTCCTTACAAAGTGCGGCTGCGGCTGCTGCTTCCCGTCTACCCTCTTGCCAAGCCCACAGCTTCTGTTCCTGACTCCCCACTGCCAACGTGGTGACAGCCTTCCCGGGTCTGGTGAAATGGGCAAACTGGGCACAGTGTGGTTTCCTGGCCCTGGCCCGACATCTTCCCTCTTGCGGCTAACCATCTGTGGCCTTCTGCTCTCCGTTAGAGCACTACACCAGCAAGGCCAAGGTCGGGCTCCTCCCTGCTGGTCCTCTTCACTTAGACCTATGCTCTGTCCCAGGGCCTCGGCCTGGGTGGCCTGGACTGGACGAGGGTGTGCAGAAGGCCCGGGAAACCGGGAGCCAGGCAGAGTTTGGCCATCTTCCTGTCTCCAGTCTGGGCTGGCCCACCTGCCTGATTCTGTGCAAGGAGCAGAGCTGAGACTTCCTTACGTGAAGGCGGGCACGTAAGTTGGTGGGAAACCACTGGAGACCAACAAAAAATGCCAGACGGGCAAGCACGAGGCTGTGAATGAGCCTTCTTGTTGGAGACACCCTGGAGATGTGTGGCAGTTAAGAGAACTGTGGTTTCACATCCCCGGCAGGATGCGTTGCTGTGTCTCAACATCCCCGGCATAGGGAGGAGCCGAAGATGAAGTAAGTTAAGGCACAGAAGGCTTGGGTAAACAGCTGGCTGCACGTCACCCCTTGCCAGAGTGCCTCAAGAGAAACCAGTGTGTGAACCTACAACTTCTTCTTTTTTGGTTTTTTGAGACAGGGTTTCTCTGTGTGACAGTCCTAGCTGTCCCAGAACTCACTTTGTAGACCAGGCTGACCTCGAACTCACTGAGATCCTCCTGCTTCTGCCTCCCAAGTGCTGGGCTTAAAGGCGTGCGCCAAGGACCTAGAACTACTTGTACCCATTTCAGACCCCATGTCTACTCCTTAAGTGTCTTTTCTTGAACCAAAGTAAACAGTCACTGACCACCCCCCTCCCACGGTCTTCAGGCAGCTGAAGCCTGGGCCTCATGGATGCTCGCCAACATTCCCTCAGGGACAACAAGTGTTAGAGGTGACCAGGCCTTAGGTCCAATGACCCTACCTCTGCTGGGAAGAAGGCCACGTCCTTGGAACAGGCTGTGAGACAGGTGCCCAGGAGGGTGCGGCCACTGAGCTCAGGTCTATAAATAAGGGACCCAGGAGGAGAAACTTTAATTTGCACATTACCTATTGGTGTTTACTTTGCTATTTCCAATATGGTCATTTAATTTTGCAGGAGACCTGACGGGGGGGGGGGGGGTGTCACCTGGGCCTGTGGTTACTTGACCACACCAGGGATGACTCCTGTGTCCTCTCTCTCCGTTAGGCAGGTCTCTCCACTGTGGTGAGCAGCTCCATCCTTCTCCCTGCTTCCTAGGGGCCCCACCTCTGCCAAGCTGAGCACCTCGTGGGCTCCTGTGATGCCCACTGCACATCAAGCTATCTGACTGCTTAGGCGACAGGAGCTGTGCTCCCTTTAAGTTTTACACCTCATCTATGATGTGGGGGCTCCACGAGGCTGGGCCTCAGACTGTGCCTCCCTCAGACTGGAGCTTCCTGGGGATAGGCACGTCTCTCTTAGACCGAGACCTGCTGTGGTGAGTGCACGTGCCTTTCCCTCGGCCTAGAGGCCTTTAGGGCCGCAGGAACCATAGCTCTCCTTACATCTTCTCCTGCCTGCGCCTTCTCATAAGGGCTTTGGGCCACCTGTCCCGGGCTATACCTGTTATGACCGCCACAAGCGCATTTGCTCTGCTCCTCCCCAACCAGCAAGAGTGACTGACGGGATTTTTTTTTTTTTTGGTTTTTACGAGACAGGGTTTCTCTGTATTGTTTTGGAGGCTGTCAGTCCAGCCTAGCCTCGAACTCACAGAGATCCGCCTGCCTCTGCCTCCCGAGTGCTGGGATTAAAGGCGTGCGCCACCACCGCCCTGCGACTGGTGGGATTTTTGATAGGAAAAAAAATGATAGACATGTTTTCTTTTCTGTGACTCTACCTATTTTAAAATTAATAAAAATTCTAAAAATTGCTGGGCAATGGTGGCGCATGCCTTTAATCCCAGCACTCAGGAGGCAGAGGCAGGCGAATCTCTGTGAGCTCGAGACCAGCCTGGTCTACAAGAGCTAGTTAAAGGACAGCCTCCAAAGCCACAGAGAAACCCTGTCTCAAAAAACAAAAAAAAAATTTAATTATGCATATCTCAAAATAACATTCTACAGCTGTGTTGAAATAAAGACAACTGTATTTATAATATGTAGAAAAAACATTCTTTGACCCAACAAATGAGTTTTTCCTTGACTCCAAAATAAGTTAAAGTGTTTCTCAGGCCTCTGAAAGTGTCATGAACCAGACTTACGTCGTTCGTCCACACGGTGACGGAGTGACGGGTGAGAATACGGCATAATTCCTTCTGCTCCCGGGATGCTAAAAGATCTGGCAGAAGGGGAGCTCAGGGGCCAGCGGGGTGGTGTGGGGGGACGGGGGCGTGACACTACAGCAGTCATTAGTCGTGCAGTGAGGAGAGGTGGCACGGCATGGAAAACTGGAACCACCCCACTGCCTGCCAGCCTTCCCCGGCCCTCCGTGCCAGGCTGGGTCACAGACCTGACAGTGAGCGGGAGTTGAGGTACGCTCCAAGACTTCTCTACTTCAGGTCCTTGTCCCAGATGAGGCTGCCTACCCCTTCCAGCCTGAGGCTTATGAGGCCCTGAAGGGTAAGAGAACCTAGGATGTGGCAGCCAGCTGAGGGTGTGTGCCGAGGAGAACCGCAGACATGCTAGAGGGCCCCTTCCTGCAGCCTCAGGCAGGCCCCGTGTTCAGAAAGCCCTCTGCTGTTGTGTGGCCCACCCCACAGCCCCCAAATGTCCCTCTTCTTTTCACTCACTCTTCCCTCTTCGCTTGTCGAGGCGTTTAAAACACACATCTGTTTCCGTCCCTCGTCGACCCCTCTGTCTCTTGTCCCCAGCCTCCGCTTCTCTCTGTCCCCGGGGTTTCTTTCTCGTCACCCGGAGCTCCCTGTCTGCCCTTTCCCTGTCCTCCTGCCCCTCTCCTGGCCTCTGAGCGTTCCTCTGCCTCACATACTCTCTGTTTCCCTGTCGCTCTCTCTGTCTCGCTTTGTCTTTCTCCTCTCTCGTTATTCTGAGACATGGCAGTGTCTAACTCAGTGGGGATGACACGTTCCACAGACAAATTACCTAACAAAAGCAAGGAGGAGCGTGCTTCAAGCATGCTTCAGGCCTCTGCCCTGCTGTGTGATATGCGCTCATGTGGCAGCGGTGGGGGGGGGGCCTGGGGGCAGGAGGGGGGGGTCAGTCAGGCATAGGGGCCACCTCCTGGCAGGAGGGGCTCCAGGCTGGCTGTGGAGGGCAGCATGGAAGTGCTCTGAGCCAATCTGTTCAGGTGGCTTTCAGGTGGATGTCTTTCTTCCCGAGCCAAAGCTAACCCTTTGGTCCCCTGGACATAAAAGCAGCTGTCTGCATTGGCCTATGGTACAGGGAGGGAAGCCGAGGGCAGCAGATATCTGCAGCTTGTAGAACAGTGTGGCCTCCTAAGCTTGTGTCCATCATTCATCTGGAGGGAAAGCCCCTGGAAGTGAGTCCCTCCTCCAAGCACCAGTACCGCCCTGTGTGGCACTGACAGCTACTAACTGACTGACTGACTATTCTCAAGATCAAACAGGGAGGGTGTGCTGTCATAGAGGAGTCCCGAAATGGGCTTGCTAGGGCAGAAAGTTGGTGTGGGCTTCCAGGTGACTCTGCAAGTCTTTCCTTCCTCAGTGGAGTACAGCGGGTGCCCATGGTCATAGGAGGTCTTCCTATGTCTTCCCAGGTCTTCCTATGCCTTCACATGCCTCTCCATGTCTCCCCATGCCTCTCCATGTCTCCCCATGTCTTCCCATGAATTCCCATGCCTTCCCATGAATTCCCATGCCTTCTCATGTCGTCCCATGCCTTTGCATGCCTTCCCATGTCTCCCCATGTCTTCCCATGCCTTCCTGTGCCTTCCCATGACTTCCCATGTCTTTCCATGTCTTCCTATGCCTTCCCATGTCTCCCCATGTCTTCCTATGTCTCCCCATGCCTTCCCACGCCTTCCCACGCCTTTCCATGCCTTCCTATGCTTTCCCATGTCTTCCCATGTCTCCTCATGTCTCCCCATGCCTCCCCATGTCTTCCCATGTCTTTCCGTGTCATCCCATGTCTCCCTATGTCTCCCCATGTCTTCCCATGCCTTCCTGTGCCTTCCCATGGTCTAATTTTCAACACACTTTGCAGACTTCAGAATGTGGTTCTTCCCTGAGCCCATCCATACAGGTAGGACATGGATTAACATGACGTGACCACCTCAGGCAGGACAGGGATTGCCACAACCCTCTCACAAGCAAAGAAACTGAGTTTCAGAAAAGTCAAGGCCAGTCAGTAGGTGGGACTAGAAAGGGCAATGCCTTGCTTTACAGATGGGGAAGTTGAGGCAGGTAGCAATGGAAACGGAGCTTCTTAGAGAGTGAGTCCAGAGATTCTGGATGTTTCTTCCATCCACAGCCAAAGGACACCTCTCTACCTGCGTACTGTAGACACATGCTTAGGGTCACATGGCTCTTGGAGAGTTCTTAGAGAGACCTATGGGCAACTTTGGGGATTTAAGCCTTTATTCCTTTTCTCACCACTGTGACAAAACATCTGACAAGCATGGCTTAGGGAAGCTAACTTTGGCCCACAGTTCCATAGCACAGTCTGTCATGGCAGGGATAGCATGGCAGCAGGAGCTTGAGAAGGCTGGTCCCCTTGCACACACAGCCAGCAAGCAGAGGCAATTGCTGGTGCTCAGCTCTCTGTTTCATTTTTCATTTAGATCAGGACCCCAACTCCTAGGACAGTGCTACCCAGGGTCACGGTGGGTCTTCCCACTTCAGTGAACCCCTCAATGATACACTGAGAGGCTGGTCTCCTGGGTGACTCCAGATCCCGTCAAGTTGATAATCAATGTCAACACATCACAGTCAGGCGATAGGGGAGCCCAGATGTACAGCGTGGCTCTGCCCACGTGAGGCAGAGGAGGGTCACACAATGCCAGCCCTGTCTCTCCCTCATTTTCTTCCTTTCTTTCTTTCTTTCTTTTTTTTTTTTTGTTTGTTTTTTGACACAGGGTTTCTCTGTAGTTTTTGGAGACTATTCTGGAACTACCTTTGAAGACCAGGCTGGCCTTGAACTCACAGAGATCCTCCTGCCTCTGCCTCCCGAGTGCTGGGATTAAAGGCGAGTGCCGCCACTGCCTGGCTCCCTCATACATTTTTTAAAGAGTTTTTTTTTATAATTGTGTGTGTGTGAGTGTGTGTCTTCATGTGGGTCTGCGCTTGTGAGTGCAGGTGTATGAGAAAGTCAGAGACATGGAATTCCTTGGAGTTGGAGTTACAGACAATTGTGAGCCTCCATGTGGGTGCTCCTTAACCTCGGAGCCACCTCTACAGCCCTCAAGCATCTTTGTGCCAAGTCAAGAGGATGGCTTTGCACCTGGCTTCCAGAAAGCGGGAACGACAAGAGAAAAAGACACTCGTGGGAGTCCCTGTACCCACCCTCCTTCCCCTGGGGAATGTCTCATTCTTAGCACAGAGGAGGAAGAACATTGCATCGCCTCTCTCCACGTGCTCCCCCTCTGTGTGCTCCCCCTCTATGTGCTCCCCCTCTGTGTGCTCCCCTCTCCCTGTGCTCCCCCTCCGTGTGCTCCCCTCTCCCTGTGCTCCCCTCTCCCTGTGCTCCCCTCTCCCTGTGCTCCCCCTCCCTGTGCTCCCCTCTCCCTGTGCTTCCCCCTCCGTGTGCTCCCCCTCCCTGTGCTCCCCCTCCCTGTGCTCCCCTCTCCCTGTGCTCCCCTCTCCCTGTGCTCCCCCTCTGTGTGCTCCCCCTCCATGTGCTCCCCTCAGCTCCCAAGACCGCCTAGCTCTGACTCACACCTCTCCAAGTCCTTGATCTGGGCCCGCCCTTCCCATGGCCGCAGAACTTGCAGGATTAGTGTTCCTGCCTGCACCCTGTGTTTTGTCTATTGAATATGCTGCCTTTATTTATCTCTAATCCATCTGCCCATTTTATTAATGAGGAATTCTCTGTTGTGAAGATAATCGGTGTTTCCGGCATGACGGCTTTGGGAAAGTGCCAGCTAAGGGCAGAGATGTGACATTTGAATTGGAGCAGGTGAGATTTGCAGGAGCGTGTTTGCAGTATTGGAAAGAGCTGGGTGGGATGCCTGTAATATCACAGATTTGTCAGGGTCTGGGCTCCACGCGGGGGTACCCAGAGTAACCACATGATACAAGTATTCCAGACACATGTGTTCTCACGCACTTTATACTCCCGGTCCAGAGGATCCGACAGGCTAGACCCGGGGAAGTGAGAACGGCTGGTTCAGCCAGGCCCTGCTCAGCTTCTTAACTGGCTCCAGGGTTGTGACTTCCCTCCCAGGCCTTTGCTTTGGAGCTGGGAGCTCATACCACACAGGAGACTCTGATTGTGTTAAGGGCTATACCTGTTAACTGAAACCCCTGGCCAAGGCCATGCACGGTACTTGTTATGGGCAGGTGCTGTGCTGTGACCCAAGTAATGGGGAGCTGATGCGGATTGAGCATCCTCACAGGGAGGTATTTAGAGGTGGGACTGGGGGCGCTGGGAAGGTGGTGGACCTGAGTTCAGGGCCTCAGCTTAGAAAGCTGGGGGTGGCTGTACATTCCTGTAAACCTAGTACTGGGAAGGCAGCTAAGTCAGGGACCCCCAAGTTCAATGAGGACCCTGCCTCAAAAGAATAAATGAAAAGAGGTTGAAGAAGACATTCGATATGAACTTCCGGCCTCCGCACGCTGTGTGTGCACACACACACACACACACACACACACACACACACAGAGGAGATCAGGCAGACTGGACCTCAAGAAGTGGCTGGCTACAGGTGCATTCAGGGACTTCCTTGCAGGGTAATATCACACTGTAGGAGTAGCTCCAGGCTTCAGGCAGCCTTGAGTCTCGTACATTTCGCCTTCAACTCACTTGTAGGATTTATTTTTGCTAGCATAGTTACTTAAATCTGGCTTCAAGCTAGTGTTAAAATTAGCAGGCATTCCCAAAGAGGGTGCCCAGCAGATGGAAGAGGCTCGGAAGCAGGCCGGGAACGGGAGGGAGTCTGCCCAGGAGGCGACATCAGACACAGACCATCCCTGAGGTGGGTGTCCCATGGGTGCTGAGAAGCCACAGCTTCTGGCAGCTTCCAAGGAAGGCCGCAGGACTGGAGCAGCAGATAAAGACGGGGAAGGCCGACGGATTTGGTTCATTGATTCGGAAAGGCACTGGGGACCCGGGTGGCAGAGCTCTCACCTGGCATGCAACAAGGCCTGGCTTGAATCCCCAGCACGGGCCAAACTGGGTGTGGTGACACAAGTCTCTAATGCCAACACAGGGAGATGTAAGAGAATCAGAAGTTCAAGGTCATATTCAGCTACATAACAGCCCAAGTTACGTGAAACACTGGGGGTGGCGGGGGGGGGGGGGTCAGGCAAAAAAGTCATACGAGCTGGTCTTGGCCAGCTCTTTCGTTTTATAGACAAATTGCAGTTCGGAGCAGAAGGTGACTTGTCCCAATCCCACAGCTAACAAACCACAGACCAAGAGCTGAGTGCATGTCTCATGATTTCCAGTTCTTGGTCCCCTCCTGCCTCTGTGCTTACACTGGGGCTGTACCTTGGGCTTCTGTTCCCTGGGTGAGAGGCATGAACGGAGATGGCAGGGATGGACAGGGCTGGAAAAGTGAGGGGTGGGTGAACACCGGCCTCTTTGGCCATCTGCTTCCTATCCTGTTTCTTCTATCTGGTCTCAGTATATTTATCTGTAAAATGGAGCGCTTGGCTCACATAGGCTGGCCAAGGCAGCATGTACCAGACCAGAACATTCTTTCTTGGCCACTGAGACCTCAGAGATGGGACAGAGCCAAAGCCAGGCCCTGGAAAGCCATGGCTCCAAGACCGGGAGGCGCCTGGTCCGGGGTGGAGGTGGGGGCAGAGAGCGGCAGAGTTAGCGCAGTGCCCTCCACCCCAGCTATTTTTACTCCAGAACACTGAACTGCAAGAGGCTAAAAATACCAGCAGCCGGTCCTGAACATCCTTTCCCCCGGGAGGCGGGTGGAGGCTGGCAAGGAGAGGCTGCAGGCGTCCAGCTTTCTCCGTTCTGAGATTGGGCTCCAGGGCATTCAGGAAATGGGCCCTTCCCTCCGAAGAGCACAGAGACAGCCCAAGAGGAAGCCTGCTTTTGTCATTCCCAGAAATCTCAGTCAGACTTGTTTGCACACATCCACATTTAAGCCCAGCATCATGAGTTCACTGCGACTTTGTTTTCTGCTTCTTCCACTGGTTATTTCACAGATACTTTGTGTTTGTCATGTTAATGGCTGCATAGTATTCCATCTCAAGACACTCTCTGTTTCCTACTTGCTGGACATTTGAGGACTCCCAGCTCACCCTTCTTACAAAGAAGACTGCCGTGGACATCTTTGGGCATGTGGTATTTTCCTTCTTATTAATTACTTCTGTAAGATAAGTGCTCGGGCTGGCGGGAAGGCTGTTTCGGTGCTATTTGATGTGGCTTGCCAAATTGCTTCAGAAGTTAGCCAGGGAAGATGTAATATGAAGACACAGCTCATGCCGTGAGCCAGTCAGGGTTCAGGGAAATCGGAGCAGGGAGCCAAGGGCGCTGCCTTTGCTCTCAGGGCCTTCCTTCCCTCCTCCTGTCTCCCTGCCCATTCACCTCGCCCCCTCTCCTTTCGTTATGTCTCCTTTGAAGACCAGGTCTCATGCGTCCCAGATTGGCCTGTAACTCACTGTCTACCTAACGGCGACCTTGAACTCCTGACCCTCTGCCTCCACCGCCTCATGCTGGGACTGCAGGTGTGCTCCGCCGTGCCTGGTTTTACACAGCGTTGGGGACTGAGGGATTCACGTCTGGTAAGCCAACATCCTACCAACTGAGTTACATCCAAGAGCTCTCCCAACTCTCGATTTTCTCCACACGCCTCTCCGGGTCTGCTCACAGTCTCTGAGGGCTTACTTTGTCCCGGTCACTCTGCCAGGCAATTTCCCCACCCATGCCCTGGACTCAAACAAGTCATAATTATCCCTGTTTTGCAGATGAAGAAACTGAGGTGCAAAAAGACTAAAGGTGCAGACAGTAACGTGGGAACCCATCTTGCTTGGCCAGTCCACCTCACTCTACACAGGCTCTCCTGAGGGAAACCAATGCTTCTGAGGAGGGAGACCGCAGAGTCAGAACAGCTGGTCTAACACTTCCTTTCTGTATCTTTGGACTCAAATCGTGAAGAGGGAAAGCCTGACTGGCTCGTCTGAATCAGGGGATAGGGACTCCAGAAGTAAGGGCCCAACGAACCATGATGGGGCAGGAGCAGGTAGGGGAATCCAAGAGGTACAGGACCATGAGGGTTGGTGAGCGACTATAATGGTGTCCCAGCTTGCACTTTGCTAGAAAAATTATGTGAAGGGCAGCTGGAAGGCTCAGGAGCTAAGGGTGGTTGCCACAAAGACTGGCAACCTGAGTTCAGTCCCAGTGGCAAAAAGAGAGAACTCATTCCTGCTATTTGTCCTCTGGTTTCCATACACAAACACGCACACACTCACGCACCCACATGCACACATATACACACACTCATGCACACGCACCCACATGTACACCACACATACACATGCTATACACACAATACCACCCACACATACAAATAAATATATTTTTATATAAAAGCATTTTATTTCTTCACTTAAAAACTTTTGCTTTCTCTACATTTATTTATTTATTGTGTGTGTGTGTGTGTGTGTGTGTGTGTGTGTGTGTGTGTGTGGCTCTCAGGAGGTGGTATTCCCACCTCATTCAGGCAAGGTCAGGTTGCACGTGGCATACTTCAGGCTAGCTGAAGGACAGCATCTGACCCATCGCGTGGCTCCCGGGAACTGAATGCGGGTCTTCAGGCTTGCTTGGCTACCTCGGGGCCATCTTCTGGGTCCTGTTCATTATTTTCCAAGCGCTTCTTCCTGAGACAAGCATAATCATTGATCTTTAAATCTCACGGGTACCAGTGCTGCGTGGGGTGACAGGATTCTGAGGGGGCCGCTGGTGGAGGGAGGATGGAGGCTTACTGATCTTTCTCCTTTGTCCTTTCAGCCTGCGAGGGGGGCTAACTGGCTTCCTATCAATGTTTCTGACATACTACTTGGACTATTGAACTAGACACTGTCCAGCAGGGACCTCTCTACACAGGAGAATCTGAGCTCGCCACCTCCTATGAGGCTCCCCGTTAGAAAGGAACCAACCAATCATTTTCAGGGTGTACTGCCCATCCAATGGACCTCAGCCTGATGCTCTACCCCCCCCCCCCCCCGCTCTTTGTTGCCTGGTGGCTTTACTTTATCCCAGTCCTGGAATGACTGTGCATGCCTTTACTTCAAAGCCCCTGGGACAGAGCTTTTGTGTGCACCTCTCTTTGTAAAAACCTTGCCATCTTTCTTTTAAGGCCTTCTGTCCCCAGACCCTGTGATAACAAAGTACCCCCAACTTTAGCACTAAACAAGGTCCCTTCCATAAAAGGTAGTAAAACTAGGGGGTAGCATGCAACAGGGTGATTGTGTATCTGGTGGAGACACTGAGGGCTCCGGGCGGGGGCAGACGTGTCCTAGGTGTCAGCATTGATGCAGAGACCACAGGCAGCTAGCTGATTCAGCTTTGTTTGACAGCCAGATGGCTTTGCACTGAGCCTACTCTTCCAGCCAGCTGTTGCCAGCTGTAGAGGTGGGTGGAAAAGGTGCTTTCTGAAACCAGGGTCCGGGCTTCTGCCACCCCCCCGTTTTGGCTTCTGCGGTTCAGAGCTGCGTCCCAGCCCCTGGGAGACAGTTTAGATTCAAGGCTTTGGGTAAGAACTGGACTCTTAGATTCTTCTTTGGTACTGTGGTAGCCTCTCATGGGACCCTCTTCCACCAGACCCTGGAGACATTCAGGGCTACCCACGGCCAAGGGAGCCAGTAAAGCCAGGAGCAGTAAGTGGTACTTTCTCTCCGCAAGCCATCTAGCTCCTGGCTGGGCAGCACCCACTAGAGCCCCAGGATCACGAGTCACAGATTAGGGCTGTTTTAATTTTAAAGTCTCTGCTCTTGGTGTAAGGGACATGATCCCTCTTGACTCTCAAGATTGGCAGACATGACGTTCTGGGGCTAGCCCCTTGTTTCCCCAGGTCAGTTCTTCCTTTGTGTTTGTGTTCGTTCTTTATGATAAAGACATTTTTGGTTGGGTGCAAAGCTGCCCACCAAGACCTACATCTTCTTGCTGCTCATGCAGTTAGATGTAGCTGTGACTAGGTCGGGTCAACGGCACAGCTTTTTCTTCCGGCAAGAATGCAAAGGCAAGGTAGGTGCACACAAAATACTGAGACAGGCAGAGCCACAAGACAGAAGGAACCTGGGTTCCTGAGACCTCTAAACTGCCATGTCATTTAATGAAGCCACCTGCTGGCATATTTGTGTGGTCTGTGCAGCCTTCTGTATTTTAGAGTCTCTTTGCAAGGCTCTCAATGAAACGGTCATCCTGGGACCTCCATGGATATTTCTCATTACAGGGGGGACCAGAGACCCTATGTTTTGTTGAATTTTGGTCTTCCCCGTCATAGCCTTCATACCCTTATATGATCACCCTTCACCATGACTCCAGACTTGCCTGTGACTTGCCTAAGCTACATAGTAAGTATGATGGAGGCCGGGCCTTGGGAAGCGCTCTAGCAGTGGTCTTGTCCTCTTGAAGGTCACTTTGCTTTGCTGAGACAGGATCTCAGGTTGTCCAGGCTGGCTGTGGACTTCCTCCTGGCTCCACCTCCCAAGTGCCAGCATCGCAGGCCTGTGCCACCACCCTGCATGGTACGTGGTGCAGAGGAGCAACCTTCCAGCTCTGTCAGTGGGAAGCAATACCCTCCTAACTGGGCTGCTCCCCAGCTCATCCCTTAGAATTCCACTCTGGGATATTTCTTCTCCACACCAAGGGTCGGTCTTGAGCAGCCCAGGCACAAGAGGCCATGTCAGAGAGAATGGAGACTCGGCCCCTGCCTGTACCTAACCATGCCAGCCCGAGAGTGAAGCAATTTACAAATGTACCTTCCAGTGTGAGGCCTTATGGAGCAAAGCCAGGCTGTTGTCCTTGCCACATCCTGTCCAAATTACAGACGTACAATCAATTAAATAATTACTGCTTGAAGCTACTAGCTTTGGGGGTGGCTTAGCACCGCCTGGAAGACACCACGGTGCTTTTCCTACATCAAGCAGCCTTCCTCACCACACCTAAAACACCACAAAGGGGCCCAGGGATGCTCTGGGAGGTCTTGGGAAGTCATAGCCTCTCTTCAGAAACTCAGTGACCGCCTCAGTGCCTGCCAGGTGGTCCTGTCTGGATTTAGTGCTTAGAGCTGTAGCTACAAGTGCAGTTATGGGTTCCAGGGACCGTGCCTGCTAATGTAGCCGAGATGTTGTGCCCTTTAAATGGGGTTTGAGGACTGCGATGAATCCCACGACTCACATGAACATGACTGCAGGTGAGTGAATAAGTGAATTAGATGAATAAATGCAGAGTGGGCCAAGAGCAGTTTGCTGGATCTAAGAAGAGGTCAAAGTGAGGTCTGGAGAGGGATTGAGAATCAGTCACAAAACCAAGGTCTAATGAAAGATTGCTTTGGGAATATTTTAACCCATTTAAATATAATTATAGCAGTTAACATTTACTGAGTTCTTACTATGTGCCAGGGGTGGTGTGAAGTGTTTATGTAAATTACTGCCTTAGTCATCTCAGCAACCCTGGGAAGGAGATATTGAAACTTTTATCTAGTTTTATGACCGTGTAAATAAAGGCCCAGAAAGGTTAGGTAACTTGCCTGAGTGGGCACGGTGATCTGAATCTGGGAAGTCTGGAGTTGGCACCCCCAGGGAGCTGCTGCCATGCTCAGAGAGGTGACAGGAGCTCCATTCCCCACTCTTAGAGAGAGCCAAGGCCTGGCATGCTGTAGGATACAAGGCCTACCCTGAGTTTACCACAAGCTCCTAGAGGCCAGACCGGGGAAATCCTGTGCCAGAAGAGAAGGAGTAGGAGATGGGAGGGGAGTCTGGGGTCTGCAGACCAGGCAACTAGACTTACAGATGAGGATGCCCTGTCTGCCTGAGTACCCTCGCCAGGAGCTCTCACTCTGCTCAGGAATGAGCCTGGCCCACTCACACGCGTCCCTAATGCCAGGTTCCAAGAAAGCCACCTAAATACCTGGTATTTGAGATGTAAAGAGACCGGCTCCCTGTACTTAGGGCTGCACTAACTTTTCCAATTATAGCGCCCTATTTTCCAGAGTCTAAAATGGACATATGTTATAACTGTCTTGGGCCCCAAGGTTTCAGAAACACCCTTAAGGCTCCTGAAATACAATCATATATTTTAGACTAATTCCTAAAGGGCCGAGCGGGGTTATCCATGACATCCGCCAGCAGGATGGAGATCTGGTCTTTGTTTGCAAATGAGCCTGGAGCCTGGGTCTTCTGCAGGAACCAGTTCTTAGCCTGGCTGGGCAGAGAGGCTCAGACTGAGGTGGGAATGGGAAAAGACACAGCCTGCCCCAGAAAACCCCAGTCTGAGGTAGACATGGCCTGTCCCCGGGAGCTAACGTCTGAGGTAGACATGGCCTGTCCCCAGGAGCTAAAGTCTGAGGTAGACATGGCCTGTCCCCAGGAGCTAAAGTCTGAGGTAGACATGGCCTGTCCCCAGAGAGCCCCAGTCTGAGGTAGACATGGCCTGTCCCCAGAGAGCCCCAGTCTAAGGTAGACATGGCCTGTCCCCAGGAGCTAAAGTCTGAGGTAGATATGGCCTGTCCCCAGAGAGCCCCAGTCTGAGGTAGACAGGGCTTGTCTCCAGGGAGTTCCAGTATGAAGGAGACATGACCAGTCATCAGGACACTCTAGGTAGACAGTGGTAAGAGTGGACTCAAAAACCCAGCAGAAGGCCTGCAACAGCTGGGCAGACTTTGCTTCCATGGGATCTGTTGCCCCTGGGTGGGCAGGTGCATGTGGAAGCCACCTGTAGGGCTAGAGTGTCACCTGCAGGCAGTGTACGTTGGTGGGGACGATGGAGCTGAGATGAGAAGGCTTGCTGGAACCACTGTGTGGCTTCCTGCAGGCTGGCCAGGGCATTTGCTCTGAAACCCAACCGTGGTTATTAAACATTGATCTCGCAGGGTGATGGGCTTTTCTGGTTGTAGCATTTGGCCTGTGGACATGTGAGTAAATGAGCTAGAACTAATCCTGTAGCTAAACTGCGAGGCTTTCAGGAAAGCACACGCCTCACTTGCCTAATAGCTCCGTGGGGGAGATGAGTTATAAAGTGTCAGCCCTTAAACGGCCCTTTTCCTGTGACAGGGAAGCAGCTGTCTTGGAAGCCTCGACTCTTGACACTTGTGAAAAACAGCAGAGCCAACCATGGTGCTCATAGACCAACAGCAATTATTGAGAGAGGGAGGAGTCCCACATAGAGGAGAAAGAGCTCTGGCTGCATCCGGAGAGCTGAGTTTAATTCTGCTTAGTCCTTAATTAGCTGATCATCACCTCAGAAATGGAGTAACATATCCTGTCACCATAGAGACAGCCTGGAAGAGAAGATAAGGAGTCCTGGTTCAAGGGAAACACAACCTGTCCTCAGAGGGTCCCAGTGTGAGGGGACATGGCCTGTCCTCAGGGTCCCCCAGTGTGAGGGGACATGGCTGTCCTCAGGGGCTCCCAGTGTGAGGGCATGGCCTGTCCTCAGGGTCCCAGTGTGAGGGGACATGGCTGTCCTCAGAGGGTCCCAGTGTGAGGGCATGGCCTGTCCTCAGGGTCCCAGTGTGAGGGGACATGGCTGTCCTCAGAGGGTCCCAGTGTGAGGGGACATGGCTGTCCTCAGGGTCCCAGTGTGAGGGACATGGCTGTCCTCAGGGTCCCCCAGTGTGAGGGGACATGGCTGTCCTCAGAGTGTCCCAGTGTGAGGGGACATGGCCTGTCCTCAGAGTGTCCCAGTGTGAGGGGACATGGCTGTCCTCAGGGTCCCAGTGTGAGGGACATGGCTGTCCTCAGGGTCCCCCAGTGTGAGGGACATGGCTGTCCTCAGGGTCCCAGTGTGAGGGGACATGGCTGTCCTCAGGGTCCCAGTGTGAGGGGACATGGCTGTCCTCAGAGGGTCCCAGTGTGAGGGGACATGGCTGTCCTCAGGGTCCCAGTGTGAGGGGACATGGCTGTCCTCAGAGGGTCCCAGTGTGAGGGGACATGGCTGTCCTCAGGGTCCCAGTGTGAGGGACATGGCTGTCCTCAGGGTCCCAGTGTGAGGGGACATGGCTGTCCTCAGGGGCTCCCAGTGTGAGGGGACATGGCTGTCCTCAGAGTGTCCCAGTGTGAGGGGACATGGCTGTCCTCAGAGTGTCCCAGTGTGAGGGACATGGCTGTCCTCAGGGTCCCCCAGCGTGAGGGGACATGGCTGTCCTCAGGGTCCCAGTGTGAGGGGGCATGGCCTGTCCTCAGGGTCCCCCAGTGTGAGGGACATGGCTGTCCTCAGAGGATCCCAGTGTGAGGGGCATGGCTGTCCTCAGAGTATCCCAGTGTGAGGGACATGGCTGTCCTCAGGGTCCCCCAGTGTGAGGGGACATGGCTGTCCTCAGGGTCCCAGTGTGAGGGGACATGGCCTGTCCTCAGGGTCCCAGTGTGAGGGCATGGCCTGTCCTCAGGGGCTCCCAGTGTGAGGGGCATGGCCTGTCCTCAGGGTCCCAGTGTGAGGGCATGGCCTGTCCTCAGGGGCTCCCAGTGTGAGGGGACATGGCTGTCCTCAGGGTCCCCCAGTGTGAGGGGACATGGCTGTCCTCAGGGTCCCAGTGTGAGGGGCATGGCTGTCCTCAGGGGCCCCCAGTGTGAGGGGACATGGCTGTCCTCAGAGTGTCCCAGTGTGAGGGGACATGGCTGTCCTCAGAGGGTCCCAGTGTGAGGGGACATGGCTGTCCTCAGAGGGTCCCAGTGTGAGGGACATGGCTGTCCTCAGGGTCCCAGTGTGAGGGGACATGGCTGTCCTCAGAGGGTCCCAGTGTGAGGGGACATGGCTGTCCTCAGGGTCCCCCAGTGTGAGGGGCATGGCTGTCCTCAGAGTGTCCCAGTGTGAGGGGACATGGCTGTCCTCAGAGTGTCCCAGTGTGAGGGGACATGGCTGTCCTCAGAGGGTCCCAGTGTGAGGGGACATGGCTGTCCTCAGAGGGTCCCAGTGTGAGGGGACATGGCTGTCCTCAGAGGGTCCCAGTGTGAGGGGACATGGCTGTCCTCAGAGGGTCCCAGTGTGAGGGGACATGGCTGTCCTCAGAGGGTCCCAGTTTGAGGGGACATGGCTGTCCTCAGGGTCCCCCAGTGTGAGGGGCATGGCTGTCCTCAGAGGGTCCCAGTGTGAGGGACATGGCTGTCCTCAGGGTCCCAGTGTGAGGGGACATGGCTGTCCTCAGAGGGTCCCAGTGTGAGGGGACATGGCTGTCCTCAGGGTCCCCCAGTGTGAGGGGCATGGCTGTCCTCAGAGGGTCCCAGTGTGAGGGACATGGCTGTCCTCAGGGTCCCAGTGTGAGGGGACATGGCTGTCCTCAGAGGGTCCCAGTGTGAGGGGACATGGCTGTCCTCAGGGTCCCAGTGTGAGGGGACATGGCTGTCCTCAGAGGGTCCCAGTGTGAGGGGACATGGCTGTCCTCAGAGGGTCCCAGTGTGAGGGGACATGGCTGTCCTCAGAGGGTCCCAGTGTGAGGGGACATGGCTGTCCTCAGAGGGTCCCAGTGTGAGGGGACATGGCTGTCCTCAGGGTCCCCCAGTGTGAGGGGCATGGCTGTCCTCAGAGTGTCCCAGTGTGAGGGGACATGGCTGTCCTCAGAGGGTCCCAGTGTGAGGGCACATGGCTGTCCTCAGGGTCCCAGTGTGAGGGGACATGGCTGTCCTCAGAGGGTCCCAGTGTGAGAGGCATGGCCTGTCCTCAGGGTCCCCCAGCGTGAGGGGACATGGCTGTCCTCAGAGGGTCCCAGTGTGAGAGGCATGGCCTGTCCTCAGGGTCCCAGTGTGAGGGCACATGGCTGTCCTCAGGGACTCTGGACGCCTGGTCAGCAATGTCAACCACTTATCTTGTGGGAGTCTTGCAGGTCAGAACCGGCCTGGGGCGCCCAGGCTCCATGAAGGGCTGCACTCTGGGGACTGGAGTGTGTTGGCCTGACCATGCAGCGAAGGCTAGGAAAGGGGCCCGTTTGTGCCTGCAAACTCTGCCTCCCGTACCTGCGGCTTTGTTTCTAGAACAATCCGCTAGACTTCCCACCTCTTGGGAGCAGGGATACCCGTCTACCTTCTGCACTGCTGCAGCCCAAGAGCTCAAGGCCAGGCCTGGTAGCTCAAAGCACTGCTCGGTTTGTTAGAGTCCAATTTTATTCTCATCGCCAAAAAATCTTTGCAAACCACTCCTCCTTCAGGCAGCCACTCAAAAGCCCGACTATAAATTCATTTACTCATAGAATACAAATCCCGACTGGCTATGGGGGGAGGCAATGAATTTAGAGGGCGATTACTATGTAACAAATCTTATGTGAGTTTCTTGCTGACACGGGGTTGGAGGAGCCTGGCCTGTCTGTGCCTTCTGAGGTCTGCCCTTACAGGCAGGGAGCACCTCGCTCATCTCCCTAACATTATATGGCTTCCTTTCAGATAGGTCCTGTTTTATAAATGAGAAGGCTGAGGCCCAGAAATCACACAGCATACCTGGACACATTCTAGGAATTGCAGAGCTGAGATTTGAACTCAAGTCCAACTCCACCCCCCATTTTTTCTGAATTCTATGCAATCTTTTTTCTAGCTAGTTTGGGGACTGAAAAGGTAACTCCCCCAAATGTTTGTGTGTACCCCAGGAAGCCTAGTTCCCGTCGTGCAGGAGAGCGTCAGACCTGATGGCAGCCCTCTATGTAATGTCACCGCCTTCCCGACAAGCAGGGAATTTCTCAGCAAAGCAAGTGTCTGCCACACTGGCCCAGCTGCCTGGAATAGTCCCTGTCAGCATTCAGAGTGTACGGCCATGCACAATTTCCCGGAGCTGGAAAGTCCTAGAAGGCATCGAATTGGGCGGGCCGTCACATCTGCTGCAAAGCTCCTAACAGAGGGCTGTTGGTGTCACCCAGGCCTCACTGACTAATGGGGAAGGGGCTCCAGTAGATTCTTTGGTGTTGGCCTGGCAGGGGTCAGCCTCCAGCAGAGCTGCCTATAGGAGTTGAGGCGTCCTTCTCACAGTTACTGCTCCCGGTTGTGGGTTGTGTCCTGTCTCTCTTCCATTACAATCGTCTCTGAGGAGGCACAGGGCAGAAGTTACTCTTTCTTGGGTGTGTTGATGTTGGTGTGTGTGTGTGCGCGCATGTGGCTTTGCTGCTCTCCACCTGGAGAGAGAGAGAGAGAGAGAGAGAGAGAGAGAGAGAGAGAGAGAGAGAGAGAGAGAGAGAGAGAGAGAGAGGGAGAGAGGGAGAGAGGGAGAGAGAGAGAGTCTCTCACTGAGGCCTGGATCTCACTGATTTGGCTAGACTTGCTGGCTGATGGGTGAGCCCTCAGGATCCTCCTGACTCTATGTCCCCAGCCTTGGGATTACAGGTGCATGTCACTGTGCTCAGCATTTTACTAGGAGGCTGTGGGCCCAGGTATAGACGCTGGCACTTATCCCCCTCCCTGTGCAAGAGAGATGAGGGTTAGAGCTTGGAGAAGTCATGCACGCTGCCCAAGGTCACTCAAAGCCTCCAAAGTCAGCTAAGATCTGAATCTAGAGCTGTCAGCTCCAAAGCCAACTCATCCAAGTTTGCTGAATTGTTTAAAAACACGCTGACTTTATCATAAAGTTATGAAAAATGATCCAGGTCTCCCTATCCAGCTACAACTCTGTGTACCCAGAGCGTCTCCAGGAGGAAGGCAAGGGCCTAGCTACCCCTGGGAAGGCCTCCAGGAGAGGACACAACCAGGAGGAGGCATGCTGTTCACTGTGGTCTCCAATCCCTGCTTGGCCTTTCTTTATTTCTTTTTCAAAATGTGTATGAGTACACATGTGTATCCACGTATGCATGAGTATATATGTGTGTATATCCATGTATGCATGAGTACGCATGTGCATCCATGTATTTATGAGTATGCATGTGTATCCGTGTATGCATGAGTATATATGTGCATGTGTATCCATGTATGCAAGAGTATATATGTGCGTGTGTATCCATGTATGCATGAGTATATATGTGCATGTGTATCCATGTATGCATGAGTATATATGTGCATGTGTATCCATGTATGCATGAGTATATATGTGCATGTGTATCCATGTATGCATGAGTATATATGTGCATGTGTATCCATGTATACATGAGTATATATGTGCATGTGTATCCATGTATACATGAGTATATATGAGCATGTGTACCCATGTATACATGAGTATATGAGTGCAGGCATGTGGCTTCTCTTATTTCTATGCACTCCAGCGACTCTCCTGTGTCCGCCTCCCATCTTGCTGCCGGAGTTCAGGGATTACAGATGTTAACCCCTCTCAGTTGGCCTTTACTTGGCTTCTGGAGACTGAACTTGAGTTGCCAGGCTTGTGTGAATAGTGCTGAGCCATCTCTCCAGCCCTAAAAATAAATTTTAAATTAACAGAAGTATAGTTTCCAAGAGCCTATACCAAACTTCCTGTGAGTCAGCATCCATCCCCTTGGTGGAGCCTTGGAGATTATGTTAACATGAATCCCAGGAGGGGTTCAGAGTCTCCTAACCATAGCCTCCTGGAGGTAGGACCCACTCTGGTCTCTTCTGACTTGATCAGGTCTCAGCTCCAGCAGCCCCATGAGGGTCGGAGACTGCCTTGCCAGTGGCTGGCCTCCCCTTTTTAGTTCTCTCCAAGGACCTAGCTGTCTTGATGCTAACCTTGCCAGCAAGCCTGAAGCACAAGAATCTCAGACCTGTGCTCAGACGCCCGGCAGCTGCAGGTCACACCCGCTCAGCTCTCTTCGTGGACACCAGGACCTTCTCTTTGCTTTCCGTTCAGGCCCCAGAGCCTGTGTTCTCCAAGGTCAGCCATGTCTACATTGCTATTGTCCCTTAGACAACATGGTGGTGTCCAATCACACAGTTCCAAGCTTGTCATTGTCGCTTTGGGCTGCAGCTCAGGGCTCTGCTATCCCCCTGCGGCAGTACATAGAGTTTCTCTGTGTGTTTCCCTGGGTGCTGGCAGAGAGCTGGCCAGCATGAGGACATCTGCAGCCAGACCACCTGGGATCTGGGCCTGGCTCCATTACCCTTAGCCGTGTGACCTAGGGCACGCTGGTATGCTCCAGCAGGAGGACTGTGGAAGGAGTTGGGACATGTGAGGCTTTGAGAATAATGTTTGGTCTGTGGGGAGTACACAGTGGGTGTTCTGGGTAATGTCACTCTCATTAGCATCCCAGCAGAGAGATTGATAAGGGATATTATCCAGTGTCCTAGGTTCTGGAGTTGTACAATTTGGCTTCTAGTTTCTACATTCCAGTTTCTGGCTCTTTCATTAACCTCTCAAAACCCATTTCCTTCCTTCTTTCATTCTGCTTTCCTTCCTTGTTCCTGTGTGTGTGTGTGTGTGTGTGTGTGTGTGTGTGTGTGTCAGATATATGCATTTTGTACATGTATGTGTGTGTGTTTGTGTGTGTGGTATGTGCATTTTGTACATGTGTGTGTTTATGCGTGTGTGTTTGTGTGTGTGGCATATGCATTTTGTACATGTGTGTGTTTATGTGTGTGTGTTTTTATGTGTATGTGTATGTGTATATGCATTTTGTATGTGTAGGTGTGAGGAGGCCAGAGGTTGGTGTTTGGGGTGCTGTTCTGGCTAGTCTTATGTTAACTGACACAGCAGGGAACCTCGATGGAGAAAATGCCAGACTGGCCAGTGGACAAGCTTGTAGGACATTTTCTTGATTGATGACTGATGGGGGAGGGTCAGCTCACTGTGGGTGGTGCCATCCCTGGGCTGGGGGTCCTGTTTCTATAAGAAAGCAGGCTGAGCAAGCCATGAGGAGCAAGCCAGACAGTAAACACACCCCTCCCTCTATGGCTTCTGCTTCCGTCTGTGGCTCCAGCTCCTACCTGACTTCCCTCTGTGATGGAATGGCCTGAGAGCCGGAAGCTGAAACAAACCTTCCTCTCCTGTGTTTTGTCACAGCACTAGGAACCCTAGCTAAGATAGATGTCTTCCACCACTGTTTTCCAGTTGTTGTTGTTTTTTTTTTTTTTTTTTTGAGACAGAGTCTCTCACTGAACCAGGAACTCACCAGTTTGGTTAGGCTAGATGTCTAGTGAGTGCAAGCAGCTCTCCTGCCCTACCCCCCACACTGGGGTTATAGATGTATGCCTGTCCAGCACTGGGATTACAGGTGTATGCCTGGGTCTCTGGCTTTTCACGCGGGTGCTACAGATCGGAACTCGGGTCCCCAAGTTTGCACTGCAAACTTATGCTTCAGCTTCCTAAGTGCCAAGATTACAGTTATGTGCCACCATGCTTGGCTCATCTGTAAGTGGGAACGTCTCCCACTACACAGGAAGGCTGAGAATGGGGCGTGGTATCAAACAGATGCTCAACAAATACCCACAGCATGAACGAGGGCGTGAGGGCAGGGCGAGAGAAGCCCGATGGGTTATAGCAGGGTCTGATGGTCAAGAGAGCATAGCAGGGTCTGATGGTGTACCTGTGGGTCAAGAGAGCCGGCCAAGATTCTCTCCAGTGCCAAGGGAATTATAGCCAGAGAAACACCCTAGACTGCACATGGATTCATGAGACATATATGTATCTATCTTTGCTGTCATCAGCAATACCCCCACTATCAAGGAGTCAAGTCACAGAAAGGCATCCAAAGCCACAGTGATAGTTAATTTGAGGAGACAAGTCACTGCGCATGTCTGCAAAGGGTTGTCTAGATTAGGCTAACTGAAGTGGGAGGACCAACCCCGAGTGTAGGCGGCACCATCCCGTGTTGAGGTCTCAGAACAAAAAGGAGACAATGAGCTGGGTATTAGCATTCTTACTCTGCTTCCTGGCTGTGGATACAGTGTAGCAACTGCCTCATGCTCCGGGTACCATGCTTTCCCCACAACGATGGACTGAGCCAAACAAACCCTTTGTTCCTTAAGTGGCTTTTGTCAGGTATTTTGACCCAGCAAAGAGACAAGTAACTAATATACCATAGAGAGTGTATTTGGCCATGTCGTGAGCAAACCAGACCTGAGGCTGTCTAGAGCAGCCTGAAGAATCACCAGAAAGCAAAAGATGCCCCTCTGTGGCTTTCCCTGTGGGACTGGCTCCATCCCACCCAGAGTCCCCCACCTTAGAGAGCAGATTGCCCCCACACTACCCTGGCACCTCTTCTATACCCATTCTGATGGTCCAGTCCGGGTCTAACAGAAAAGTAGAAGGCCCATCGCCCCCCCACCCCCACCCCGCACTGTCCAAGACTAGACCAGAGGTCTAGCTTTCAGTTAAACCCACAAATGTTAGGTGCCCCAAGGCCAGGCACATTCCCTCGATGATGTCTTGTTCAGTGGTAACTCACCTGTTAGAGCACCCATCTGTAGACCGAAAACCCCATGAGGTCCAATAGGTAGCTCTTATTCCCCTTGCTACCACTCCTGGAGATCATCAAGGGGTGCACAATGTAGTGTTGTCATCTTTTGTGTCCCCAGTGACACCAACACAAAGACAGACAGTAGCTAGATGAGCTGAGCATGCACATCGGGTCAGACACTGTTCTGGCTTACTCTGTGTGGCTGTGACAAACACTGAGACCTTAAGGGAAAAGACAATGGGTTTGGCTTATGTGCCCAGGTTACATCCATCATTGAGGGAAGTCAGGGCTGGACTCAAGCGGGAACTCAAACCACAGAAGAACGCTGCTTGCTGGCATGTTCCCTCACAGGCTCATGCTTAGCTAGCTGTCTTATGCACAGTCCAGGACCACCTGCCTAGGGATGATGCCGCCCACGGTGAGCTGTGTCCTCCTACTTGAATTAACAAGCAAGGCAACCCACCTCCCCCAGCCCCACCCCCCACCCCCGCCACAAACGTATCAACAAGCCATTTGATCCAGGTAATTCCTTACTTGAAACTTTCCTCTCAGGTGACTCTAGGCTGTGTGAAGCTGACCTGGACAGGCACTTCATAGACGTGAACTCGTTTAACTCTTACAACCCTGATATCGAACCTTTACTTACAAAGAGGAAACTAAGGCACAGAGCTGTTGAGTCACACAATTGAGAGATGACAGGATTCCAGTCCCGATACCCTGACTACTTTCCACCTCACTTCGGGCTCTCGTGTTTGTGGAATGACAGGTGTGATTCCGGAAGGACGGTAGGCGTGTGTTCTCCTGTTGGGAACTAGAGAGCAGGCTTGGTTTCTGGACTGACCTGGGAATTGGAGTCAGAGGCTCGGCATCTCAAGGCCTCTTGGCCCTGGCTCCACCTCTGCCCGGCCAGGCCGAGGCGCAGGCCCCAAACAGGGCTTGGTTGCTAGCGTCCTGGTAGGGACGCCTTGCCCAATAATCCCTGCCTCTGTGGGAACCCAGCCATTCACCAGCCATGTCTGTCAAGACCAACTAGCCTGGCCCGGATGCCAGCTGCTCCCAAGACTCTTCCCTCCTGAGCTTTATCCCCCTCCTTGCAGCCCCTCTGAAGTCAGGAACGCCGCCTCCTTCCCACCCTGCTTCAGTGGCCTTCCTGAGAGATGAGCCTTGTGAGGGTCAGGCTGCCTGAGCGAGGTCCAGTCCTAGCCCTGCTGTGTGGCCCTGGGCAATGTCTCTTAATTTCAGTGGGCTCCATTTAATTGAGCATGGACATCAAAGCAGGTTGTTGTGAGGACTAGACTGAAGAGAAGGGGAGTTAGGGTTCCGTGGAAGGCTTTTAACAGTGATACATTTGACTACATTCACCTAACTTCTTAGCCACAGAGCCGGTTCCCGCGGGGAGGGAGGGGGAGCCAGCAAGGCAGTTATAACCAGCCACAAGGGTCCCCAGCTCAGCTCCCCCGAAACCCTGAATTGGGCTTTGGGACACGCCCCAACTCTTCCTTAAGTCATCTCTGAGCTGGGCAGGGGGGGATGGTGCCCTCATTCTTAGGAGCCCCTAGGGCATGTGGTGTCTCTGAGGAAGATCCTAAACCCTGTCTCTAGCCATAAGGCTTATCTGAATTTAGTGTTGGGGGTCAGTTCAACTCCTTGTGATGCCCTGGACTATTTTGTTTTGTTTCTCTTCGACTTTATTATCCTTGCTTATCCACACAACATCGCTAGGTCTAGAAGGTTCCTTGCAAACGCATCAGTCTCAACTGAGCAGCAGCAGCAGCCGCGGTCACTTGCAGCTGTCTGTCCCCTGCTGTGTCTGCCCACAGCTTGCACACTCCACTCCTACAGCCCCTACCCCCATGTCATCCTAGTTAGGCAGGAATGACAGGTGACCCTGGGGATGCAGCCAGGGTCCTTCTTTATTTCCCTTGCATACGTTTTTCCCTGAAATTGCTGTTCATGGATTTCTATGTACAGAAAGCTAACTCAGCGGCTCTCATTTCATGAAAAACGTTAACAGCTAACATCCCGGAGTACTCTGTAGGTTCAAGCACCAAGTATTTTCTCTGTAACAATGTGTTTCAGACTTTACCATAGCCCTCTGAGGCATGTACTGTTATGATCCCATTTTCCAGATAGGGGGACTGAGGCACCACCAGGAAGTTAACTGACTTATTCACAGTTCAGGTACGAGTTTGTGGCAGGCAGATGGCCTGTGGTCATCTGACCTCTACTGGCCCCTGGAAGCGCTTTCAAATGTCAATGTCCTCTAGTCCAACCTCACCTTCCTACTGTGTTCTGGATTCCATTTTGTCTTGAAGAAACGGCTCAGGGAGTGCTGACCTAGTCCTGCTCCGCTGCAATGCATGTGAGGCTCGCCAGCCCCATGTCCCATCCTGTGCCCCCTCCAGCTTACCCTGCCCGCCCACTCTCCCGCTCCTTTATCCCAGGCCTCATGTGGCAGGCAGGCAGGGCAGGGCTCAGAAGTGCAGGTCCCGCTGGGCCTGGAGGCTGGGAGAGGCCGAATCAGCAGGTAAGAGTGTTCACACCAAGTTGTTCACAGTCACCTGTAGGTCCAGCGCCAAGGGATTGCACGTCTCCGGCCTCCTCGGGCATCTGCAAAGGCCCTCACACATATGCGTACACAGAATTAAAAATACATTTGAAAAAGCATACATGTGCATCTAGATCTGCACCTATAGATTTATGTGTATATATAAATATGTAAGTCACATGTGCATGCCACATGCAAATAAATCAATCACACATGTGTGCACACATTTCACACAAGAAAGCTCACAAACATGTGAACACAAACACAGACCATATAAACATACATAAGTAAGCACGCATGTGCACACCTCTGAGGCACACACAAAGACACCTGCATCTTGGCATGCATGTGCCCATACTCTCGGGTGCCTCCCTGGCCTGACCTGTAGAGAGCCGATAGGAAAGCGTTGGTGTGTCTGGGTGCACTTGGGGGGGTGTCATCGTCCCTTGGATGGAGGTAGTGCTGGGTCAATTATCTGCTTGTTTCAGGGCAGATCAAGAAGTTCCCAGACTGTACAGAGATTTGAGGGTTCCCCACAACCCATCGCCTTGCCCCGAGATTGGCACTGACCACGCCTGCTTCCAGTGGCCCCCAAAAGCTGCAAGATTACAGTTTACACAGATGCAAGAGTGGGTGGGCCAAGCAAGGGGGCCTTTGGGCAAAAAAAAGAGTGGAACCCATTCTGTCAGACTCCACGGTACCCACACTGGTTGGGCCACGCTTCTGAGATCTCCTCTGGGACTATCACACAGTTGGTGCTGTGGACAGACATTGCCCTGAAGGCCAGCAGCCCTGAAGGGGCCACGATTTGACCACGGATTCAGATACCAGGGATTCTGAGGCAGCGTAGACTCCCTTCATGTTTGGGATCCCCACAGTCTATGAGGGTGTGTCTACAGGATTGAGGGAGGCCCTAGGCTTCCCCTTCCTCTCCTCCTCCCCACTCTGGCTCCCCACCCCCAGCTCCCCTCAGACACATTCCTCTCCCTCAGACATTCAGACATTCGTTCGCTTCAAGGGCTTGTGGTGATTTCGGGCAGGGTTTGATTTGCTCTCAAGCATTTCCTTGAGTGGCCCCTGGGTGTTTGCTCTGATCCAGATGGCATCCAGATGCAAGCCTCCCCAGCCCCAGTTTGGGGTTTCGGCTGGGGGAGCCCCGTCCTGACCTCCACCTCACACCCACTTTCCTGCCCCCCCCACCCCGGCAGCTTTGTTCCTCCGGCCTGAGGTCAGGGCACGGACCAACACCTCTGCCTGCGGCCTTTCCAAAGCTGGGCTCCTGGCCATCCTATTATTGGCCCTCCCTCCTCAGTCTTTGTTCATTTCAACAGGTCATTGCTGCAAGAGCCAAAACAAATGTCAGCGTGATAATGAGGGGAGCCGTGATGCAGTTCTGCCTGCTGGGGCGGGGAGGGGAAGACCGGGTGTATGTCGGCAGCAAGGAAGGGAACACGTGCTTGGAGCCTTGGATCTCCAGCCCAGATCTCTAGGGACCAGAATCCAGATCAAATCCAAATGAGGAAACATAAATGACAGCAGGGCTAGTTAGTAGTGTAAGGATAGGGCCAACAAGCCCCAGGCAACAACTATCTAAAGAATACCTCATTCAGTCCTGTGAACCAGGTGTGAGTGCTCCCATTTTATAGGTAGGGAAACTGAGGCCCAACAGGCAAGAAACACCAAGCAGAGTACTTTTTTTTTTTTTATGGAGTAACTTCTGTGTGACAGGCGCTACATAAAGATCAGAACTGGGCATTGGCTTCCAGAACCTCCGGGGTCTTCTGGGTAGCCTGCCTAAGCCAGGCTTTTGGGAGCTGCCTCAAGATGTCCTTCCTGGCACAGTGACCACCAGTCTGGTGAGAAACACCCCAGGGAGGCCCGGTGGCAGTCCTGGGCAGGAATTCCTGGGACTCTGGGTCCCAGGCCTCCCTGCGCTGTCCAGCACTGCGCTCCTAAGCCCGGGAACCAGAACAACACTTGGCGGCCTGGGAGGCAGGTGGCCCTCGCTGACCCTCCCTAAGCCTGCCACCTCCCAGTGGAAGTTAATATTTATTCCTCCCCCGGGCCCCGTGCTGCCGCTGTGGGCATCCCAGAGGGCGGGAGGTCTTCCCTGACCCCGGGACGCCCCTGGCCTCCAGGAGCCTGTCCCCCCACCCCGCTCGCACCCACACCTGCTGGAGGAAGGGGCGGGTGTGTGTCCAGGTGGGTCATCTTCTTTGCGAGGTGTGCAGTCAAACTTCCTTGACAGAAAAACGGGGCATCTGGCCCCAGCTCAAAGGCGCAGGGCAGACATTTCCTAGAACTGCGGGGCTGTGGCCCTCACAGGTGTGCGAAGAGGAGGCGGAGCCAGGCCTCCCAGCCAATCAGCATCAGGTAGCCGTGGGGACCCTACAGTGGCCCTGCCAGCCGGTCCTGAGGGCCCTTGGGAGGAATCCACCCTGTAGCCTCCCTAGTCCTGGAAAATACCAGACAGGTTTGCAGGGCAAACAGGGCGCTCCCTACCCGGCTCCCCCGTCCCCACGGCACCCTCAGGCCGCCTTCTAGCATGTGAGGGCCAGCAGCCGTCCCTTCTTCCCCCACATCCTTCCAGATTGTAAGTGAGCTCGGCTCTGCAGCCAAAGAGAGGTTGTGGGACAGGCTGCTCTCCCTGAGGGAGCCGGGGGGACCTGGACCCTCAGAACCTTTGTAGGCCGTTCTGAGCAGGTCGCTCGTTAGCAGAGTGCTTGCCTAACGTACTCAAAGCACTGCGTAGACCAGGCATGGTGGAACACACTTGTAATCTCTTTGCTCAGGAGGTGGAGGCAGGAGGGCCAGAAGTTCAAGGTCACCCTTGGCTACGTAGCAGCTTGAAGGCTAACCTGAGCTATGAGACTCTATTGGGATGGGGGAAGGTGAGGGGTGCCCCCAGTCTGGGCAGGAGGAGACTTTCTTCACTGGACCCTGCGGGCTGGGGGTACCCACTCCTTGGCACCGAGGGTCCTTAGGTAGGCTCAGTTTTCTGACACCACTTGGCAGAACCAGGTGCCTGAGGATTTCAGTGATGGCCAGAGGGAGGTGACGCTCCTGCCAGCAGCCTGCTGGTAGTCAGGTAGCCTAAGAGAGAGTCTGGGGCTGGCACACCGGTCCCCGCAGGTTAATGTTTGACCTGGGGCCATGTGTTTTTCCACTGGGTATTTTTATCCTCTGTGCCTGGCAGTGGGCAGCTGGGTGCCTTCCCCCACGGGCACAGAAGGGGGGAGCAGCTCCGCTGGGGTGGCTTTGGGAAAGGCCCGGCTGCAGGGAGAGCTGCGTGCATTGATTACATTCCTCATCACTGTGACCAAATGCTCGACAAAAACAAAGCAATGTATGGGAGGAAGCAAGATTTTTGTTTGTGGTTTGAGGGTGCAGAGTCCATCGTGGAGGGGAGGGGCCCGGTCCATCACGGTGGGGCGTGGCAGAAGTCAAGGCTGCAGGAGCCTGTCGATGGGACTCCTCACATCTAGGCAGACTAAGAAGTGAAGAGAGGAGGATGCTGAACTTGCTTTCTCTGTCTGTTTTTTATTCAATCCAAGGGTCCCAGGCCACAGGAAGGAGCCACCCCGCTTCAGGACTGGTCTTCCACGTCAGTTAAACCACTTGGGAACACATTGCAGACTCACCAAGTGATCCCACATCCAGTCAAGCGGGCAGTGAAAATGAGCCGTTGAAGTCTACTCCCTGTCAATCTGGCATCCAAGCACACCGCTTGTGTGTGCACATAGGCATGTGAGCAGTGCGTGGTGTGTGTGCAGATGCACTCACCCCGTGGCACGCGAAGGCATAGTCACTTTTGAGAACAACCACATGGAAAAGAAACAACTGGAAGAGGCCAACGACAAGCTAGCCCTGGCCCCGCCCTGGGACCACCCCATCCCTAGTAGAGTAAAGACTGGCAGAGATACACACGAGGGGGTGGGGTGTGTAACCCAACCCAGCTTCTCCAGGAAGTCGGGATGCTCCCCTCAGAAGCTGACAGCGTGGACAGAGACTCGCTCTTTCCCATGGCTAGAGCGAGCGGCAGTGACAGAGCGCCCTGTCTTGCTCCTGGGTCAGTGTGGCATGGGGAACACAGCTCACTCCCGGGGAACCCCCTTTGAAGGGGAAAAGGCCTGAGGACTCATGACAAGAGCTCTGTGTTCAAAACTGAACTGCATATGCTTGGCCTTCCCCTCTCTGGGTCCTCCCTGGTCTGGGTCCTCCCCTCTCTGGGTCCTCCCCTCTCTGGGTCCTCCCCTCTCTGGTTCCTCCCTGGTCTGGGTCCCTCCCCTCTTTGTGTCCTTCTCTCTCTGCCTCCCAGCTCTGGGTCCTCCCCATTCTGGGTCCTCCCCTCTCTGGGTCCTCCCAGCTTTGGTCTCCAGCTCTCTCTGTCTCTGTTTCTTCCTCCCAGAGAGGGTCTGGCCTGAGCTGACTGCCTGCTGGACTGTGCAAGCCCAGTGTCCCAAGTCATTCTCACACGCAATCAGCGTCCAAGGGAGGGAAGTCCTCAAAGGCTACTCAGCCCGGGGCTCTGCTGATGCCAGGTGCCAGCTAGATTAAAAACAGCTCTCTTCCTGTCCCTTCCAGGAATCGGTCCTCGGGTGTGGCAGTGTGATGGCTCCTCTTCATCAACCTGACAGCCTTTAGAATTACCTAGACTGAATTAGTTGAGGCAGAAAGACCCACCCTAAATGCGTGCAGCACCAACTCACGGGCTGTGGTCCTAGCCTGAATAAAAATGAAGGAAGGAGAAACCCATCTAAGGCCAGGATCCATCTCTCTCTGCTTCCTGACTCGGGATGCAATGTAACCCTGCCATGATGGAGCATGTGCTCAAATAGGAGCCAGGGAGGTGGTTCAGTGGGTCAAAACTGACAGCCTGAGTTCAGCGCCCAGGACCCATGTCAGGAGCCAGACGTGGCTGCCTGCATCTGTAATCTCAGCACTCTTTAGTGAGACGGGAGACACGGGAAGTGACCAGAAGCTCAGTGGGCAGTCTGGATACACAGAACAGCAGAGACAATGAGAGGCTGTGCCTCAGCACCAGGCAGGAGTAAACTGGCTCCCGAGCTGGCCTCTGGCCTCTACACGCTATGTAGACTCTATGGTTCATGTGCCTCCTGCTGTAGCGCGTGTGAGTCTACACACACACACACACAGACACACACACACGCGCGCGCACACACACACACGCGCACACACACACACACGCACACACACACACGCACGCACACGCACACACCCTGTCATCACACTGAATCCAACTGAGAAATATACCATGAGTCCTGTGGCTGAATCCCACACATCCCCTCAGTCCATTCTGCTGGAGTTTGCTCCCTCAGCCTGGTCCCTGCATTGAACACAGCTACCTCTTGCAATGCACTGTTTGGTATTTCTCACCAGCCAGAAGTCCTTCCCGAAATCTGTTCTCAGGTTTCTTGCCATCTTTTATCCCAAATCAGGGAAAGGAATGCAAAGATGGCCTGCTACTCCTGTCCCATGCCCTGATGTTACCAGTAGGACTACGGCCTTCCTCGTTGGCTCGGGTAGGTGTCTTGCTGCTGGCTAAGGAAGTGGGAGTCTCCAACACTAGGTCAGGAGAGTCTAGATCAGTGGCACTCAACCTGCGGGTCGCAACCCCTTTTGTGGTCACATGTCAGATATCCTACATATCAGATATTTACATTATGATTCATAACGGCAGCAAAATTACAGTTATGAAGTAGAAATGAAATAATGTTATGGTTGGGGTCACCACAACATGAGGAAGCATATTAAAGGATCGCAGTGTTAGGAAGGTTGGGAACCGCTTCTCCTCTATCAAGCCACTCCATAGAAGTTTCTTAATGCTGCTGTTTCTTACGAGGACCCGGTAGGATGGAGGCAAGGTCTTTGGATTCTCACTCTGGGGGGCATTTGAGGTTGTGCCTCCTGGGACACCAAGGAGTCTTGCAGTTGGGCTCTGCACCCACAATGACCCAGGCTTTCACTGCAAGAGGCAGAGGATACCAGTTGGCACCGATTCTCTGAAACGGAGGAACTGGTTCCTTTCTGGTTGACAGAATGGGGGAATTCCTGAGACTCGGCTTTGGGCGCTGGCTTTGCACCCAGATCAGCCATTTCTTAGAAGCCGGTTGGTTTCCCGTAGTACCCTCCCACCTCCAGCTACGGCCTGGGTTTGGCAGATGGATCCGTGGAAACCGAGTGTTCAGAAAGGGCGCATGCAGACTTCTCGAACTCCCGCTCAGAGGAACAGAGGAGGGCCACACCCCAGCACCAGATGCTCGTCAAACCTCTCTCGTGTTGCCCGGGCGCCTCTCCCAGGAACATCTGGATGACTAGACGAGGCAGCCCTCTAGCTATCCCCAGCCCTCCCTTGTCCCCTGGTCAGTGCAAAGGGCCCAGAAGACATCCCGAATGGGACAGACAGACCTGCATTCCAGAGGCACAGACACCATCCCAGCTAGTCAAGAGGACTTCATGTATTTCAGTGACTTTTCTCACTGCTGTGACAAGATACCCGGCAAAGGACAGTCAAAGAAGGAAGGGTTTCTCTGGGCTCACGGGTCAAAGGAGATGTCACGGCAGCAGGAGTGTGAGGCAGTATGTCCAGTCAGGAAGCAGAGGGCGGCGGATGCTGGTGCAGCCCATGTTCTCCTTTTATTCACGCCTGGACCCCGGCCCACAGGACGACACTACACACATTAGGGTACTACTCACATTTGCTCCTGCCCCTCCCCCATTAGCTCAGTCTAGAAACCCCCTCACAGACAAACCCCGAGGTCTGTTTCTGTGGTAGTTCTAAACCCTGTCAAGCTGACGACCACTATTAACCACAATGTAAGTTCAAAGCCAACCCGGGCAATTTATCCAGTCTCTCTCTCTCTCTACCTCTCTGTCTGTCTGTCTGTCTGTCTGTCTGTCTGTCTGTCTGTCTCTGTCTCGCTCTCTCTCTCTCTCACACACACACATAAATAAGTAAAGTAAATCTTTGAAAATATTTAATGTTAAAAAGGCGGAGCCAATAAGATGGCTAAGAGGGTGCTGACCGTGCAGGCCTGGCAACCTCAGTTTGATCTGTGGTGCAACCCGGGAGAGCCATCTCCACAGGGTTGTCCTCTGGCCTCCACACATGCTCCATGGCATGCGCACTCCTCCCACCACACACTCACGCTCACACACACACTCACACACTCACACAAGCACACATGCTCACATACATGCTCACACTCACACATGTGCTCACACACATGCTCACACACTCACACAAACACACACACTCATGCTCACACACACTCACATATACACTCGCGCTCACACACATGATCACACTCAGACAAACATACACACTCACACACATGCTTATGCTCATACACACTCACACACTAACAACAATAATAAACTAAAAAAGCACCAGAAGTATAGTTCATAGGCAGGATACTTGACTTACACATGAAAGGCTCTAGGTTCGATCTCCAGACTAAAATTTAAGAAATAAATAAAAATAAAACAAGCTGCGTCCCTGGAAGGCACATGCTCAGAGAGTGTGGCCTGGACATGAGTTCAAGATGGCTGCCAATGTTGCTTAAGTGCTTCCCAAGCTGGGCGCTCTCTGTACTCTTACCTGGATGGAGGGCCAACCAGGACCCTGTGCTCTTGGCCTCTGCATTCAGAGGCCCGGGGACAAATGGCCTCCACATTGAGCAGCGCACATATTGAACCCCTCTGTGATTTCCAGAGAATTCTACTGGATTCCTCTCTGCTGATGCTTGTTAAGAGCAGACATGGAGCAAAGCAGACAACCCTTCAGTCGACAGACTAAAATAATAATTAAGGACAATGATAACAGAAGCTGCGATTTACTGAGCGCTTCCTCCAGGGCAGGCCCTGTGCCAAACTCATAACCCTTACCCAATCCCGGGCTCAAGGAGGTTACTCAGGGTCACTGGAGCTAGCAAGTGACCCAGTGGGTCCACTCTCCTTGCTGCCCCAGTCCCACCCACTGCCAGGCCCCCAGGAATTTAGAAGCCCCAGGGGAAGGGAAGGAAGGCAAGCTGTGGCACTCATTTTACAAGACCAGGAATTAAATAAATCAGCACATAATTAACATCATCACATCTCCCTGACTAGAACACTGTGCTAATGAGGTCAAGGTGTCAGCTTTGAGTCCTGTGAGCACAGCACAGAGCCACTGTAAAGGAGCCGGCCCACCACCCTGGAACCGGGCCTAATCGGATGGACGGACATTAGGGCTGTGCGTCTTCTGAAGAGGCAGGGAATCTAGATAACAAGTCTGAGACCTAAACCAGCAGCTACCTCTGGATAGCGACAGCCCTGGGGACATATGGGAGGGATCTAGAGGACATGGAGATCTGGGGAGCACTCCACCATGCCCCTTCTCAAAACCTCTCTTTGGTCTCCTGTAAGGAGCTGTCCGAAAAATTTGGGAGTCCAAGGAGCTGACGCTGTCGACTGCTAATGAGGATGCAGAGCAACAGGAATTCTCGTCATCGCTGGAAGGACAGGAAATGCTCCAGTCACTGGGAAGATCACATAGCAGTCTCCTACAATCCTAACTGTGGTCTTCCCGTGGGATCCCCCAGTTGTATTCTTATGAATTGACTCAACTGACCTTAAGGCTTATGTCAGGGGCTGGAGAGACGGTTTGGCAGTTAAGAGTACCCTTGCAGAGGACCCAGGTTCAGTTCCCAGCACTCACAGTCAGTTTATAACCACTTGTAACTCCAGTTGCAGAGAACTCAGCGCCCTCTTTTGGCCTTCTGAAGCACCTGCATGTATGTGGTGCATATGAACTCAACCCAGGGTGCGTGTACACAGGTGCACACACATCAACGTAATAAACTGCTCCTTTACAGATCTGCCTGATCCCCTTCTAGCCCAGCGTGAAGGAGAGCACACCACTCCTTGGTCCTCAGGGTATGTGGTCACATGAGTGAAGCTGTGCAGAGATCAGAACATTGACATTAGGATGCATCCCACCATGTCACCAGCCATGTGGCCCGGGGAATAAACCCACCCTCCCCCCAGACTCAGGTTCCCCACCAGAGTAAGACAGATCAAATTCCCACTTCCCAATAGTAAGAAGGTATTGAGAACATTTGTGAGCCACCAAACCAGAAGCAAGTACAGTGAGGACACTCAGAGGTGGCCATCAGCAAAAAGCCAGGGACATAAGTCAGTCTGTTGGAGGAGCCACACTGGGTGGGCTTCTGGGAGGCAGGGCCTCGTGGGCAGTGTTCCTTGGGAAGGCTCAGGTGCAGGCACTCAGGGCGGGGATGAACTAGAGAGGAGGAGGGGTCACTCTGGCCCCAGGGCTTGTAGATGCAAACCCAGGAGGCTACACTGTGTTGGGGGGGAGGACCGTAGGCAGGCAGGCAGGCGGGCAGGGATTGGGGGGGAGGGGCTGGAAGGGCCAGGAGGAAAGCTCAGAGGACAGTAGCACTTCCATTCATCCATAAGCAGCCCCTCTAGGGTTTATCAGCTTTGGCCTCTTTGATAAGCTGGCCAGCTTTTCAAATTTAGCTAGCAGGCGATGACTTCTGGGAGAAGGCACGAGGGTAAGGCCGACATCTGTCCTGCACAGAGAGGGGCCCAGCCCGGGTATAAACCTGCAACTGTCTGCTTAGCTACCCTCGGGGTCTTCACCCTTCAGAGCAGCTCATGCCCAGAGCCTCCCTGAAGCCTTGGGCATTCCGGTCCAGTCACCCCAAGAAAGGGCAGACGTTGGAGCCCTTGAAAGGCTAACCTTAGTTCTTAGATTGGGTGGGATGGGGACATGAGCTTAGGCGGAAGCTGTGTCTCCACCGTCAGACCTGAGGCTCCGGAGGCCGACACTGGTTCTTCCATCTGTCTGGGGCCCTCAGTGCAGCGTGGGGCTTCTGCCTCAGTTTCTTCCTTTGCATCCCACATGGAGGTCTGTCTTGAGCCTCCTTGGGATGCAGGGCAAATTCCTTGCCCACTTCCAAAGCATCCTCTGCACACTGCCCAAAACAAAACAGTGGGGAACTGTTGTTCTGCTTGCCTTCAGAAGCTTGCCGATGAACGGCCAATGAGGGGGCCCTGGGTAGTGTGGCTGCCAGAAAAAAGCCAACGGTCATCTTCCTCACCCTTGCGACCAGCAGAGCTTGGAAGAGGGGTGGCTCGCACACCCCACATGGCAGGGGCTTCCTGGGGCCCCCAGGCCTAGGCCTGTCTTGTAAATAGTTTAACTATGTTTACATAGCAGTGATACGCGAGTTACCTTTCACAGCCCCCACATTCCAGAGAGCAATCTTGGGTGATTTACCTTGCCCTGCATGGTTGCCAGTCCCTGCAGTGGGTGGGTGGCCTCTGAGGCCAGGCCCACGGTCCTGGAAAACTAGGTGCCCCACCCCACCAGGCCCTTCCTCGTGTGTGTTCCAAATGGGGACTCGTCATCAGGCTCGGGGACCACCCTAAGGAGTCCGGGGAGCTGCGGGGGGCCATGGTGTTTTACCCCAGCCTTGCTCGTCTCTGTGCTACAGACAGCTGAGTTAGAAGCTTGCCCATGGCATTTATGGTGGCGAAGGGTCGTGGCCTTTAGCTGTACTTTCTGTGCTAGCCCTGGTGTCTGGTGTGGCAGTCACAGAGATTAAAAAAAATAGCAGTGTGCTTTGTTAGACCCCTCCTGGGTATTTAGGAAGTGCAGCTGTGAGTCCTCTTATAGACCCAAAGCTGCATTGAAGACTCTATACAAGTTGTCCAAGGACATAGCGACAGAGGAACCGAAGAGTCCAATGGGTTTCTCAGCCCTGCCTGCAGCTCTGACTGCTGAACTGGGCAGCACGACCTGCTGGAGACGTGGGGACCAAGGATGTGTCAGACACTTATGGCACAGTCCACGCGCATCAGCACCGCGTGTGCAAGTACCTAGAGTGCACTATGTGGGAATCGGGTGCCTCCACACAAGTCTGCACGTGTGCATATAGCCTATGGGTGAATCCCCACACATCCTATCCACCCATCACCTTCAAGGTACGGCAATGCCGTGCAAAGGACGTTAAGTCCCAACATGGTCCTCACCATTGCTAAGAGCCCGCCTCCATCTTCTGGGGATGACAGATCCACCTCTGGAGGTCACACTCCTTGCTCAGTTCCACAAAACTAGGAGAGCTTGGGATCTCCCACAATTACCCAGCCAGGGACTCTGGGTGCCTTTGGTGGGGTCAGGTACCTTTCTCAACATACAGTGGAATCAGTCACAATCAGTAAGAGGCCAGGTGATTTCAACATCCAGTGCCTGCCTGGCCTTCCGGCAGCTGCTAGCTGGCTGCCTCCACAGGTAGCAGCAGGAGTGCAGCAGAAGACCTTCGATGCCCAGTCCCTGGGCTATCCAGTCCTACCTCACGCCCAGTTACATGGCCAACAAGGGACCAGACCTTCACATGGTAGCATCTGCCATAGACTCCTGAGGTAGGAGCTGGGCAAACAGCCCACAGGCGTGGACTGGCTTCCTAGCCGTGAGGCCTGAAGGGCTTACTTTTGGTGTAAGGCCCAGCTGTTGCTTGCTTAAAATTCTTAATTTTGCTTTGCTGTTTGTTTTTTGTTTTCTTTTCTTTCTGCAAATGATGTAGGCAGTTCCACCATCAGCTGAGGTTTTCTTGGGGGGATGGGGGTAGGATTGGTACAGACCTCCCCGACTTTGACTTCCTGCACACTCTGGCATGACCCTCAGCCTCCCTACTAACTCAGCCTCCTGCTCGGGGCTGGTCCGGACCACCCAGATGTGGGTAGCTGTGGTTTCTCCTCGCCCACAGCCCTACCACAACATTTGAAGATGTCTTTCCGCGGTGCGTTCCAGTAATGATCCTTCTGTGGTCGCAGCCACGACGAGAGAAACCTGGACACAGTTTCCAACCTGCCTCAGCTGTCAGTTGAGAGCCCAGGAGTAGACTGGTCCAGCCCCAACACTAACAGGCGTTAGCTCTCAGAACCCCAGTTGCTTTTGCTTTAAAATGGAGAGTCAAATGTCTCCCCAGCAACAGTGAAGGGAAGATGTCTGGTGTTATAATGTGAATATTGCCACTAGTCCCAGAAGTGATTAATGCTGGTCTCAAGGAGCAAGTCAGCTCACACCAAGAAGAGACTGTTGAGGAGAGCTATCCTGCTCCCTGGGTCTCTCTGACCTCTATATGACCTCTGCTACACAGATCACTGCCTACCAACAGGACATCATCTACCACGAGCCCCTTACCAAAGCCAATGGGGTGTTTTGAGCCTCTAGAACTGCAAGCTTCTATAAGTCAACTTCTTTTCTGTATAAAGCAACCTTTGGACCCAGCCCTAGGTATTTTTGTTATAGCAATGGGAGATGGATAAATATGAGAGGCACCCAGTAATGAGCCCAATGCCCACGGTTTTTGGAGAATATTTTAATTCAGCAACTTTCCTAGCGTCTCATGTGACTCAGGCTTAAAGCCATTATGTAGCTGAGGGTGGCTTTGAACCTACGGCTCTCCTGCTTCCAGCTTCCTAGTGCTGGGGTTAACGGAGGCTTAGCTGATGACTGAACGAGATCCTCAACATGCTACCCACTGAAGCTACATCCCCAGCCTAGTTTCAGCAACTTGTTGATGGAGCATTTACCAAGTGCCACGCCAGCGACAAGTAGCTGCTCCTACAGGAGCACACAGCCTTGGTGTCCTGGAGTGGCTGCGCGGAGACTGTAAGACAGTGAATTGCAGTGTGCGTGGAATGTTGGTGTGCGTAAGAGAATGGGGAAACCGAGGCCCAAGGAGAGCATACCGTGCCTACACTGGGACCTACCCAGGAGTTTCATTCTTAGATGGTTGTGGTAGGAGGACGCCATTCAGGAGTCAGCTCTCTCCTTCCGCTATGGGAGCTCAGACCCCAGGGCTCGGGGAAGTCATCTTGCTGGTCCACAGAGCTCCATTCTAGTTGCGGACACACTCTGCTGTGCCGGGTGCTGTGTCGCCAAGCTCTTACCCGTCCAGTCTGGGCAAGGTTTGGTGAAGGCATATGTGACAGGAAAAGGTTCCCTGAAAGCACAATGTTGAATAAGGGGACTTGGTGGTGGGGAGAGGTGGGGGAACCACCAGAGGGCAGGGGCGGTGTGACCCCCTTTCCCATCTGTCTTTAGAAGCTCGCTCTGCCTCTCTGTGGAGAAGGGAAGCAGGACACGGGAGGGCTGCTGGGAAGCAGCTACAGTAAACCAGACCCCGCCTGCAGGGGTTTGGAGGTAACATTGTTGCACTCCTGCCTGCCATGCCCCTGACAGGCCGGGAACGGCCATCCTTCCCTGGCTTTGATGGCCACGGCCTGTCCAGCCTGTGATCCCCAAGACTCTGAATTATTCTGCCTGAGAACCAGGCAGTGAGTTGCATGTCTGCCCCAGGCTGCAAAATAGATTATCTTTTTTTTATTAGCTGTCCCTTGTTAACTTATAATTGCGATCATGTAACATTTAATAGAGGCACAAAGCAGTCTTCGGCGCTGGCCCACAGTCATTCATTAGCTAACAAGATGGAGCGCCTCATAAAAAAGAGCCGTTAAAAAATTTCCAGAGAAATGGAAAGCGGGTGGTGATGCAAGCCCTGGTTAACAAAGACAGGAGGCTGGGGGGAGGCGGATCGGGTGTGAGCTGAATAACCCAGTCCTGATAAGCCACAAAGCGGAGCCGGCTGCTCCTGCTGCCGCTGCCTGACTCAGAGAAGCAGGGATGTGTTGGAAATCCAGCAATGTAATTAGCAGGTTGCATCATGCCTCCATTATAAATTACAATGGGCTCAAAGAGGGTGGATGGAGGGGCAGGGATTAGATGGGGTAACCTGATCCCCATGCCAGAGGGGCGGGCAGAGAGCTCAGGACCTGCCACCCGGACTCTCAGCGACCTGAGTAGCCTCTACCTCCCTGTGGCACAGGACTGGGGGGTTGGGTTGGGGGGGGCAGGGACTAGACCTGCTCAATGGCTGCTTTGTACAGCTCGGGAGAATGATTTACTAACTGGAGGAATCAGGAGGTGTGAAAGAGGATGGCCCTCTTAACCCTGCCATTGTCTCTGGTCTCCAGGAATGTCCTCTGGCTCCGCCCACCTATGCACCTGTGCACACGGTGTGTCCTGGGGAGGGATGGACACCAGGTGAGAAGCTTCCTCTGTTAGCTGGAGTGATAAGATCTGAAGGGGCTGTGCAGGGGAGTGGGAGCCACCAGCTGGGGTTATTGAGACTCAGCAAACAGGGGATGACCCACGCTAGCTTCTTTCCGAGAAGAGGTGGGGGGAGAGGCTTGTGGGGGGGAGTCCTCTCCTGGGACCCATCCTGAATTTTAACACCTCTGGACTGTTGGTGCATAGGTCAACGATTGATTTCACATCCTCAAACCTCAGTTTCCCCATGTAATCTGCTAGCTAGCTAAATGACCATGGTAGGTAATGTCCCATTGCTATGCCTCTGTTTCACCACCAGGTCTTGTCACAACCTACTGTGTGACTTAAGACAAGCCGCCTCCCCTTTGGATCTCTGTCCCCATTTACAAAGATGTGTGACCCACACAGTCTTGGATGTCCCTGCTGGGCCCAGGCAGCCAACTAATCTGGCACCTGGGAGGCCAAGGAACTGGGCTGGTAGCCCTGCAAAATCTGTGACTCAGAGCCTAGCGAGGCGGAGGTGAAGGCATACGGAAGGCAAACTGAGGTGTGGATGGCATCAGTCCACCTTAGCCCGCGTGGAGACACACCCCGTTCTTCCTCCTGGTGTGAGCTTGCCTTTCAAGCTGGCCTCTGCAAACAGCCTTTACTCCACAGTGTTTTCTTAGCAGCCCCGTACCTGTGTGCAGGAAATAATCCCATTAACTGTATTATTGCTACGGAGGAGAGACGAGGAAACAGCTGCCCTAAAGTTCAATGAACTCGGCTCCCTCTTGAACGGAAAACCACAGAGCAGAGGCGATTGCCCAGTAGCAAGCTTTCTTTGAACACGGCTTGGCTGTGTGAGCGCGGTTCTGCAAGCAGGGTGTAGTGTAAGAGAGACCACGCAGCTGCCCCTGAGCCACCGACCACTCTCAGTCACTCCCAGGTCTCTAACCGATGTGGGCCCCAGTCTCCTCAACAAACCAGGGAAACGGGACACTGGTAAGGGGCAGGGAGTGAGCTGCCATCTCAGCTGTCACTGCCCTCCCTGGGGCCCCAGCCCTGTCTGTCCCCTATCTCTTTATTAGACACACTGCTAAATACCGAGTCTGATCACACTATGTTCCTGCTTAAAGGCAGGGGCGTGGGGGGGGTGGGGGTGGGGGGGGAACGCCAGCTCCGAAGCGCCTCGGCTTAGCAGGTTTCCCAAGCTGTTGGGGCCCATGACTGACTTCCTTTGCAATCACTTCTCTTTGTGTCCCTGCAGTTACTCTGGATGGGTTGGTCCTGTCCCAGCAGACCCCGGGTTACGGTGTACCTCCAGGCTGTCCCAGCGTCCCATTGCCTGTCTCTGTGGCCAATTGATGAATCTAGGTTCAGCCTTCAGAACCTCATGCCAGCGTCACCTCCTCCTGGAGGCCCTCCTCCAGTCTACTCCTCCCATTCTGCCTGTACTCTGAACTCCCTGGGGGAGGAGCCAGGGGTTGACAAGCAGCCAGTGCCCAGAAGTGTCTTCTTGGTGCCCCCCTGCCTTTTCTCACACTGGGGAAGAGACTGATGTGGCCCGAGGCCAGAGGCTGGGGGAGGGAGATAAAACAGAGATAGCTTATTCCTTGACCTAGTCACTTATTTGTGTGGCCTGAGCTCCCATTGAGGGGAGGGGTGGTGCCAGTCCCGGCCACTCTGGACACTTACAAGGTGCTCCAGGGTCCTCAGAGGCCTTGGCCTGGGATGAGGCAGGGATGTTGTTGAAGCGGACTTCCAGCGAGGCCGAGGACTGGCGGGTTTGCTGAACCAGGACAGCCAGGGAGCTCTCTGTGGGTGGCAAGCTCCATGGACCTCAGTTAGCAGAAGTGGAGTAAGGAAGCAGAGACAGTTCCTGGAGGAGTCGTGGTATTTGCCAGGAGTTCTCAATATGCTTTTCCCTGCCCCTGCCATCATTAATCAGGTGTCTATCCTTGGGCCCACATCACGGAGCAGGTGACCACTCTTCTGCTGGGTCAGGATGACATGAGATCCCTAAGTTGTCACGTCACTCAGGCATCTGGCCTTGGGTCTGTGCTTGCGAGCAGAGGACCACGACAGCAGCAGATCTGGTTCCTGGGTTCCCTTCTCAACAAGCAGAGCGAGCACCAGCTGTGGGCACTTCTGCTGGGTGGGGCCAGAAACCAGGTTCAGATACAGGTGGGCCCACAGTCTGTAAGATGTACCCTCAACGTAGAGAGCAAGGAGCTTGGCTGCAAACGCCTTTACATGCAGACCCACGTCACCAGCCTCTCATGTGTGGTCCACATGTGTCTACAGGGAAATATGAGAGACAACGTCAAATGCGTGCATTGGGAGGATACTGTGCATTTGGCACACTTTTTAATGCCTTGTTCTCATCCAGCCAGTATTGTGTATAGAGGGCCTGGCACTGTCTTAGGAGCTGAGGCCGTGGTATCTCTTTCTCGGGGAGGGTGGTACAGCAAACTTGCCCTGGCAGTGATGGTAACGGCCTTTGACCAAACAACAGGGTGAGTGAACCAAGACAGGCAGCCAAACTTTTGCCAGGCCCTGTGACTGTTCCGCAAGAGAGAAACCACTCTCCCTACCCAATGGATAAGGAAACCAAAGATTGGAGGGAGGAGTCCAGGTCTGTCATCCAAGCTCGTCACCTCCAATAAATACATTTTGCTGTCACCCTGGGGTTTGTCATTTTCAGTCCCCAGCTTTTTGTTTTATTGTTAATACTAAGCCCTGTCGTGTCACTAGGCAAGACTAAAATAAATCCCATGTGATTCCCAGGACAAAGAACCAGGTTTGCATTCTGGGCACAAGGTATGAAATTCACAGAGCTCTCCAACCCCAGCCCAGGACAGACACTGACTGTTGAGTGTGTGCACATTCATGTGTGTGTGGGGTGATTTATGTTTGTGTGAGTACATACGTGTCTGCATATATGTGAAGGGGAGGTAATAACCTTGGGTGTCATTCCCTAGGATGCCATCCACCTTGTGTTTCAAGATGTGGTCTCTCACTGTTTACCTAGAATGCACCAATTCAGCTAGGCTAGCTGGCTAGTGATCCCGGCCATCTGCGGGTCCCTCCCATCCCAGTGCTGAGGCAACAAGCGTCCACCATGCCTGGCTTTTTCAGGTGGGTTCTGGAGTTCAAACTCAGGCCTTCACCCTTGCCCAGCAGGCCCTATACCCACTAAACCGTGTCCTCAGCCCACGACGGCCTTCGAAGGCTCCATGGTGTCAGATTCCCTGAGAACTGGCTATCCACGCTTGAATCTGAAAGCTGGCCTTGTCCCCACAAGCCTGGCGTGACCTATGACTGTTCTGGCCACCCACGAGGGTTGCAGCCTGAGCAGACAGAAGTCCAAAAGTCAAGAGGCCAGGCTTGACCCTGGGGAGGGCAGCTGGCTCCTGTGGAGAGACTTCCCTGGACCCAGAGGAAGTCAGCCCAGGCCTGGCCAGGCAGGCAAGCGGCTCAAGGGTAGGCCCAAGCCCTGGGTTCCTTGGTCTGCAGCTGCTCCTGGGACCACCCCATGAGATAGAGCTACTGAGCCCCCCAGAGACCCGCAAGGAGCCAAGACTGGGGAAGGGGGGCTTTTCTCAGCAGGATTTTTGGGTGTATGTGTGTGTGAGTGAGTGTTCAACAGGGAGGGGGCCTGCCCCAGCTCTGAGCCTGGAATTTATACAGCCCCTCGTTGGCAGCTGTAGTTTATCTTGAGTGAAAGAATAATAAACTTGTTTGACAGGATGATGTATTCAAAGCATCCGCCATCCCAGTGCAGAGCACTGCCTGCTGTCAGGATGTCTGGCGTGGTGGGGACCATCTTATCAAGTGTTTGGCCCCCAAGTATTGTCAACAACATGTTGTTTGCGGGCTTGGAGTAAGGCGGAGATGGGCCTGGTTGGGGAGACTAAGGGGAATCTGGCCATATGGAGAAAGGGTGGCCATCCAGATGGGGTCAGAGAGGACTCTGCCTCTGAGGGAAGGAAGCCCGGGCACAATTCGGGCCCAGCCCCCTTCTGCCCGGGAGAGAATCTGCTCCTCGGACCTCCACACCTCTGTAGGGACAGATGTGGGCCACACAGGGTTCCACAGCACCCCCCATTCTCCCACCTCCCATATTTTCTTTAACAGCAAAGAAATTAGCAAGAAACTATAACACTCGGCAGGCACTGTGTGGAGGAGGTAAGGATTGCTTGCCTGGCATGAACGAGGCTTGAGCTCCATCCCCAGTAACACCAAAGAAATGAGTGAACACATAAATAAATAAACTATGCCAATTAACTGAGCCTCAGCAGAGTGAGGGGGAGTCATAATAAGCCTGGCTCCAGGCCCTACCCAACCTGCAACACCTTTGCTGGGCAAACTTTGGACATTCCCATGATCATCTGGGACCTTGTTTCCTCTCATACAAAGGGAATGGACAATGCTCGCCACCTAGGTTATAAGCTAAATGCTGTAGCCACACGACCAGGTTGACACTTTGAGAACCTCAAGCAGAAGATGAGCTCAAGTGATCTCTCCAACCACAGGCTCCCTGAGTGTCAGTCACCAGAGCGCGGGTTTCCTCTCAGCCTGTCGGGTACTGGAAAGCCCTTTCTCGTGCCTAACTTCGATCCTCTGTTTCGCCCTCAACTCTGGTCCTTCTTGCACATCTTCCATTGCAAGTCTCTCCCAAGCCACCTCCTTTTCTGGCTCCATGGTCCTGAATCCCCACCCCCCTCTGAAGCTCAGGCCTCCTGCAAAAGCAACTCTAGGACTCCTGCTTAGTGAATGACATCACTGGTCCTTCTACTTTAAAAAACAAAAAAAACCAGGGCAGTGCTCCTAGAAACCACTGGTGACAGCCCATGGGACCATAGGGATGGTAACAAGGAAACAGGGATGGGTGCCCTGTGCCCAGAAGACTGACCAAGCAGCTGGCTCCACTCCAGGATGCAATATGGAACCCAACAGAGTCTCATGTTATTTCCCATTTTACAGATCCAGACACTGAGGCTGTGGACGGCACTGGATCAAGTGTTCTCCCAAGATGTACTTCTTCCATGGGCAAAGAAAGACAAAAAAAGCCCCACCCGGAGCTCTCGGGAGTCAAGGCCTCCTGGAGGGAGAAAGGAAGCCTGGGAAGGGGCTGAGGTCGGGCATCTGGCAAGCAACTCAGGTCTGAACACAGACGTGGTGAGCTGGGGTACCTGGGCTGGGGAAGGAGTGCCCCCAGCTGACAATGGGTGCCCGCAAGCCTTATTCATCTGTCCCCTCTTCGTCCCTTCTGCTGTTTGTCTGGGAGCCAAGCCCTTTGGAGTCTAGCATCAGCATTGTTCTTCTGCTCTTCCTCTTTCCTGCCTGGGTCTGCAGTGTGGCTGGCCCGCCATTGTCCAGGTCTCCATGGCCCCTGGAGGGGGCAGAACCGGGCAGACACTTGGTGTGTACTCACAGAGTCAGTCCGCATCCCAAAGTTTTCCGCAGTAGGTGCCAGAACCACAGAGATGACCAATCAAGCTCCCCTCTGCCTGCAGCGGGTTTAGGCTAGCTGAGGACATAAGTGGGAACTCTTGCTTCCAAGCCCAGACAGCTGTGAGAATGGTGAACAGGAAGGGGAGGGAGAGTGCTGCTGGTCCCCAGAGGGAGCCGGCTTTGCCTCTGAATGTGTGTTTAGTCATTCATTCATTTCATCGGTCGTCCGTTAGTGAACATCTGTGGCTTGGGAGGTGCTGGGAACAGTCAGGGTACTACGGGGAAGGCAGGCTTTCCAATGGGCAGAGCACACTTTACGGGGCCAGGCTGAGCCTGTGGGGGCCTGGGCAGCAGCAGATGTGCGAACCTCAGTAGTGGTTGGGGGGGAGCGTTCTAGGTTGTAGACTGGAACAGGTAGACAGGACCCTGTGGTGGGACGCTGGCTTCCGGGTTATCCTGCGTTCCCGTTCTACCGAGGGTCAGACCACCAGGGGCAAAAAGAGGCGGGAGATGGAGTGGGAAGGCTGGGTCTCTGGAACAGCAGGAAGACCTATACTCTATCCAAGGACATATGCAGGACCTTTGGAAATGAGTCATTAGAACAGAGGGCTTCATTGTGAAGATTTTCTGGAGCCAGGACTTTCTCATCTGCCCCACCCTGGGGCAGATCTACACGTCCATTTACATTTGTGTTTGCATAAAGTACGTTCTGACCCATATTCATTTCAGGCATTTTGATTTATGTCATTTCCCTCTTTTCCCATGCATCTTGCTGCTTCTTTTGGAAGAGTGGTCCTCATGGGGACCACATCCAACTTTAGAATCCCCCATTGAGCCTCTGTGGCATTGCCTGGTGATGGCTGGCCATTGTTTTCCTGAGAGTTAATCTGCCCACCTCACTCGGCTCTGGTTAAACTGGTGTGAGGGAGCTCAGAGTCCCTGAAGACTCATCATCCTGGACGCTTTCGCTGGCCAGAATGAGAGCCGCCTGGGGACTGTCAGCGGGAGAGCGGCTAATGGAGTGATGAGTGAACGTCGCCTGTAAGTCTGGGACCGTCCCGTGTGGGTTGCTCTTGCTGACCAGAGGGTTGGGGGCCTGGACAAGGCTGGGCTTGGGACTCCTTCCAGGGCCTGACTCCAGCCACTAGGCCTGCAGAGCGAGTGCATCTCTTAGGCGCCCTCTCAGGCTTACAAGTATATGCTAGGGCGGAGCCTGGCCTCGTACAGTCCTCTGGGGGGTAGGATTGCTCGATGCAAATCCTTTCTCCTCTGTTGACTCTCAACTTCTCCCCCTCTGCCACCAGGGTCTCCTCAGTGGAGGTGTTTGCAAACGCCTATGGAAAGCCTGAGCCTCCCACTGGTTCAGACACGATCTTCTTGTCCCAGAAACACAGCAGACTCTGCCACTTCATGCTCATTTGGTGCTGGTCAGCACTGTGAGCATATGCCGGGGTTGGGGGAGCAGCCGAGAAGCCACTGCAAACACCACCCCCCCACACACACCTCAGTTCATGACCACCATCTTCCTCCCAACAGCATCTGAGAGGTAGTTCCCATCTCAGGAAACAGCAATTGTCACCTTGATGGGAGTGACAGGGAGCTCAAAGGCTCTCGCCTGGCCAGCCCCAGCTCCTGACTGAAAAGGCCTGGGTCCCCGCCTGGGCTGTGGGCACACACAGCCCTCCCCGCCTGGGCTGTGGGAAACATCTTCAGTTTATCACCCACGGGTCTTCACTAAATGAGGTGGCTTGAGTGTCCCTTATCCAGGGAAAGTGACTTATCTCCCATGGCCACTCACTCGCCAGATTCCAGAGAGCCATTCCACGGACCTCTCCCAACTTCTTGCTTCCCCAGCTCAGACTCACCTGTACTTCATGGGAAAATGGACCCCGTGCTGCTCCCTGTTAGTGGAACAGCCGAGGAATGGAGGAGGGTGCGCAACTGGGAAACGTGTGGGCTCTGGGATGCCAGCTTTTCCACAGTCTGTAACCTTCTTACATATTCTCATCCCTGTGGGTACAGACTCTAGGGTCCACTCCATGGACCGCCACACCAGCTCCAAGAGCAGAACAGAATCGCCGTCTGTGGTGTGTGTGTCTACCGTCTACCTCAGACTGGGGCTGCTTGAAGGAGGCCTGTGTCTCCGGCAGCCATATCGCCCTGATACTTGGGCTCCCCGAGGACCTGCCACATCCCCCTCAGACTGGTCTCCTGAGGATGTGTCAGTTGGATTCTGAGGAAGATCGGGCAGGATGACCTTGGAGATCATTAAGTCACTAAAACCTGCATAGATTCTCAGTTACACACTCTGAAGGACAGGTTGTTCAGAAAGGTAAAATGTAAAAGGAAGGAAAGTAGAAAAATGGGGGAGGAACAGAAGGAAGGGCGTGACTGAGGACGCCATGAAGAAAAGGTGGGGGTCGGAGTTGGAAAGAAAAGAAAGAAGGAAAGGAAAAGAAGGGAGGGAGAGAAAGCTCACAATCTTTTCTTTTAAGCTCCTGGAGGGCAGCTTATTTGTTTAAAATCCTCTTATCTCCAGCACTTGTCTCCCCACCGGCTGTGGGGCCTGTGCTCAGAGGCTGGCTTTTCTCCCAGTAACAATTAAATGCCGGGCTCCATAAACGGCCTACAAGCCACGGGGCCTTGCCCCGCGTCTTCCCGCCAGTCTGCACCCCCTGGGTAGCTCCTCTGACGTGACTCTCTCTCTCAGGATAGACCAGAGGACTTGCCCATCCCAGGCTCTGCTGAGGCCCCACCAGCGCGGTCTCCCTCCTCCTGTCTTCTCCCTGAGCCCACCGGGCACGGGCACAGCTTCCTCCTCAGAGGCCTCACCCTGGAGAGGCCTCCCAGCCTTCGCTTCAGCCACCCGGTCTCCCCTGCTCTGCGGGACTCTTCCCTAAGGGCGGCTTCCTTCTAGAACCCTCTCCTGATGTGTCCTCTCCTCCCTACTTCATTCATTCATGCGTTCACCCTTTCAACACAGGCTCTCGCGTCCCTGAGATGTGCCAGGCGTCGGAGATAAAGGGCCTGGGAGTCTCAGAGCCCAGTGGAGGAAACAAAATGTCAACAGTCAATTAAAGCCTTTTAGGATGAGCTTCAGCTTTCCATCCGCTAGTCAGCCCGCAGCAATAATGTCTAACGGCCTCTGAGGGTTTACTGTGTGCCAGGCACTGTTCTGACTGTTTTACGTGGTATATCTCATCTAATTCTCCAAACAGCTCTCCTGGGCAGGGCTATTATCCTACTTCACAGAGGACAGGGCCAGGCACAGAGGCCTGAAATAACCCATCCGAGGTCTCAGCTGATGAAAGTCAGCCTTGAGTAGAAACCCTTAGTGTGTGGGTCAGAGGCTGAACTCTTAAACCCGAAGCTGCCTCCCTCTCAGCCTAGAGTCTGGGATGTTTCTCTACACACCCTCTGCTCCTTACTCCGCGGTGACCCTTGGCCAGCCCTGCCGCCAACCCAGAGCTGAGTTAGCCATTTTTGAGGGAGGGGGTGTGGATTCCGGTCCAGCATGCCCAGCTCACCTACGTAGTGGGCAGTTGCCCAGGGCCCATCTCTGTGGCAATCAGGGGTCTCCCAGACTCCGGCAGGTGGCTACCATCTCTGCAGCATGGAATGGGGCTCTCAGCTCTCTGACCAGGAGGAGAGCAAGGTGTAAGAGCTGAGTGACCGAGGCAGAGGGCCCAGGGCAAGAGGTCATCTGTCGTGACCACACACCAGGGAGAGTCACTGATCCTTGTGGCCTTTCCAGATCCCTTGGGGGAAGTCTGTCTCCAGTTAGGCAAGCCCCCTGCTGGGTGGCCTCAAGCCTCATTTCCTTTGAGGTCCGAGGAAGATGGTGAGATCTGGACTTCACCTTAGTGGTTGTTTGGTGGTTTGTGCCCTGGGAAGTCATTATGCTCACCCTGGCTGGATGTACCTGAGGTCTAAGACCTAAGAAAAGGGGAGCCCACTGAACATATAACAAGAATATCTAGGCATAAGAGCGGGCCATTTGCACACTCAGTGTGTACCCAGCTGGTACCTGGCTATGTACCCGAGCTGACCTGGGTGCAGTGTTATGGCACAGCCCCAACCTCCCAGGAGACTACAAAGCAGGTTACAGATGGTAGTGATTTATGTTTCAAAGTACAAGAGAAGAAAAGCAAGGCTGGGATGGCCTGTCCCACGGACCAATCCAGCTCACCCCTTACCAAGGTAGGGCCAGGTGACCAAGGCTGTGTCCGAGAGCCGAGGGCCCCACTACCCGTACTTCCTGGTTCAGGACCTGAAGACCCCAGCCCCAGCCTGTACCAAACCTTTCTTACAACCACTGCTGTGAAGCCAGCTCCAGATTAGGCATGGAGGAGGCACCTTCGGTTCTGAAGAGGTCAGGCCTGACTTGTGCCTGACTGGTCACCCAGCAAGAACCTTAGCTTTGGCAAAATATGCCCCTTGGTCACGCATCCAGGTATTCACTGGGTGTGTGGGGACTGTGTCAGCATAGAGGGTGCTTCACCTCAGAGCTCAGGGACTTCCCACACTGGCCTAGACTCTCCTCTAGGTGGGAAAAGAGGCCCCTTCAGAGTCATGTCAGAGCCAGTCGCCTTCTTTGGCCCCGTGTCAGACAGTCTATGGGGAAGGGTCAGAGCAGAGAGGAGCTGACGTTATCCAGGGGAGGCCACCTGAGTCTGGGACCTTCCTATCCTATCCCAGGCTCTGGTACTCTGAGAAGCCCCTAAGCTCAGGACTCTGTCACAGGCCTGAAGTCCTGAGCACAGGGTGTGTGTGTGTGTGTGTGTGTGTGTGTGTGTGTGTGTGTGTGTACATAGACCAACAGGCTTGTGAATGTTGAGATCCTTGGAACTGGGGAATTGGGCCTCTTCTTTCCAAAACCACAAGGCCACTGGCTAGCCTCAAGCCTTGGTTTCCTCAAGGCTCAGAAGCTAATGAGAGCTAATGTGTGGGCTTGGGTGGCCCCAGAGCAGGAACCAGCTGGCCTGAGAGCTGGCCTGACTGCCCCCTACCCACTCACCCTACCTTTTTATGCCTCTGTGTGTGTGTGTGCGCAAGTGTGCAACAGTGCACATGTGTGTGAATGTCCAAGGTTGACACTGAGGGTCTTTCCTCAATCGCTATCCACACACGCGCACACACACACACACACACACTCACACGCACGTACACATGCACGAGCATGAGCGTCTTTTTTTACATGAGTTTGGGGAAACCTGAACTCAGGTCAGGGAACTCACTATAATTTTTCTCCATCAAGGAAAGCACTTAAGAATTTAAAAGACTGAGGCTAACAGGCTACCTGGAGACTGTGCCTCAGTGGGGCGGGAGGGGGGGCACTGTCTGCCAACCGTGGCATTGCTGAGTTTCTAGAGAGAGGCTATAGACACCAAGTGAATGGGTTTGGCTGTGAGGATCTGTCCCTGCCTGTGCCCCTCCACCCTGGGTGGCTCGGGGGAGGGCACTGGGACAGTAAGCTCGCTATGGCCAACAATGCTCTCTTCACAGCTTCTACTCACTTGGAGTCAGCCCTGAGGACCTCCCGCACCTCATCTGAGACAGTAGTGGCATGGGCCACAGAGAACACTGATTTCCTGGCCTAACCTCCCCCAGCTTCCCAGGAATCCTGGTGGAACAGACCTGGGTGAGTTAGAATTATTTGCCTGAGAAACCCCAATATACACGGTATAATATTTGAAGAGATTAGGTTTCAGGGCCCTGGATTTGAGTTACAATCACAGGCTAGTGCTTTATTCCCATTCTGAAACTAGGGCTGGCAGTATGAGTTCACAGAGAAAATTTCCTGACACAGGGGCTCAGGGCATGGGTGAGGCAGTAAAAGAAATAATAATGACAGTCACTGCCCATGCCAGCAGCAGCTCTGGCGTGTGTCAGGGCTCAGGCACAGAAGGCTGGTGAGAGCAGTGGTCCCAGCCCTGTGGCCCTGTGACCTCCTCCCTTGACAGGGCGGGCAGGAAGATTCCTTCTGCAGGGCATCCTGGCTGTTGGAAGAGACAGCCCAGAGTCCCAGGAGCAGTCCTGCTTTCCTCACAGCTAACAGGCTCATCAGCTCTATAAGAGCAGGCACAAGCTGGAATTTTCTAGACTCCAGACATAGAGAAAAGACCAGTGGGGGCTGGATGCCGAGTCAGCTAGAGCAGGGCCTTGAACTCAGTTCTCAGATACTAAACTAAATTCTGGGTCATTTGAGGCAGAAAGTGAGAATCTGGGTTGAGGCCACCTGGCAGAGCAGTTAGATGTCACAGGCTGTGTTGGGCCCTCGTGAAGGAAGTGGGAAAGGGGAGTTGGGCCCTCAGAGAGGGACTGACATCAGAGACCCAGAACCTAAAGAGGCATCTAAGAGAGACAAGAAGGGGGCGTGGGCTCAGGGCAGAGTCCGCACAAACTGCGTCACAAAGGACATGTTAGCTGACACCCCACAGGCTGGTGTTTTACTCCCATCCTACAGATGGAAAAACTGAGCCCCTCAGAACATCTGTGAATCTGCCCACATTCCAACAACCAGCAATGGCAGAGCCTTGGCAGCCTGGCACCCAGCCTTTCCACCCCCACCTCAGTTCACCGAAGCAGTCTCTTCCTTCAGCCCCGCTCACCTCCCTGCCTGCCCATCCCTCTCCAACCAAGACTCTTCTTGACCCTCCCATGCCTATTGCCCCTGCGAAGGCTCCAGGATGTAGGCTGTGTGAGGGCCAGCCTGCCAGGCCCTGGGTGCCGGTCTGTTTGAACAGTTTCATGGAGCGGGGATTGGCTTTGAAGTCTGCGTGTTGGCTGTAGTTGTTGGGTCAGCTGTCTCAGTAGGTTTCCTGTAAAATGGAAGCGATGCTGCTGCCTGTCAAAGGCCAGCGAAGATTACTAAGGAGAGCATTCAGGTGAAGGGCTCACGAGAGAGGGGTCAGATGAAACTCAGAAGAGATGTGTCCCGCCCCCAGTGACACAGAGCATGCTGACAGCACTAACAACTGATGAACAAGAGCAACATTGAGGCCGCCCAGGTCTCTTGTTCTACGCCTCTGTCTCCCCAGCCATGAAATCACATGGTTACAGTGTACACTGAGCCAAGCCCATCAAAGGCACAAGGATGACAGCTTCCAGCTCGGGCCCTCTCTTTCCACCCCCAGCCCCCAGGCTCCCCTGGGGCCATCAGTCTCTGCCTGAATCCGGTGGTCAGTCTGGGGTGTGGGGCTGTTTGCAACAGGCGCCTATTGTCTGCTGGCCTGAGTGCACCTGTAGTGAGCGCCCTGTCCCATGCCGGTGAGTCAGCTCCTGGCAGGCCGCTGGCCTGCTACTCCACCTCGTCTTGAGCCTGAAAGAGGACTTTCTTTTCACTCTCCTCCGCCTTCCTCTCTCCATGAAGTGGTCATCTCCGCTGGGCAGCAGGGAGCGTCCTTCTGTGCCAAGAGTTCTTGAGTCTCCCGGGCCAGGAGACAGGGTGGGGTCTCAGAAACAAAGAGGGTGCAGCCCGTTGCTGGCCACAGCAGCTGGGCTACTGTAGGGCAATGCTCTAAGGGTACCCAGATACAGCTAGCTGCTCTGGGGCTGCGTCTTAGCTCCTTTTCCTGTTCCGGGGGTAAACTATCCTGAACAAAGCAATTCAAGGAGACAGCAGTTTGCTTTAGCTCACAGTTCAAGGCATAGACCACCATGGCAGGGAAGTCAAAGCAGCAAGGAGCTTGTAGCAATTGACCATGCTACAACCACAGTAGGAAGAAAAGAGCGCAGTTCTTTTCCCATTCATACAGTCCAGCATGGCAACTAGGGAATGATGCCACCTGCTGTGGGCAGGTCTCCCCATCTCAAAATCAAGATACCCCTCCGCAGACATACTCAGAGACCCATCTCCCAGGTGACTCTAGTTGCTAATTAACACTAACGATCGCAGGCTGTCAACCCTGGTGCAATTCCAAGGACCCACATGGTGGCTCACTGCCATCCATAACTCCGGTTCCAGGGGCTCTGACTCCCGTGGACACCATACACGCACGGACATTCAGGGAAAACATTCATCTACATCAGCGGTTCTCAACCTTCCTAATGTTGTAACCCTTTAATGCAGTTTCTCATGTTGTAGTGACCTTCAATCATAACATTATTTTTGTTGCTACTTCATAACTGTAATTTTGCTACCATTGTGAATTGCAAATAGCTTGGAGATAGAGGCTTGTCAAAGGGGTTGTGACCCACGGATTGAGAACTGCTGATCTACATTTTTAAAAAGAACAAATTTTAAAGCTGTAACAGTCCATGTTTGTAATCTCAGCACTGGGGAACCAGAGACGGATGGATAACTAGGGCTCACTGGCTAACCAACCTAGTTAATCAGTGAACTTCAGGCCAGTGAGAGAGTCTCACATATAAGATGGGAACTGGGAAGATGGCCCTGTGCATACAGTATAAGAGTGAAGGCCAGAGTTCAGATCCCAGAACCTGTATAAAAGGCGAGCAGATGGGTTGGTCCCCTCTAATTCCAGCACACAGAAAGTAGAGACAGAGGACCCCTGGGATGAGCTGGCTAGACTAGCAGGAATCGGTGAGCTCCAAGTTAAGCAAGAGACCCTGTCTCAATACACAAAGCAGAGAGCAATCTAGGAAGACAATCACGCTAACTTTAGGCTCCTGAATACATGTGCACACATGAACCCTACACACACAGCATACATATGGAAAAGAGAAAGAAAGGCCAAGGTGGATGTCCCCTGAGAAGTAACACCCAAGGTTGTCTTCAATGTCACGTGCATATGCATGTACACCTGTACACTCATGCACACTCACATACCCATGCACTCGTACACTCATGTACCTGTGCACACATACACCCTTGTACACATACATGCAATTGTACACATACTCTTGTACACCTGTCCACATACCTGTGCACACAAATGCAATTGTACACACAAGAGCACCTCTACATGCACACACACACACACACACACACACACAAAGATGCTCTGACAATTACACTCATCTCCTCTCACCTGAATCAGAACTTCCCTACTCTATGGCACGCACTATGCCAGCAATCTTGGTTGTATAGTTTAATATGTACCAAAAGAATTAACTCAAGATAGGGTAAAGGCCATGAAAGACAGTTTCATTACCCTGGTGGTTTTTCTTGTTGCTGAGGTCAGCACATGACGAGAAAGAATTCATTCGGGTCCATGGTTTGAGATAGCCCACTGTGGTGGGGAAGGTATGACAGCAGGGGCTTGAGGGGGCTGATCACACCGTGTCCACAGTCAGGAAGCAGAGAGTGATGAACCCTGGCGTTTAGCTGGGTTCCTCATGTTCTTTTTATTTAGTCTGAAACACTGGCTCATGGGATCATCCCACGATTCCTCCCTTCTCAGTGAAAGGTCTCTCATAGATACAACCGGAAGTGTGTCTCCTGGATGATTCTAAATCCAGTCAAGTTGACACGGGAGAGGCACCCTCACGCTCATCAATGGTAAAGGCATAAGGGATTCAAAGTGGAACCTAAAACTCAAAAGCAAAACAATCTCCAGAGTACTCAGGACAGAGGCAATGTCAGTAATACACTGAAACTCTTAGGGGATAGCCTCAAGTCTGCCGGGGGAATTCAACTAGATCAATTTCTGCTTACTGAGAAGGCTCAGTGGGTAAGACACTTGCTACGCCTAAGTTTGATACCTAAGTTTGAATACTTAGCACCCAGATAAAAAGCTGGGCATGGCTTCACATGCTTATAACCTCAGGGAGCAGAGGCAGGCAGATCTCAAGAGCGAGCACACTGTCTGGCCCGCTTACCGGAAACAGTGAGCTTGTGGTTCCGTGAGAAACCCTGTCTCAAGATGTAAAGTGGCCGAGAAAGACGCCTGACGTCATGCTCTGGCCTCTGCATGGGTGCATGCATCAGAGCGTTCACCTGCGCTCACATACATGCAACATACACCAACATAAAAATAGACAAGGCTGATGATTATGTGCATGTTTTAGCCAGAACATTCACCAGGGATCTAACAAGATAGTAAGGAATTTGTGGGCCACGTGTCCAAGACTTACAGACTAAGAATGGTGCTTGAGGCCTCCCCCGCCTGCCCCCAAGGCCAATATGTTCTCACGTTAGGAGTGGTCAGCCCACTGCCCACAGAGCAGAACGGCCCTTCTGGCAGAACTCCGGCTTACCAAAGTGGAACTTAGTGCAGTGCCCCTCTCTGAGCAAGCACTCCAATAAAGGCTGAAGGTGAGTCAGAAGAACTGTTTCCATTTGGCCCCTAAACCAGAAGCAGGAGGTGGCGTCTCCTGGGTACTTAGGGGGCCTGACAGAGACAACTGTGGATCTTCTCTGATAGAAGATGACAATGTCGGAAGCGTCAAGTTATATCTCCGAATATATACATGCAACATCCAACTCATCACGGAAAAAAAGCACATGTAGAAGTCAGGTAGCAAAAAAAAGTTAAAAAAAAAATAAAGTCAGGTAGCACCGTACTGAAGCCATCAGGAACAATGTGTGATGAGCTGCAGAGGCCCGTTCAGAGTTACCAGCAAAGAGATTGCCAAAGCTACCGTTGCTACATCACAGATGACCCCCAAGCCTAGCAAGGCAAAACCAGCAATTGTGTTGTCTCGTGATTTTAGGAAGCCATCCAGGGAGAGCTTAGCTGGGCGGTTGTCATTTCAGGCCTCATGCATTTGTTGTGAGAGATCAGCTAGAGCCGGCTAGCTGAGAGAGCCTCACCCTGCGCCTGGCAGTGGGGCTGGCTGCTGCCTGGAGCGGCTGTCTGTGTACTCTCAACAGGGTAGTCTCCAAGCATCTAGCTGTCTTCCATGGTGGGCGGCTTCTCTGGAGTCCTAGGAAGGCCTGACTGAAGATGCATAGCCTGTTCTGGGTGTTCACAGCACAGAGCTGCTGTTCTCTTGAGCACAGGAAGTAATCGAGGCCAGACCAGACTCAAGGGGAGCAATTAGAGACTTCCTACCTCTCAGTCAAAGCGGCAGGAAAACCTTGCAGCCCGAATTCAAAGCTTCTATTGAGATAAAAGAAATAAACCTCTGTTGTTAAGAAAAATCCTGTGAAGTGGCTGGGGAGAGGAGGCTCGCCACACAAGCTTGAGAACTGGAGTTGGGAGGCCCAGAACACACGTGCTAGGTGCTCCATCGGCAATCCCAGAATGTGGTTAGCAGAGACGGGGGTTTCTGGAGAACAGGCTAGACTAGCCTTGTCAGTGAGCTCCGAGTTCAGCAAGAGACCTACCTCAGTAAGTTAGATGGAGAGTGATCAAGGAAGACTCCAGATGTCAACCTCTGGCCTATACGCATGCGTGCATGCCCCCCCCACATATAACACACACGCGCACACACACACACACACACACATACACACACACACACACACCATGGACACACATATGAACATACACCAACCACACACACACATGTATATGCAAAAACATAAATTAATAAACGAAAGAAAATTCCAACACAGGTCTAGCATGGAGTCATGCTTATAATCTTGGCACTTGGAAGGCAGAGGCAGGAAGATCATGAGTTTGAGACTAGTCTGGCATACATAGCTCAAATTCCCCTGCGTTAGCCCCACCACCCAGTGAAGGAAAACTAGAAGGTTAATGGCATCTTCTGAACGCAAAGCTGCTCTACACTTTATCCACAAGAAGCAGCTCACCCTCCAGGTAGAGTTGAGCCATTCAACCACAAGACCCCATGCCCACTGTCACAATGGCCAGCTCTGATGGGAAGTGACACGTAGGGGCCCTGCCACAGCCATGCTCTCCTCCTCAGGGTTCTGCCTTCCCCATAGAGATGCCTAGGTAGCTGTGTGGAAAGAGCAAGAGTTTTGTTTTAATGTTTTTAGGTAGCATGTAAAATAATGGGTTTCATTTTAACATTTTTATACACGGTGATTATTGTACTTAGCTCACCCCTCCCCATTACTCTTATTACTCCATATCCTCTTTCTGATTCCAGAAAGTTCTCCTCTGCTATCGTGTTATGCATACACATACGTACATGCCACGTACATTAAGCAAAACCTACATATAAAGACTGACACTCATCTTTCTTTATCCCCCACTTACACTACTCTTTCTTATGGAGAAGCTCATGGGAAAGAAAAGGCTATAGGGAACAGGGAGGCCACCAGCCCAATTACCCCATTCTGCTGCCATACCCTGTGTGATATCGTTTCCTTGTTCATTGAGGCTGTGCAGACGGGTTTTTCCGAAACTTCCATCCACGAGGCTAAATAAAACTCCCCTGCGTATAAACCACATTCCCTCTTCCACTCATCTGCTGGTGAACACCTAGGCTGGCTCCACACCTGGGCGCCTGTGAATGGTGCCACAATGATCAAAGCTGTGCGGGCACCACGGCCGTGTGCTGCCCATTGTTCCCCCGGGCCTGCGCTCAGGAGCGATGTGGCTGCGCCAGGCAGCTGTTCTATCTTTAGATCTTTGAGGACTCGCGGGATGCACAAGCTCACATCCTCACCAGCAGTGGATGAGGGAACCTGAAAAGCACCGAGTGGCGGAATTCAAAGCGACCTCAGCCTGCACTCGCGCATACCCGCTGCCCCGCACGCTGCTAGAATGGCAGGCCCTCGGGCAGGGAGAAGACGGCTGCACCGTGAGCGCGCCCAGGATTAAAGCTGAAAATGGCCGAGACACTCGAGTCAGTCTATGAAACGGGGGAATTCAATGGGGGGTGGCACAGATATGAATAGACGTTATACAAAAGAGGAAGTCTGGGCAGGGTGCACACAAGGTCCTACTTTGTGGCTTGAGCTTCCCTGGAATTTACTATGTAAACTTAAGTTGGCTTCAGACTTTCAGCAATACCCCTGCCTCCGCCTCACGAGGGCTGGGACTGTACTATAGGTGTGAGCACCACAAGATAGATCTTAATTAACAATGTTGAATGAAGACAATAGGCAGTAGAGAGTCATAGCATAGCAGAACATAAGCCATATAAATCATATAACGTACAGAATACATGACTGCCTGTATGCAGAGGAGATGTATATCTTAAGACACTTCAAACACGTAGATGGGAGTCTAGGCCTGGTTCTAGGAAGAGAGAGAAGTATAAAAGTGAGAAAATTAGCCCGGCGGTGGTGGCGAATGCCTTTAATCCCAGCACTCGGGAGGCAGAGGCAAGTGGATCTCTGTGAGTTCGAGGCCGGGCTGGACCGATAGCCTCCGAAACAATACAGAGAAACCCTGTCTCGTATAAAAAAAAAAGTGGGAAAATTAAAGGCATTGGGCTGGGGAGATTTCTCAGTCTGTAAGGTCCTTGTCATACAAACATGAGGACATGAGTTCAAATCTCTAGCACCCAGACAAAGAGCCAGATGTGTCAGTGTGCATCTGTAATCCCCACCTCTGGGGAGGGAGAGACAAGAGGACCCTTGGAGTTCACTGGCCAGCGAGCCTAGCCAATTCAGTGAGCTGGGGGTTCAGTGAGAGGCTCCGACTCAAAAAACAAGGTGAGACTCCTGCCATCACCCTCTGGCTTTTACATGCAAGTGCACACATGTACAAAGTTCATGAACATGTATGTACACATCCACACATATACTGTAACAGATAAATAAATAAAGTGAAAACTAGTGTCAAAGGGGACTATAGGTGATTATGACAGTGTTCTGTGAAACAAGGGGAAGAATTAGTTGGAGTATCTGCCTTTGAAGTAAAAACAGATCCAGAAAGCAGACTTCCCAATCAAACTCAACTTCACCTGGGCTGGAGTGATAGATACCAAAGCATGGCTCCTGGTGGTTCTGTGGATGTCTCTACAGCACCCTAGACAACCCTCAGTGGCAGCTTTGAACACATCTGGTAACAGGAAGCTCATTCTTTTTTTTGTTTTGTTTTTTGTTCGTTTGTTTTTTGAAACAGGGTTTTTCTGTAGCTTTGTATCCTGTCCTGGAACTTGCTTTGTAGACCAGGCTGGCCTCAAACGCACAGAGATCCGCCTGTGCCACCACAGCCCGGTGCCAGGAAGCTCATTCTTGCAATACTGAGCCATTTTTGTTAGCAAGGCCATCCTAGGTCAAGCCTCAACTCCCGTGCCTTGCAAACCACTGGCCCAATCCTGCCCTTCGGAGAACTTAACCAGGCCGCTGCTGCTTCTGCAGGCTAGACCTCTAGTGTCTCTCTGACTAACACAGCATTCAGCAGCTCTCCATGATCCCCATGTTTGCCTAGTCTCCCCCATTCTAGCCAAGCTGTCCCCTGACATAGGATCCAATTACCAGGGTTCCTTTCCAAATATGGCTTCCCCTCCTCTGAGCATAACCTAGACAGTTTAGCATATGACAAGATGCACACCTCCCTCAGCCGGAGGCTTATGATTCTGCTAGTATAACCTTATACTACCGGGTTTATTGTTTTTAACTCTGAGTGATCTTTTGTTTTTCAAATGAGGACTTCTATGCAGGATGCTCTATCCTTATAGGGGGTAGAGAATTATATATTATACATATATACTATACATGCACATACATACATGTACATATGTATGGTGACTCAAAAGACCTGACCAGCACCTTGGTCCCCTGCTATCTGCATGCAGACATAGCTTCTAGTATTTAAGAGAAGCAGATCCATGCTGTCAGATTCAGGACCGCACATCCTGCTTTGTACTTAAGAGGTGTCAGGGAGAATGTCCCCATCAGCCTCATTCCTTCTATTGTTTAACCTGTCCCCTACTGGTGGACATGCAGGGCGCTTCCAGTTGGCAGCATTCAAAGCCATGGGGCTGTTTTCCCCATAGCCAGCACTGGCCTAGTCCCGGCACTCAGCCTGTTGATTTCCTGTCACTGGGGAGCTGGGGCTCCGTAATCTGCCACGGTTGCTGCCTCCTGTTTCTTTTCCCCTGGTCGCAGGCACCACTGGCCTTGTTTGGAGACTCCATTGTGCTACTGGGTCTGTTCCTGTCAGCTGTGGGTCACCAGGCTGCCTCTCCATTCAAGTCACTGATAAAAATCTCAAGCGATATAAAGGCTAATGACAGGTCCCTGGGGAATTCCAGGTGTCCATTCATTTGTCACCGGGGAAGTGACCCAGGAACCAGCCTCACCACAATATCCTTGACTCTTCCTGGTCCAAACCTGAACTTCCAGCCAGGTGAGGAAGACCACAGGCCTGATGACTTGCCATTTGATGTTAGAGACACCATCCAGAATGTCTGGAGAGGAAAGTCCTGCCCACAGCCAGCAGCAGCTCCAGGACAAGCACCTCCAGAGCAGACATTTCCAGAGTGCATCTGTGGCAGCGTAATCCCCAGGAAGGGTCCAGCTCCTCTTCTCCAGAGCTAACTACCCCTTGGACTGACTCTCTCTCTCTCTCTCTCTCTCTCTCTCTCTCTCTCTCTCTCTCTCTCTCTCTCTCTCTCCTCCCTCCCTCCCTCCCTCCCTCCCTCCCTCCCCCTCTCTTCCTCTCTTTCTCTCCCCTCCTTTTCTCTCTCATTCTCATCTCTTCTCCCTCCTTAGAGAGAGAACAGAATCACTTTCTTTTTTCTCGTCTGAGAGAGCTAAGGTAAGAATGCCATTCTGTTCTTTATCCCTAAAGTTCCAATTCCTGTTCCATCAGCGTCAGGCTGAACCAACCACGTACCAGCATTTGTCAGAGACTGCTCACTTTCAATGGCCGCTTGGCTGTCCATGACGGATGAGGAAGGCTCCATTGTCTAGTGTCCTGGCCCTCTGGGCTCTCCTTAACTTTCAAAGCTCAAGGCCACGGGCCCTCCTTTCCCTGTGTAACTGCTTTTCTGGAGGCCAGGAGGCCAGCTGCTGTGGTCCATTTCCCTCAGCACACTGCTCGTAAGACCACTGTCACCGCAGCGGCTTGGCCGGCAAGAACCCCGGTCGGCTTTGTTTCTTAAATGTTAGTATTTAATATTTAAGTAGTAAATATCGTGGTCACAGCCAGGGCAAAGCCTGTGTTGCTTTTATTCTCAAATACGTAAAGAGGAGACAGACAGAAGGAACCTTAGAGCAAGCCAGGAGAAGCCCCGCCTGCCCACCCGCCTGCCCATCCGCCTGCCTGCTGTCCTGGCTGGCTTCTAGAAGGAGCTGATGGTAGAAGAGCCACACCCAGCCATGAGAAGCTCTTCCATCGTGGCTCTTCCCTGGAGAACCAGACAGGTGTAGGATGAGCTGGAAGTCAAAAGGAAAGGGCTTCCCTGATGCGAGGTCGGGTCCTCAGAGACGAAAGCGGGTACCTCCAGACACAGGAACTGCGCGATTGGGCCACATGGAAGGTGCAGCTCATGCGCATGTGCGAGGACAGGGACAGCGAAGTCGGGTCCTCAGACAGAGGAAAACGGGTACCTCCAGACACAGGGGAACGGCGCTTCTAGAATGTGCAGCTCTTGTGCACATGCATGAGGACAGGGAAGAGGAGACTGCAGGGGTGGGGCGGCACACTTCCTCCCAACCACTACACAGGTGGAAGGCTACACTAGGCCAGAGAGAAGAGTTGAGGCCTAGAGTGAGCCAGGCTAGCGGCATGCATGGTCCAGACTAGGAGAGATTCAGAATTCTTCCTCTGTGCTCAGGGGTCCCCAGATGTGTTTTCTGCGGGTAGGAGGCAGGTTCCCAACCTGACTGGACTGTCTGACCCATCCCTGCTTCCCCCCCCGCGGCCTGAACAGACAGTCCGAGCATCAGCAGCACACAGGGCTGCAGCAGACATTCTTGCTGGCCCATGCTCCCCTGTTTCTTGTCTCCCTTATTCCAGTGCTCCAACTGCCCCCTATAGAGCAGGGCTGCAGTTTGAGACAGGCCTTGGGTTCACAGGAGGTGGGGGTGTCCAGGGTGTGCTCAGAGGGGGTACTGAGCAAGGGCAAGAGGGGGCTCCCCACCCAGGGAAATGCACCCTCGTCCCCTCATCTGGCTCAGGGAAGGCACTTGGAACCCTGTACCAATGGCCCCTGACTTGGAGTCTGTGCTTGATAATGGTGACATGCCACCAGAGATGGTGGCTGTCGGTACTGTGACTACACTCTGGAACCACATTCTCCCACTGCCTGGAGCTGCCTTTCCTGGCACTGGCTGAGGCTCGTGGCATTTGGCTAAAGCCCATCGGGCCACTGCACTTCCGAGTGGGGAGTTCCCTCCGAGGTGGGTGGCTTCAGATGTGGCTGACGGGTCACAGACAAGATGTGGGTCCTGCCATGCAGTTGCAGTATCACAGGGTGCCCCGAGGAGTGCACTGTTGGGGACAAGGGATCACACGGCTCCAACCACAGAGATGTCACCCAGGCACTGGCAGAGGCGCCCTGCGTGGAGAAGGTGAGGTCTCAACAGTCCTGCTGCTCTCCCTGCATTCCTGTGGATGACTTTCCAAACACTCCTGCCTGGTTCCTGGGCTAAGGGCCATTGAGGAGCAGGGTCTCCAAGCGATACTCATTCATTTTCTCCTTCCTTCCATCTTCCCTTGGGCCCTCTCTGCCTTCCCCTTCCTTCCCTTCATCCTGACCCCTTCCTCATTGCCGGTCTGTCAAGGCTCTCACTGTGCAGATTCTACAGCTCACCCTGGCTCACGTAGGTGGGGAGCGTCCCCACCGCCACTCAAGACCTCTGTAGGACAGACAGGACCACCAGCTGACAATAGTCCCCGTTGGGCCTAGCCTGGGGCCAAGCAGGGATGGGGGTGGGAGCCTCCAGCTCCGGCCCTGCCACTCTGGGCTCATCTCTTTCCTTGTTGTCCATCAGGGGGATTCACTACTCTTTCTTTCTGACCTTGTTTAGCCTGGGGACAACGGGCTGGCACCACCCTTCCCCAGGATGTCTCCTCTCTGACCTTATCTGCCACTGCTGCCACTGCTGTCACTCTTACTCACCCCCCACTGTTCTCTCGGCTGTCCCTCATGCCACCCAACAGCGCAGCCACCACAGGCCCTTTGTACGTGACAACCCTCCGTTCTGCGTGTTCTCGTCCCCGAGCAAGGGTTTCTCTCTTTGATATCCACACTCTCACACCATTCCCTCTCCCCTCCGTGCCTGTCCCCTGGCCTTTCAGTTTTGATTCCCTGTAACATCTATTTTTTTCTTTCCAGGGCTTTGGACTGAACCCAGGGCCTTTGCACATTCCTTCCCACATGCTAAGCAGGGGCTCTGCCACTGGGCTGTGGGGATAGTGTAGCGATCCTGTCCATCTAACATGCTTGCTTTATTTAATTCTTGTCCTCCTCCACTATTAGCACGCCAGTTCTGTGAGGTCATGGACTTTCGCCAGTTCTCGGTAAATATGTTGACTGGGAAAGGGAACGAACATTTAGAAATCACCAGCTTCCAAGGCGACTCCAGCACTAGTGAAGGTGGCCAGGGAGTCTTAGCAGGAGCTGACTTCTTCGGCCAGCATTGTGTGAGTCGAAGGACTCGGGGCAAGGGCAGGGGATGGGCCAGTGGGGCTGTGGTTCCTCTGTCAAGTCCGTGCCATTCCATCCTGGCTGCAGGGGTGTATGAGTGTGTGTGTGTGTGTGTGTGTGTGTGTGTGAGAGAGTGTGTGTATGTGGTGTGTGTATGTGTGTATATGTGTGTGTCTGAAGAAGCCAGACCCAGGAAGCCTACTCTTGTTGATGCTGCTTAAGCCTCCCTACCTGAGAATTTCGCAGCCTGGTCTCAGGAGAAGCCATGGCTGACGTGGAAGGAATGCAACAGGGAGAAGGTAATGCCACCTACATAGGCACATGCTGTGTGCCAGACACAGTCCATGTGTTGGTCCTTCATCACCCATTTTACAGATGACAAAACTGAAAGGTTCAAGCTGGTTCCACACCTTGTTTGATATAGGCATAAGAAGCAGTGTGGAAGAATTTATACCCAGGTCTCGGCCCCTCGCATTTCCACCTACCCCAGAGAGGATGGGAAAGACTACATAGGCCTACTGGTGGGCCATAGAGCCAGCATCCTTCAGAGGTTCTCTGAGGGGACGGTGTTGAGTAACAGGGTGGGTTGGGGCAGGTTGGGTCCTGTGCAGCTCCACAGTGTAAATCCCTCACCCTCTGGGCATGGGATCCTCCAGGCCATCTCAGGGGTCAGGGACAGCTCTCCTCAGCTCCCGCTGGCTGGCAGCTCCCTCTGCTGGACCCAGCCCTGAGGACGGCTCAGACACAAGGACGCCGCTGTCTGTCTGCACTCGGGGGCTGACTCTCCCTCTACCAGAGGGTCACGTGCAGGGCACCTGCCAGGTCTTCTGAGTATCTGCTGAGGAGACTTACAGAGGATGGGTTTGGGGTGATGTGAGAGCATCATGGAGAGGTTGGGTTTGGGGGGGCTTTGAGCACCGTCTCCCCTCCCCACGGTCCAGAGGCAGCAGCTATGCCTGCAGATGAGGGAGAGCAGGGCTGGCCCCCATCAGACTGGAAGCTCCCTGCAAGTGAGTGTAAGTGCCTCCTCTTTCAGACTAGGAACCCCTGAGCTGTACCCCTGCTCAGCTACATATAAACCCAGCTGAACCCCTACATTGGCAACCCCACACATCCTCTGGGGCAGACTTGGCCTCCCAGCTCCCACACACCTGTCACTGTCACTCCCCACCCCCGTGGCACTGGGCAGTAGGGGCGTGTCCCACCCTGACCTTGGTAGCCCCTGAGATGACACAGTGGGAACCTGAAGGGACGGGCCTAGGGTGGGACGTGACTGCTCCCCTGAACTCAGCTGCAGGCTTGGTCACAGGGAAAGTGATACCTCAGGGAGGTGGAGTGCCCAGTGACATCAGTGTACGTGACTGTCAGCCCAGTTCTGTCTGCCACCACCCCCGCCCCAGCACGCCCGTGGAGCACACTGACCTTCAGATGCAGGCACAGAGCTCTCTGCATGCCCACTCCAAGGACAGGCTTGTACCCAGGGTGGGGTGAGGCCTCCTCTTTGACTGCTCATCTTCTAAATGAAGGCTTTGGGGCCCAAGGGGGGCCCCTAGCCTCAAGCCCTCCCTTGCCTGGGCTCCTGGGTCAGGAGCCAGCTGCGTTCCGGGTGACCCTGCTGCTGGCAGTCCTGCTCAGAGGGGACTGATCTCTCCCTTGGCTCTGTTAGGCCTTCCTCCTGAGAGCCTGGCAAGCTTGTGATGCTTGGAGGCCAGTGTAGAGGGCACCTGGCTCCCCACCCCAGGCCTGCTGACTGAGTTGCCAGGCCTGGATCCCTAAGGGACAGCAAGGACAAGCAAGGAGGGCTGAATGACCCAAGGAGGCAAGTTCAACCACCTCGGATGACCATCACTTGACTCAAAGATGCCTGTTGAACAATCCAGTGCTGCACTAGCTCTTTCCCAAAGTCCCCCCTGAGCCCTGCCAAAGGGATGCCCAAGCCAGGCTTAGTAACTAACTACACACAGCTCTCAGCCCAGAGCAGAACACGGAGAAGCTGATACCTGGAATTTACTAGATCAGGCATTTGAGCACAATCACAACCTGTCTGTGGCTGATCCTGAATTCACACCAGTACACACTCATACCGATCAACAGGATGCAACTTGTGCCTCAGTACTGGCATAGTCCCTTCTTCCTGCTGGTACACACCGTGGCCAGCACGGCAGCGAGCTGGAGGTACATCACCAGTTAGGGAAAATGAAACTCGGAACAGCAGGACATGTGAGAGGGCTAGCCACGAACAAGAAAGCCACAATGAGGCTTGATAAGCTCCCACGCATCCCCAGGGCACAGCATACATCCTTGGGGAACCAGAAAGAGCCTCTGCTAGCCGCTCAAACCCACTGAGTCCTCAGGGTGTAAAGGCCAGGGTGTACAGTAATCCACTGCAAGTCTGAATGTACTCCCAACCCACTCACAGATCAGCAGGCAGAGGCCTTCTGGGATCAAGGGATTTAAGTACTGTATCCAAGCAGTTGTTGGTTGATGGGTTAGCTCTGAAGACCAGGGAGTGATTGCTAGGAAGCCGGGCTGAAAATAAAGACAAGAATTCAAAGCAGGGAATGTGAGGTAGCTCAACAGGTAAAGGTGCTTGCAGCCAACCCTGATGACCTGAGTTCAACCCTTGGGACCCATGAGGTAGAAATACTCTTGAAATTTGTCATCCTCTGACCTCCACATATATTCACAGGGTTAATATTAATTACATTTATTAAAAGAATTCAAAGTGTCAGGAGTGGTGGTGCACACTTAATCCCAGCGCTCGGGAGGCAGAGACAGGTGGATCTCTGTGAGTTCAAGGCCAGCCTGGTTTACAGAATGAGTTCCAGACAGCCAGAGCTACACATACAAACTCAGTCTTAAAAAAGAAAGGAAGGGAGGGAGGGAGGGAGGAAGGAAGGAAAAAAGGAAAGAAAGAATTCAAAGCAAAAAAAAAAAAAAGCTAAGCAGAGCTATCCACAGTTCTCCTGCAAGGAAAACAGTCTGCTGAATGATCCCAGGAAACTGACACTCCCAAAACTCAGTGATGGCAGCCCTGGGGAGTATTGATCCACAGTGATAAATCAGAACCTAGACTAGCTGCAAGTTACCTAAAATACCCAGTTTTCAACAAAACCTTCAAGACATGCAAAACAAAGGAGAAGTGATATCCACTCGGAAGAAAAAGAACTATGAATAGTAGCCACATCCAAGGTGCCCATGCGCTGCCAATGGCAGAAAAGACTTCAAGGCAACTGTTACAAACCGTTTCTCTTTTGCTTTTTGTTTTGTTCCAGTTTTTTGTTACAGATTCTTGCTACACAGTCTAGGCTAACTTGGAACTACATATGCAGTCAGGTTGGCCTCAAACTCACAATCCTCCTGCCTCAGCCTCCCAAGGCTAGGATCACAGGCATGGGCCACCATCTCCATTTACAAATGTCATAAAAAGGTGTCAGAAGTCACAGATAAAGGATTGCACAGGTGTTGGAGAGACCGCTCAGGAGACAGGGGTTCAGCTCTCAGCACCCACACAGCAGCTCACTATCATGCAGCTGAGGGGATCTGGCGCCCTCTTCTGCCCTTTATGGACACTGCACACATGTGGTACACTTAGATACATGCAAGCAAAAACAGTCATTGGAATAAACTAAGAGTACTTTTCTAAGAAAAGAACTAAAGAAAGACAAAGCTGTCTTACTGTATAAAGAATAACGCTAAAGAAACAGAAACTTTATTTGAAAAAACACCTAGAAGCTGGGCGGTGGTGGCGCACGCCTTTATAATCCCAGCACTCAGGAGGCAGAGGCAGGCAGATTGCTGTGAGTTCGTGGCTGGGCTGGACCGACAGCCTCCAAAACAATACAGAGAAACCCTGTCTTGTAAAACCAAAAAAAAAAAAAAAAAGCTAGCCAACACACTAATACACACTTAATAGAATTTTCCAGAAGAAGAGGAGAGAAAGAGATGGAGGAAAATGTTTCAAAAATAATTACCAAAATGTTCCCAAATTTGATGGACACTTATACATCCAAATGATGTTCAAGTAGATAGTAGAGTAAAACTGTTGGAATTCAGCACAGAGAAATCCTGAGAGCAGCAGGAGAAAAACAATGTATCCCAAACAAGTGATGTATAGCCAGGCCTGCAAACTTATACACACAGCTACCTGGCAGACTGGGGCTCCATCCCCAGTACTGGGCAGGTAGTGAGGTTATGTGAAAAGAAGGACCACAGTGTGACCAGCAGCTGATTTCTCATCAGACACTGAAAAGAAGTGACCACAAAGCAAATGTCCATAAATTGAGAAGGTTTAAAAATCATACCAAGTATGTTCTTCAACAACAAGTCAAAAATCAACAAAAGAGTGGGGGGGAGGGAAGGGGAGTGCGGGAGGAGGGGGAGGGAGAGGGAACTGGGATTGACATGTAAAACAAGCTATTTAAAATTAAAATAAAAAATGATTAAAAAATCAACAAAAGAGAAGTTCAGGAAGTCCACAAGTAAAAAATGTCATGGGGTGACTTCAAAAGAATTGGTGAACACAAAAGAGTCACCTCTCAAAATGACCAAGATGCATTCAGGACAATTTCAAAAAGTGTTTGAAATTCTGTTCTAATCTCGTCAAAGTTCATTGAACAATTATTTCTTAAACTCAAGTCAGCAAGTCAGACAAGCTGCATGTATGTGTGTGCGTGTTTTGTCTGCCATGTATGCCTGTGCACCGTGTGTGTGAAGTGCCCAGAGAGGCCAGAGGAGGCTGTTGGATCCCCTAGAACTGGAGTTACAGACGGTTGTGAGCAACCATTGTGGGTGCTGGGAACTGAACCTGGGTCCTCTGCAAGACCAGCCGGTCCTTTTAACCGCTGGGTCATGTCTCCACAGCACTCCACCCATCTTCTGGCTCTTCTGCTTTTTGCTCCGTCTTCCATGATGCTCCTTGAGTCTTGGAGCGGGGTGTATGGATGTCCTGTTTACAGCTGGTCATCCAACAGCCGCGTTGGACCAGTGATGAGTCTCTGCAGCTGCTGCTACCTCTGCAAAAAGAAGCCTCTCTAACTGGGCTGGTTTTGTGTCAACTTGACACACGCTGGAGTCATCTGAGAGCATGGAGCCTCAGCAGAGAAGACACCTCCATAAAATCAGACTGTAGGTAAGTCAACAGGGCATTTTCTTAATTAGTGACTGATGTGGGAGGGCCCAGCCCATTGTGGGTGGTGCCACCCTGGGCTGGCGGTCTTGGGTGCTATAAGACAGCAGCTGAGCAAGCCATGAGGAGCAGGACAGTGAGCAGCCCCCCTCTATGGCCTCTGCATCAGCTCCTGCCTCCCGGATCCTGCCCTGTTTGAGCTCCTGTCTTGACTTCTTCAGTGATGAACTATGAGGTGGGAATGGAAGCAAAATAAACCCTCTACTCCCCAACTTGCTTTTGGTCGCGGTGTTTCATTGCAGCAATAGTGACCATAACTTTTTTTCTCATTTTTTGTTTGTTTGTTTGTTTTTTCAAGACAGGGTTTCTCTGTGTAGCCCTGGCTATCCTGGAACTTGCTCTGTAAACCAAGCTGACATCAAACTCAGAGATCTACCTGCCTCTGCCTCCCAAGTTCTGGGATTGAAGGTGTGCACCACCACTGCCTGACATGACTTCTTAAGACACTAACCAAACCAGCAGTAGCACTTACCTATAGGCATAAGCATAATTATTTAGAATAACTTGATGGGTGCGTCTCATCCATGTAACAGAACAGCAGCAGTAGATTCCCCGTTAGGGCTTATGGTCTCACTAGCCGCAAGTTTTTGACCAGGCTTACGGTACCAAACATGAACTTCTTTCTGTGGAGAAGGCATTAAATCAAATCAGAAAGTGGCTGGTTACCCCATAATGGTCATGCCACTTAGCACCAGGGGAGACATCTTGCCTGGCAGGTCAGTGGCATAGCACACGCATGGTGTCCACAGCTGGGTAAGACTTTGGTAACAATTTTCTCTCAGCAGCCTGAGCCTTCCAGCACCATGAGAGCTAAGTCAGTAGAGAGGATGCCTCCAGCAGAGCTTCCGTTTGATCTCTCTGTCCCATGATCAGAATATATAGTGCCATCAGGTTTAAGGTCTCGCCATCTAGTTCTGGCGGGCAGCCAAGAGCAACGGCGACTGTCTGTATTGTCAAACAGTAATTTTAAAAATCAAAATTTTTTACTTTTCCCTTGGCAAAATAAGACACCACGACCAGCTTACAGAAGAAAGCATTTGTCAGGGTGAGTCCATGACCGTCGCGGCAGGGGCATGGCGGCAGGTGGGCAGGCTTGGCGCTGGAGCCATAGCTGTGGCCTCGCATCCTGATCCAAAACCATGGGGAGGGAGGGAGGAGGGGGCAATGGTGTGGGCTTTTGAAACCTTAAACTTCGCTACGCTGGATACTTTTATGTCAACTTGACACAAGCTAGAGTCATCTGAGAGGAGGGAGCCTCAACTGAGAAAATGGTTCCATAAGACTGGGCTGCAGGCATCTTGTAGGTCATTTTCCTAATTTGTTATCAATGGGAAAGGGCCCAGCTGTTGTGGATGGGGCCCCCCTTGGGCTGGTGGTCCTGGGTTCTATAAGAAAACTGGCTGAGCAAGCCATTAAGCAGCACTCTTCCACGGCTTCTGCATCAGCTCCTGCCTCCAGGTCCCTGCCCTGCTTGAGTTTCCATCAATGATGAACAGGGATGCGGTTGTGTAAGGCAAATCAGTATTTTCCTCCCCAACTTTCTTTGGCCATGGTGTTTCATCACAGCAATATCAACCCTAGCTAGGAAACCCACACCCAATGACACACCTCCAACAAGACCACACCTCCTGATCCTTCCCAAGCAGCTCCACCAACTGGGGCCCAAGTGTTCAAACAGATGAGCCTATGAGGCCATTCTCTTTCTAACCACTGCAAACCTTCTAACACAATACATCCCAAGGATGTGCTAATCTGATACATGTTGATATAAGGGAAATATTGTCTTGTTTTCTGTAATTCAACTATTGTGCCTCCATAAGAGCGAAAGACTATATGTACTGCAAACACACTACAGCCCACAACACATTACAGTTCCGGGCTGGTGTGTTGAGCTGTCACATTTGGGTTTTAATGAAATTTTGGCTGCTTCACATTCAGAAACCTTTTCCTGCTACCAGATTTTTGTTACTCCAGTGTGGGGTCATAACTTTGTTTAAGGAGCTTTGAGCTAAATTGACCAAGAAAAAAAACCACAAAAGTGAGGGAGGGAACATCATACTGACCTCAAAGAAGGCTGACGAGGGAATGGGTAGCTTTATGCCAACAAATTACATAACTTAGATGCCTATCAGCCATCAGAGATTAACCTTCCTGCTCACAGGGCCGGAGAGATGGCCCAGAGGTGACGAGCATTCCTTACTCTCAAAGGGAACCCAGGTTCAATTCCCAGAACCTACATCAGGTGGCTCACAACTGTTTGTAACCCCAGTTCCAGGGGACCTGACACCCTTTCCGGCCTCCACGGACACTGCAATGTGTACACAAAGCACACAAAGACACATACACGTGATTAAAAAGAAAAAAACCTTTAAAACTACAAATAAATCCATATTCACCAGAATGGATGACTGTCACCAAGGATGGACAGGAGAGTCATGGGAACCCAGCTGAGAGGACAAATGGTGCCGCCAGCCGGGCATTGTGCCACACACCGTTAATCCTAGCGTTTGGGAAGAAAAACTAGGCAGACCTCTATGAGTTCGAGGCCAACCTGGTCCACATAGCAATTTCTGGGGCAGCCAAGGCTACATAGTCAGATTTCTTCTCATAAACAAACAAAAGTGATACAGCTATTGTGAAAGATACCTTGGCAACTTCTCCAAAAATTAACATACGAGGCCAGCAAGACAGTTCAGCAAGCAAAAGCTTGCCACAAAACCTAATGACTGAGTTAAATCCCCAAACCCACCTGGCAGAAGAGAACTGACTCCCGGCAGCTGTCTTCTGACCTCCATACACATTCTGTGGTTCTCACGTGTGCACAAACACACACACACGTGCACGCACACACTCACACACAAGTAAACAAATGTAAAAATCGACATAAATACCACCAGCAGATGTTTAGACCAAGAAAATACGGCACACGCACAACAGAATACGATTCATCCCTCCAAGGAAATTGACTATTGAAGTTTATCACAACCTGGATAAACCTCAAAAGTATTATGTTAAGATAAAAAAAAAACCAGGCCCAAAATACTACAGATTGTATAAGTCTGATTCCATGAAATCTCCAGGACAAAAAAAAACCTATAGAGACAAAAAAGTAGATTTTCTGGGGCGGGGGCGGGGGAAGGGGGGTTGAGGATAGAGGAAGGAGCTGAGGCAGACTCAGACAGGCAGGGATCTCCCTGAGGGACAGAGATGTGGACCATGGATGGTTGCACATGCTCACTAAGGATGTGTGTGCACATGGGGGTTGAAGTGGGGGTGCTGTGAACGAATGAGAGTTGCCTGTGAGTTCTCAGCCCCCCATTTAATCCTCATGGCAGCCAGGAGGCTGGGTCTTGTCATCATCCACAGGCACAGATAAACTGAGGCACAGGCAGGATGTTTCCTCGGGGACCTCTTCTTCCTGAGAGAGAGACAGAGACAGAGACAGAGAGAAAAGAGAGAGAGAGAGAGAGAGAGAGAGAGAGAGAGAGAGAGAGAGAGAGAGAGAGAGAGAGCTTGGAAGTCAACCCAATATCATATAACAAAGATGGGGGCTGGGCTACTGTTGGGAAGTCCTCCTTTGTGTCTATCCCACTTTCCCCAGACTGCAATGAGAGCCACACATTCCTCTGGGTCTCTGGGAGGGCAGCAGTCACCCCCAACCACGAAGCCTTCGCCCCCTCCTCTGCTGGGATTTTCAGGGAGTCAGCTCTCCTTTGTTCCCCAGCCCCCGGGGAGCGCCCTTATCCTACTACGGGGGCCAGATGAGGTTATGAGCCTGTGCCCTCCTCTCCAGGCCAGCCTGACTGGGCTAACAGCCCCGTCAATCAGGGGCAGCAGGCTCAGCAGTCAGCCTTTTATTTCCTAAATTAAAAGGGCTTGTGATTCCTGATTGAATTAAAGGTGGGAAAGTCCGTTATGAGAGCGGTGGGGAGGTTTCAATCACTGGAAACTGGAGGCAGCCAGCGTGCACGGGGTGTTGAGGTAAGAACAGACAAACTGGGGGCGATGGTGGGGCCTAGGGTACCGTCCTCTCTGTTTGAGGCTCGACCTAGTCAAAACACGATAGATGGTCTGCATGCCACCTCACAAGCCTTTGAGTGTTGCTTTGAATTAGAGAAATTTCATCTACATTCCACAGTAGACAACCTGTGCCATTGGACTAGGCGGGCTTGATTATCTGTTGTTGAAAATACTCGGAAAGTGGGTTCCTCAGTGCTCTCTCTTGAACTCCACAGTGACCTCTGGGAGACAAAAAGGGACAGTCCGTCAGCTTGTTCCTCCTGCACCTGCTGGCCCGGGTATTCCAAAGGGTTCTGGAACCAAATCCCCAGAGGTATGTCTGAGTTCCGTATACCTTCTCCTGTAGTTTCCATCTACCCTCTCCAAATGCTAATATTGCATTTTCAGGCCCCAATAGAGGACAGGCTTTTCTATTCCACGTGGCAGGTGCTGTGGCAAGACCTTAACTCATTTAATCTCCAAACCTGCTGAGTTTCCACCTAGAAACCCGGAAACTGAGGAACAGAGTAAGCCCATACTTTGTCCCGAAGAAGGAGGCTGGCTCTAAGCAGCGCTGTCAAGATGTAGAGCCCATGGTGAGCCCGGAGGTGTGGAAGTTTGATGGTCACCAGACATGGAGGCCTTGGAGCCTTGGCCGTGTGAGTCACGTGACCCCGGCGCTGAGTTCACCTGAATATGAACAACCACGTAGGCCCAGCGGCTGCTGCATGGCAGATCTAGAGACTCTGTGGAGCCACCAGTCAGGACAAGGTTGTCACTAGGTCTGTCCCATCTCCCATTTCCTCCTCCTTGCTGCTCCAGCCTACATCTCCAAGATGCTCTGCTGGACATCTCTGTCCCATAGCATTCCGCCTGCCTGCACCACCTGCAGGTTCCTCTCCTGAGGCAACGGAGCCCTGTTGCCCTGGGGGAGGGGCGCTATCTGGTCTTTGGTATCTGGAAGAGCTGTCCCTGTCAGTCCACACCACCTCCCTTAGATCACGGAGAGACTCCATCGAGAGCAACATTGAAGGACGTGGACAGTTTTCCCACACCACACCAGGACCCGAGGGCTTTGAGCCCCACAGACCCCTGCTCCATCCCCAGGGCCTTTTGGCCAGCCTAGCTGTGTCGTGTCATAACTCAAGCCACAGGAGGAGAGAGGGGTCACTCCCTGCAGTAAGTGCTGCCGGGCCTCCCGGCCGGGCTCTGGAGAAACACAGAGAAGCAATGCTCGCCTGGGCGTTGAAACGGGTAATAGCAGCAGGAAGGCAGGCAAGTAAGAGGAGGCCTTTGTCCTGAGAAGTCAAAGGCAGGTCTTCCAAAGTATGGCTGCCTGGCCTCGTGAAGAGGCCAGCTCACAGCGATCAGGACCATGGACACAAGACGTGGCCAGCACCACCAATCTCCAGGAACACTCAGGGCTTCCTGAAGGCCCATTTGCTACTCTGTATTACCTTAGACATTCTAATACAGCTTTGTGTATCATAGATCCGTGAGATAGATCCACAGATCAAACACTGGGCGGGACAGATGGCTTTGTTGGCGAAGTGCCTCCAAATGGAGGCCTGAGTTCAGATCCCCAGCACTGGGGTGGAAAAACCGGGGTGGGGTGCATATCTGTGGGCCGGGAGATCCCAGAAGCACACTAGCTACCCAGTCTAGCCATTCCGTGAACTCCAGGTTTACTGAGAGCCCCGCCTCAAACATGTATGATTAGAGAGATACAGTGGGATATGCCTGGTGTTGACCTCTGACCTCCACAAGCGTGGATACACCTGTGCACACACACCTGCATGTACTTGCTTATGCACACATATGAACATCACAATGCATACTACACACAGAGAATTAAACACGCATTAATTTAAAAATCATAAATTTATTCTAAAACAACTCTTTGGTATGGGTGTAATTTTACCATTTACTGTAAGAAAGACAAGAACGAGTTTGCATACTAATGAGATGAATGTGCTGGCTTATTTTCCACAAAGTTAAAAATCTCAGCTGAGTGTTTGATAGCACAAGACATGGAGCATGGTTAAATTTTTAGGTTGTATGTATTTGTGACCCTGTGTGCATGTATGTACCATATGTTATACCCACCGAGGCCAGGAGAGGGCGTCAGATAGATGCCCCTGAAGCTGGAGTTGCAGGCAAGTGTGAGGGGGGGGGTGCTAGGAACCGAAGAGTAGCAAGTGCCCTTAACACCAGAGCGTTTCTCAGGATGTCTGCGCGACCCATGTGGGCTCTTGGAATCAGAGCCCATGACACTGGGCTCACATAACAAGCGTTTTCACTCAGCCAGCCGCCTCTCCAGCCCCTCGGAGTTGACCTATATTTTGATTTTATAATCATCAATGCTAAGAATACTTCTTCACATAGATGCATAGGAAAATACGGCAGATACAAATTGCTGAAATTCTGTCCTGATCCTCAATGAAAATTCATTAAATATTTTTATGAAACGTAAGCCAGCAACTCTTACAGCAATTTTAAAAATCACACGTCCTAACACAGTACAGTCACTAACGTGATACATGCTGAGGGGTGATGGCAGGAGAATATTGTGTCTTCGCTTTTGCATAATTAAACCATGTTTCTGTGAAAGCAGATAGTTGTGTGTGACACAAACACCACATCCCATAATATCCAGTCGTTTGAATTAGAGCAGAGTGCTTCTGGCAGCATGCTAGGCTGCACTCAGCACACGCAGTGCATAGTGTATTGGAAATCCAAGGCTGCAGTGAGGCAGCCGGATACAGCGCATGCGAGGGAGATGGGAAGCCCTCAGATTAACCACGGCAAGGGAGACCGGAAACCCCTCGGATTCACTACATATTTGATGTCACTACCCAGCAAAAGTTTGGTCCTTGGGCATTCACAACTCTTTTTACTTTTATGATTGCCCAACTTTTTACTTTTATGATTGCCAAACTTCCCACAAACTCCCACGTTGGGTTATAAACCCTGCACGGGCTTGACCCACTTTCTGTAGCTTTGTTTTGGAGTCATGCCGCCTGAGGATACCCTCGTTTGCTTCTGAGAACTGTTCCAGGAGGTATGTCTACCTTCAGCAGAGCAAAACAGAGGCCCTGGGAAGCAGTGTCACATTGCAAGTCATAAGGACAGCAGGATACACTACCAACTGCCTCCCCCTACACACACACACACACACACACACACACACACACACACACCAGCATGTGTCCAAGTCAGGCCAGATGTTTTTGAAAGCTCCCTAGGGTATCTGTGTGGAGGAAGATGGGAACAGCAAAGGCAGAATTGCAGAGCTGAGGTAGGAGTAATGCTCATGGTAAGAGAAGGGAGACCTAGCCTTCAATATGAGGCAACCCTGTCAGCAGGACCCTAGGGCAGGGCTCTGTGCCTGGGTTAAAGTTGAGCAGGAAGACCCGGGGAAAGAGAGGACATGCTGAAGAGCTTAGATCGCGTCAGACTGAGGACTGTGAGATCCTAGGGGACCAGAGCACAGGAAGGAAAGCCATGGGGTTGCTGGGAGGGAGCAGTGTTGGCTGCTGGGCCTTTAGTGAGGTCATTAGGAAGAGAAATGGCCCAAGATCACCTTCAGGGATTTCACCTTCTCAGGGGCCAGCCTAGGAGGGACCTTATAAGGAGATAGGGGAGGAGACTGGAAGGCACTTGTCACCATGGGACCACAGAGGACAGGACAGCTCAGAAAAACCAGAAGAGAACTCCATCACACTCACCAGATTTGGGACCCAGCAAGTTGTCTGCAGAGCGTGGTCATGGGACAAGGCTTTTTCTCGGAAGTGGTCAGAGTGAGGCATCTATCTGTGTGAGCCCTGGGACCTGCCCAGCCTCCCTTTGCCATGAGGGACCTTCCAGATTTCCTCCTCAAACCCTGCCCAAGGGCTGAGAAAAGTGCTGAGCTCATTGCTTGCCCTGGGAAAGTGCTGATTCACTGTGCATGGGGGAGGGGAGGCTGGCAAGCCAGGATGGAAAAGGCCCAGCTCTGACTCAGGGCGGACCACACCTGAAACTGTTTCAGAGGCTCCCCCTGTCAACAATATCAGCATTTTGTGGGGCAGAGATGGGCCAGGGTCGGCCCCAAGAAGCAGAGAGAGGGACACAGTCCCAGAGGACACCCCAGAACATAAGCAGCAGAGTCTCCAGCAATGGAGTTCTCCAAGGGGGCCAACACTCCAGCGAGCGGATCAAGGAGGATTCCTCTGGCAAGGCGACTTAGCCCTGGGCGGAGAGGCTGGTTCAGTTTGGCTGGGTAGAGAAAGAGAGGGAAGGATGTTCCTAATAGGGGCTCCCAGCAGGAAAGCAAAAGGCCTTGTCAGCATCTGGCAAGAAACCTGCACTGGCTGGTCCTCAGGGCAGTCTAGAAGGCTCCACAGGACATGAGATTGAAGGGAAGCTGGCTGCTGGGTCACGAGAGAACTTTGAACATCCAGGGAAGAGTTTGAACTTTGTCCTGGACACTGGGGGAGCCCTCCCAGCAAGAAAGACACCATCTGTCTGGGACAGACAGCTGTGGGGAGACAGTTTGATCCTCAATAGATGGAAATGAACCCGTCACGATCTCCCATGGGGCAGCCCCACAAAAACCAGTGTGAGTTTTTTTTCTTTTTTAAATCTGGAAATTCTGCTGGGATAAAAATAGCTAAGGGCGGGGTGTCACCTGCGGCACAGGTAGGGAAAGTAGGTCATGGCTGTGGGCCACCTGGAAGGTTAGCCAGGGAGCTGAGGTTCAAATCATAGCCCACCACTAACTCTCTTCCCCCAGGCAGACCAGGCATCCATGGAGCAGGGTCTGCCGCATCCTCCTCCCCTTCTGGGGCATCCCCTCTCCCAGCTGGTGTCCAGCACCTTCTGGCACCCTTCCCAGACATCAGCAGTGCACTTCCCAGAAGAACCCAATGCTTACTTTCTTGGAGACGTTGCTTCCAAGACTCGTAATTCATTTATGAGTGTATAATCCTTTATCTCTTTATTGCTACTGTTCCCTTCCTGAGCATTTACTGAGCTCCATGCCCTGGGTAGATTTCTCCCTGATATAAGAATAACCTTCACAGACTGGAGACATGGCTCATGCTTCCTGTGCAAGCATGAGGATCTGAGTTCGGGTCCCCAGCACGCACTACAAAGCCAGGCATGGTGGTACATGCCTGTAATCCTAGGTGAATTCCTGTAGCTTACCAATTCCAGCTAGTCTTTCCAATCTGGTGACCTGGTTCAGGTTCAGTGAGAGAATATGTCCCCCCAAAGCAAGGATCGCTATAGAGACAGACGCCCCCAACAACCTCCAGCCTCCGAGTGTACATGCACAGGGATCTTTAGAGCCCTGGTCTAACCTCTGTCTACCTTGTCTATTCTCACACCTGGGGCTGAAGGAGTACTTTAGTTGGTTGCGTGCTTGCCTGACATGCAGGAGACACGGGCTTTATTCCCACCTCCCAATGGGTGTGGTAGCTCATGCCTTCAATCTCAGCACTTGGGGGAAGGAGGCAGGAGGATTGGGAGCTCAAGCTCATCTTCAACTACATACCAAATCTGAGGCTAGCCTGGGCTACATGAGACTCTGTCTCAAAAAAAAAAAAAGTAAAATTAAATGCCCAGTCAGTGGGAGCAGTGGGAAACACTCCGTTAATCCCAGCACTTGGGAGGCAGAAGTAGGTGGATCTCTATGAGTTTGAGGCCAGCCTGGTCTACAGAGTGAGTTCTAGACAGCCAAGGCTGCACAGAGAAATCCTGACTCAAAAAACCTAAATAAATGATAAAAATAAAATCTTAGAACCGAAAAGATGGATCAGCTGTTAAGAACACTGGCTGCTCTTCCAGACAATAGGGGTTTGGGTCCCAGCACCCACGTGGCAGCTCCCAATGGGCTTTAACTGCAGCTCCAGAGAGTCCCAGCTCTTCCTCTGACCTCTGCGGGCACCAGGCATGCGTGTGGTGCATATGCTTGTAATATACATACGTTCAGACGGCACACCCAGAACAAATAAAAGTAAATAGATCTTTCTTAAAATAAATAAAATTCTCGTGCAGTAAAACTTCCCCTTTTCATCTTCTTCCTCACAGTCCTGCAAATCCAAACACATGTATAGAATTGTGTAACCACCATCCGAACAATTCCCTCATCCTCAAAAACTCCCTCGTGCTACCCTTTTATGGACACACCCTCACCACACCAGTCACCCTGGCAACCGCGGATACATTTTCCATCACTGTAGTTTTTGTCTTTTCCAGACTGTCAGATAAATGAGATTATCCAGTGTGTAACCTTTTGGCTGCCTTCTCTCATTTAATAGAAATGCCTTTGAGTGCCATCCAAGTTGTCCCATGTGTCAATTGCATCCCTTTTACTGCAGAATGGTAGTCTGTTGTTGAAGGATGTGCCACGTTCTGCGAACCGTTCATCCGTTGAAAGTTGTTTGGGTTGTTTGTGGCTGTGGGCTATTACAAGCAAAGCCGCTATGAACACTTGAGGGCAAGTTTTCGTGGGAAGAAGAGTTTTCATTTCTTCTCTAGGGTAAACAACAATGGTGTGTTGCTTAACGACAGAGATATGTTCTGAGAAATGCACTGGCACACGGTCTTGTCCTTGTGAGCCCATCTATGGTGTGCTGACACAAACCTCAGTGGTAGACAGCCGGCTGCATGCCTCGGCGTGCGGTACGGCCTGGTTCCTGGAGGCCACAAACTTAACACATTCACTGAGTGGACACTGGAGGCCACAGTAATACGGTGACAGCTGAGCGTCTGAGCACACGTAACGGTAGAAAAGATACAGTGTATGTGCAGCAGAGTGTGTGAAGGGCTGGTAATGAGGCTCGGTTGGTAGAGCGCTTGCCTAGTGTGCGTGAAGCCTTGGGTTCGGTCCCTGGCACAGCACAAACCGGATGTGGTGGCACAGGTTTACAATCTCAGTGAGCCGAAGGTGAAGGCAAGAGGACCAGAGGTCAGGATCATCCTGGGCAATCTACGGAGTTCGAGACCAATCAGGCTTACATGAGACTGGCCTCAAAAAAAATTTTTAAGCTTGCCAGGCCTGGTAGCACAGGCCTATAGTCCTTGTTACTCAGGAAACTGAGGCAGGGGGATCAGAAGTACAACAACTGCCTGGGCAACCGTGTGAGTTCAAGACCAACCTGAGTAGTTTAGTGAGACTGTCAAAATAAGAAGTGGAAATAGGGCTGGGTAGAGCAAGACTCCAGGTTCAATCCCAGGACCACAAAAAGAAAAAACATGCCAAAAATCGGTTCTGGGCAGGGCACCTGTGCAGAGCATGCGGGTTGGGAAGCTATAACACAGCTCGCTGTGCTGGAGTGGAAATAAACGGGAAGACCTGGTCCACTGTCTACCCTACTGCCAACTCCAGACACTGCACACTTAGGACACGCTGCTGCTGGGGCATTTTTGCCTTAGAAACTTCTACATTCTAAAAATGTATTTCTACACGTGGGGCTCCTGGTTTAGCCCCAACTCCTGCAAACGAACTGTGTTTTGTATGATTTTGTAATGATGTTCAGCTTAAAGAAAATATTATCAAGCCTCACAAAATACTTTATAACCTTGTTCTAGAAGCAGGTTCCTGCTTGTTGGTTTTTTTTTTTTTAATCTCCATGTTACTGCCTTCTACCTCTACATCCCGTCTCATTGGCAGGTCTCTGGGGACAGTTACACAGGAGCTGTCATCTCCTAATAAGACCATCTGGGGAGCAAAAATGGTGCTGTTTTACAGTCGCTCCTTCTTAGGAGGTAGAAGAAATGTGTGCATGTCTGTGGAGGCCAGAGGCAACCTTCCATGTTGTTCCTCGGGAGTCAGCGCCTCGTTTTCTGAGACATCTCCCACTGAGCCCTGGGACTCAACAGTTTGGCTGTCCTGAGTGGTTGCCGAGTCCCAGCGATTCTCCTGCCTCCCCATTCCCAACACTAAGAATGAAAGTGTGTACAAGCATGCCCAGTGTTTGATGTGGGTGCTAGAGCTCAAACACGGGTCCCCATGCTTGCACAGCAAGCACTTTGCCAACTAAGCCCTCTCCCCAGCCCTGAAATACATTCTCTCATAACCGTAAAAGGGGCTGGGATGGCACTGAGATGGCTTAGCATGTAGGGCTCCTGACGCTGGGACCTGAGTTCAGAACCCGGAACACACATGGTGGAAGGTGCCACTTGTCTGGTGGGCTCCACAAGTTAGCCATGGTGCAGGTATCAACACACACACACACACACACACACACACACACACACACACACACACACACACGATAAACTAATAAATATTTTTAAAACCCCTTAGGAAAGGGAGGTTGCGGTGTCACACAGTTGGCAGAGTGCTTGTCTAGCATGCAGAAAACCCTGGGATCGATAACTAGCACATGCTGTGATCTCTGAACTCAGGACGTTGAGGCAGGAGGGTTAGAAGTTCAAAGTCACCCTCAGCTACATAGTGAATTTAAAAAAGCAAAAAGTTAGGGGCTGACGAGATGGCTCAGTGGTTAAGAGCACTTGATGCTTTTACAGAGGACCCAAGTTTGGTTCCTAGCACACTCGTGGTGGCTCACAACCATTCTAAATATAGCCAAACAGTGCCACCAAATGGAAACCAAATATTTAAATACCCAAGACTACAGAGGCATCTCACTCAAACCACCACATTGTGAGTGGCGGGGACACATGTGTGCCACAGCACACACGTGACGATCAGAGGACAATCTGTAGGCATTCTCCCTCTTTCTCATCACGCAGACTCTGGGAATTGAAGCCAGATTCCTCGGGCTTGATGGCAAGCATCCTCGCACGTCAAGCCATCTTGTCAACCTGTTCTGATTCATCTCTTGAAAAGGCTGCTTTCTTTGTTGAACCGCCTGTGTGTCGTCATACATATTAATCGTATCTGCGTGGATTGAATCCTGAACCTTTGCTTCTGTTTTATTGATATCTGTATCCATCTGGTTGGCAATGTCCCTCTGTCCTGGTGACAATTACAGGTTTATATCTGGGTATGAGGATACCTCCCAACTTGTTTCAGGCATTCCAATGCCTTTGTGTTTCTATTAATTATTATAATCCACCCTCTTAAATCTACCAGAAAGGATTCTGCTGAGATTTTGATTGACATGTTAAATAGATAGTTCATTTCAGGGCAGTTGACATCCTCACCTGGTCGAGTCTTCAGTCCATGGATATGGTCTATCTTCCTGCTCACTTGCATCTTCACTGACTTCTTGCAACAGCATTTTGTAGCTTTCAACATACAGGTGGTACACCTCACACTTGTCCTCTTCGTAAGATGATCACACAGCAGAATCATGCCCACACTGTAGGCCTCTGTCTTAGGGTTTCTATTGCTGTGAAATGACACCATGACCACGGCATCTTTCATAAATGTGGCCGGCCTACAGTTCAGAGGTTTCGTCCATTACCAGCACGGGGGGGGATGGCCGCACACAGGCGGACCTGGTGCTGGAGAGGAACTGAGAGTTCTACATCTGCATCCTCAGGCAGAAGGAATAGAGTGAGCCACTGGGCCTGGCTTGAGCTTCTGGAACCTCCATGTCCTCCCCCTGTGACACACCTCCTCCAACAAGGCCACACCTCCAATAATGCCACCCCCTATGAGTCTAGGGGGCCATTTCATCCAAACCGCCACAGCCACCATGTCCACTGAGCTTTCGGGGGCCTGCCTGGCATGTAGCAAGCCTCGCCAGTGTCTCTGAACGGGACCATTCTACATTTATCATTTTCACTGAGGAGCAGTTCCTTCTGAGTACAGATTCTTCCCCTTGCCTCATGGAGGAGAATGTCAAGCTTTGAAACGGCAGTATGACAAACATTCTTCTGTTTTGCCCCAGACTTTCCCCCACCCTGATGTATATACTGTGGTGGTTTGTAGTTGTTTGTTTTTCACTCTTTGCTCTTTGGGGGCCCACCCCCCAGTTCCCAAATAAATACACAGAGACTTATTCTTTCTTATGAATGCCCAACCTTAGCTTGACTTGTTTCTAGCCAGCTTTTCTTAATTTAAATTATCCCATCTAACTTTTGCCTCTGGACTTCTACCTTTTTCTATGCTATACTCGTGTCTTTATGTCTTACTCTGTTGCTGGCTGGGTGGCTGGGTGGCCAGGTGGTTGGGTGGCCGGGTGGCCGGGTGGCCAGGTGGCCGGGTGGCCGGGTGGTTGGGTGGCTGGGTGGCTGGGTGGCCGGGTGGCTGTCCCCTGATGTCCTGTCTCTTTCTTTTACTCCTCCCCTCTTCTCTCTTCTCCTATTTGTTCTCTCAGCATGCTAGTCCCGCCTATCCTTTCTCCTGCCTAGCTATTGGCCGTTCAGCTCTTTATTAGACCAATCAGGTGTTTTAGACAGGCAAAGAAACACAGCTTCCCAGAGTTAAACAAATGCAGTATAAAAGAATGCAACACATCTCTGCATCACTAGACTAATATTCCACAGCACAAACAGATGTAACACATCTTACTAATATTCTACAACAATGGTTATTTTTCTGTTGCTCTGACTCATGGCTAAGGCAACTTGTAGAAGGCTGGAGAGAGCTCAACAGTTAGGAGCAAGGAGGACTGCTCTTTCAGGTGACCCAAGTGTGGCTGCCAGCACCCACACCAGTCACTCACGAACACCTGTAACTCCTGCTCCAGGGGAATCTAACACCTTCTCCTGGCCTCTGTGGGCACCTACATGTATGTAGCATTCACTCACTAGTCAAACACACACACATTAATAGAAACAATGCAAATAAATCCTTTTTGATAAAGGAAAATGAGGAGGTGGGGGCGGGGAGTTTACCTGGGCCTATGGGTCCAGGGGGTAAGATTTGATCGTGGTGGGAAGGCAGTTGGAGCAGGAAGCTGAGGGCTCACATCTTCAGCTTCAGACACAAAGCAGAGCAAACTGGCAGCCGGAGCAAGGCTCTGAACCCTGAATCCCCCCCACCCTCCCGCCCCCCCACCCCCGCCAACAACACACTTCCTCCAGCAAGGCTGCACCGCCCAAGTATCTCCAAACAGTGCCACCAACTGGAGACCAGATGTTCAGATACCTACAGGGGGCACTTCTCTTTCAAACCAACATGCATACAGTGTAAACACGCTCCCTCTGAGTGTGAACCAGACTCGTGAATCCAGTGAGATACCCCTTTCATTGGATTGTGCTCACATCCATGCTGTGGAAAACAGCCCTGTAGGAGATAACAGCGGCCTCAGAAGTTAAGGCCCTCTGTCCCAGGACTATGAAGAATGTAGGAGTAGACCCCAAGTCTCTGGTGACCCTGCGCAGAGAGCATAGCTGCTCAGCACACAGACTTCTGACCTACCAAGATGACAGCTAAAATAACAAAAGCCACTACCTGCATCCACGGGGTCTGTCTGTGGGTTCAATCAAGTGCAGATCAAAGGTAAGTCAGCAAAAGAAATCACATCTGTGCAGAACATGCACAGACCACTTCTTTCCTGTCATTATCCCCTAAATGACACAGTACAACAACTGTTGACATCATAACAACTGCGTATTATTATAAGTAATCTAGAGATAATTCAAAGTATATGGGAGGAATTGTGTAAGACATATGTGAATGCTGTGCCATTTTCTTTAAGAGACTCGAGTATCCGAAGTACTTGAGAGATCCTGGAACCAAGCGAGGGACAGCTATAACTCTTATGAGGGTGGCTGGGCATGTTAGTGTGTGGGAAGCCAAAGTACAGGCCTCGGCACTACATGCCTGTCTTCCAGAACCAAGGTCGTCCATGGCTATGCAGTGAGTTCGAGGCCAGCCTGGGCCACACAGGACTCTGTCTTAAAGCAAAGCAAAGTGGCAATGTCCTTTCCCAGAGTCTGGCTGCCAAGTGCTTACTTCCCATCACATATATTTTTTTTCCAGTTGTCTTCTTAGGGGGATGGCATAAGAGCCTTCTCTGTGCCTTTCCTTTGGTTTGGGTTTTCAGTTTGGATCCCAGGTTTACAGACTCCTTGGTCCATGGCAATCCTATTAATGGTCTGGGCCCTGCCCGCTTCTGTTGGCACTGTTTAGTTACATTGGTCAACTCATGTAATGAAAGTTCATAAACCCATCACCCAGAACAACGGCCCATCCTTCACTCCAGCCCGTCTCTAACTCTGCCCTGGGCTCCATCTGTAGTAACGGCTGTCTTAATCCCAGGCCCACATTCCCTTACTTAACACTTCATATAACTTAATTACATGCATATGAATTCCATAAAATTAAGATTTCATATTCAGGGTTTTTAACCTTATTCAAAAGTGTCATGCAGCAAACCATCCCTTGGGACCTTTTCATCTTGGTTTCCTGTTGCCAGATCCATCCCACTGTGGCATGTTAGGCGGGGACACTCGTTTTTGACCGCTGTCTAACATTTCACCACATGACCATAGCCACAGCTCATTCATCCTCTCCGCCGCTGATGGGTACTGGGGCAGGCTCCGGATTCTTCCAGAGTGAACAATACTGCTCTGAGCGATTTTCATCCGAGGCTCCTGGTTCAGCACTCTGCTTAAATAAACCAGGGTGAGCGGGTTATGTATCGCCACCAGAAAAGAAACAGGTCCTTCAGGAAACGTCTCATGGGGCGGGGGGTGGGGGGGTGGGAGGGGGGGCGCCCTTGACTGCACTCACCCAACAACGGGTCCACGTACAGGCTTCCACGCCCAACACCCAACCCGGGACTGTGGAGCAAGAAGGAACATCTACTACCATCAGAGAGTTTCAACATCCTGAGCTCGTGGTAAGGAAGCGAGTGACCACAAGCAGCTCGCTCTGAGCTGTGGGCAGGGCTGGAGCCCCGGAGCGTCTCTCTGTGCACTTGGGATGGACCATCCGAGAAAGTCACCCCCACTCCTTAGCCCCACTCCCATGCCAGATGGAGGGTGTGTGGTGGCCGTGAGGACCGCGACAAGTGGTCCAAATGGGACCCCTGCCCTGTCGGACTTCTCTGGGGACCCTGGCTGAGTCACCAACCTCTGTGAGGCCAGAATGTCCTTACAGAGCCCCAAGGAGGTGCACACCCAGTGAGATAAGAGGTCTGACATCCTTTGGATTGGAGGGAAAGTTCGAGAGGGCAGGGAGCCCGAGAATAGCCCCACA